>NC_141697.1:81615599-82018099 GCF_964263255.1 Lissotriton vulgaris
CTCAGTAAACTCCAGACTGTCCAGAACGTCGCAGCCAGACTACTCCTCGATATTACACGGCACAACCACATCACCCAACACCTCAGTCGAAAGAAGAAGAATTTTCAAGCTCACGCATGCCTACAAGGCCCTCCATAACATCGGACCACAATACCTCAACAACCACATGCCACCAAGAGAAACTTCCGCTCAGCCGACCGCTCTCTTGCCACCGTTCCATGGTTCTACAGGAAAAGAGTGCGTGAAAGGTTCTTCTCTTACTTCGCACCCAAGACCTGGAACGATCTCCCCATTCCCCTCTGGCGTAGCCCGACACTGCACCAATCCAGAAAAGACCTCAAAACCTGGCTCTTCGAGTGACCCCAACACAGCTGGACACCCCGCCCCCCCACCCTAACACCTTGACTTGAGACCCTGACGGGTGAGTAGTGCAATTTACAAACCACTGATTGACGGATTACAAACAAAATATGGGATACAGTCCATGCAAAGAATTAAAATACAAGATACCCCCACACGTCAATCCTCTCACTCCTATACAGATCCAGAATCACCACCTATCATACTTTACATTCACACCCAGACCCAGGCACTCTACACAAAAACCGCATGAAATCCAATGAAAAAACACTTTTGATTTTTAGCGCATATTAGGTGGCGATTCTGGAGGTGTGCAGGAGTGAGGGGATTGAAAGACGCTAGAAAACACAGTAGCATAAGTTCCAACTTGTTTGTGGGCATTATGAAACATGCTGGCCAGACAAACCGGTGAAACTACATACAACCATGACCATACCACCGACAGCCCCCTGAAGCCAGCATGCTAAAGCCGCACTAAACCATTATTACATCCAAATAAGGACCTATAAAGTACTAGAATATATTCATAGATTTAATCCTTTTGGACTGGGGTTTAAACAAAATTTAATGTTTATCCATAAATCTAACATTGAATATATAGTTCTTCAATACAGGTTTGGAGACATTGCTATTTTTTTAAATGTATCCCTATTGCGATGCAGGGTCTGAAAATGAGAACTGAAATGTGAACAGGGATGGTCAATGAGCTTGGATAAAAACAATGATTTCACAAATCTGTTGTATCAAAGTGAAACTACAAGACTGGAAATGTACTTTTAGTCATATGTTTTTCTCAATTCCATCTCTCTACACAGTTCTTGGAATTCTCGATGAATCACAACTAATACATGCTTCTTTTTCCGCTGAACATTTAGCAATATTTCTGAATTCATTATTATTTTTGGTACAACCAAAATTACTGCTAAAAGCTTTGCACGTTCTAGCTGAAGAGTAATACTGTTAGCAATAATTTTGTTAAATACATCAGGCTTAGAATACAATAACATGTCTGGCATCGCTTAAGACCATTTTAGGATACAGGATCACCTTGCTGATGAAGGGAGGAGTGTTTCGAGGAAAAAGTGAGACACTGTTTCTCTGTTGGCTGCAATCTTCTTTGGGGGTGGGCAGACTATGCACTGGCCGGCATCCAAGACAGTCCCTATGAGCTGGACATAGTGAGAGGACTGCAGAAAGAATTTAGATTACCGCTAGCCAATGTCTAGGACAGCAAACAAACGTCTCCCTCAAAGCCACATTTGAAGCCCAACGTTTGCCACACACAGCTTCAGAAATAATTGCAAAAAGACTGCACACAAAAACATTAGCAGGATCAAAAAGAATACAGCACAGTATGAGAAATAGACATATGAGACAATAGCATGCAGGAAATAGGAGCAGTGAATTCTCTGGAAACAACGTTTTAATTTCTTGGGCACAATGTATGATGTACATTGCAACATGCAACGGAGAATCTGCTCACTGAGAAACAAACATAGGTCTATAAGGGAGTGAGACCAGCTACAAACATAAGAAGCTCATTTGAGAATTCAAAGTCATTCTTCCGTTTCTGACCTTTTGGAAGGCAGAAGCGGGAACACAATCCCTCCTCAAACTCTACCTTTTCTGGACAAGCCATCACAACACTATGATCTGTTCAGAAGGGACAGGATTTAAGCCATAGCAATTAGTGCTATAATTACATAAAATAAGAAAACAGACCATAAACAGTAAGTGAAAAATAGGTTTTGTCCACCTCACCTGCAACTGCATGACGACATAGTTGAATCGGTCATTCCTTCCACACCCTATGAATCTGCAGACATGGTCTTTCCCTGTTCCAAAGACATATAACATTAGCGCTGAGAGCAGCAGGAATACAAACATTTACAAAGTATCAATGTACAATGGTAACATGATAACAGCTAAAGTTTTCACTTTTTACAACTATTTGCATACATTTTCTTTATTAATCAAAAAAAACTTATGTATAATGATATGCAAGGTAATTAGGTTGTTCGCTGGTGCAATTCTAACATCTTTGGTATACCGACTGTGAAATGTTAATGGCTTTTTAAACATTTACTGCTATATATTTCTGTACCTATTGTTGAAGTGTTTAGAGGCAGATGTCCCAAGCCTATTCGAATTTGTAAACATCCCGATTTGCAGAATAGGGTCGTTTGCAACAGCAACAAGCATTTGCAATGCAATAGGTCTCGCATTAGGAAAGTTTGAGCTGTTGGTATTGTAAATGACAAATTTTTATTTATGTGTTGGCTTTGAAAATAGCGAAATTAATAGCTTTGTCATTTACAAAGACAGTACTTTTAACTTTCGCAAATGTGACACCTATAGCATTTGTAATGCAATATGTGTTGTATTACGTGTCTTAGATGTATTGATATTACAAATAACTATTGCTTTTAATTTTTTTAAATAATTAATACTTAAATAAAAGATATTGTAATTTATAATGGCAATATCTTAAACTTTTGTAAATAACTTTTGTGAAGATTATGTTAAGTGTATTTTATTGTGACGAAAATCCAAGAACAGAAGTGAAATATTAACATTTTTTTGTGACATTTGTAATAAAGCTCGAAACATTGAGAGAACATATTTGAACCAGTTGTTGTTGAATGGTTGCACAGATTGAAGCTGTGGTGGCGCTGAATGATGTTGTGGTGGTGACGAGGGATGCTGTGGCATTCAGTGATGCTGTGGTAGCGTATAGTGATGTTGTGGTGCCCCCGAGTGATGCTGTGGTAGTGCTGTGGTGATGCAATAGAGTGTAATTATGTGGCGTGTAACTATGTGGCACTGAGTGGTGTTTGGAGTGTATGCTGCATTGAGTGCAGTGTAATTATGTGGCGTGTAATTATGTAGCACTGAGTGATATTTGGAGTGTTTGTAGCATTGAGTGCATTGTTATTATCTAGCATATAATTATGTGGCACTGAGTGGTATTGTGTGGAGTGTGTGTTGCATTCAGTAGTGTAATTATGTGGCGTGTAATTATGTGGCACTGAGTGGTATTTGGAATGTTGCATGGAGTGCAGTGTAATTATGTGGCGTGTAATTATGTGGCACTGAGTGGTATTTGGAGTGTATGTTGCATTTAGCACGCTGACATTTTGTATCATATAATTATGTGGCACTGAGTGTTATTATGAGGAGTGTATGTTATAAGTGCAATTGTGTGGCGTGTAATTATGTGGCATTGAGTGGTATTGTTTGGAGTGTATGTTGCATTGAGTGTAGTGTAATTATGTAGCCTATAATTATGTGGCACTGAATGGTATTTGGAGTGTATGTTGCATTGAGTGCAGTGTAATAATGTGGTGTGTAATTATGTGGCACTGAGTGGTATTTGGAGTGTATGTCGCGCATTGAGTGCAGTGTAATTATGTGGCGTGTAATTATGTAGCACTGAGTGGTATTTGGAGTGTTTGTAGCATTGAGTGCATTGTTATTATCTAGCATATAATTATGTGGCACTAAGTGGTATTGTGTGGAGTGTGTGTTGCATTCAGTAGTGTAATTATGTGGCGTGTAATTATGTGGCACTGAGTGGTATTTGGAATGTTGCATGGAGTGCAGTGTAATTATGTGGCGTGTAATTATGTGGCACTGAGTGGTATTTGGAGTGTATGTTGCATTTAGCGCGCTGACATTTTGTATCATATAATTATGTGGCACTGAGTGTTATTATGAGGAGTGTATGTTATGAATGTAATTGTGTGGTGTGTAATTATGTGGCATTGAGTGGTATTGTTTGGAGTGTATGTTGCATTGAGTGTAGTGTAATTATGTAGCATATAATTATGTGGCACTGAATGGTATTTGGAGTGTATGTTGCATTGAGTGCAGTGTAATTATGTGGTGTGTAATTATGTGGCACTGAGTGGTATTTGGAGTGTATGTCGCGCATTGAGTGCAGTGTAATTATGTGGCGTGTAATTATGTGGCACTGAGTGGTATTTGGAGTGTATGTTGTGTTGAGCGCAGTGTAAGTATGTAGCATATAATTATGTGGAACTGAGTGGTATTGTCTGTAGTGTGTGTTGTATTCAGTAGAGTGTAATTATGTGGCACTGAGGGGTATTGTGTGGAGTGTGTGTTGCATTCAGTGCGAGCATTTCTGAGAGCCCCTACTTAATATCTCTGCCAAAGCATTGCTAACACAATGCCTTAGACGAGACCTAAAAATTAAGGACTGGTTATAATAACTACAAGCACTTGAATATATACAACATATAGGGGTTAAAATAGTGAATCCTGCACCAATAATGCACATAAACATGGCAACCAGAGAATGAAAACCCGAGCAGTGACTAAAGGAGCGTGCCTCGGAAATAATCCTAAGAGACAAAACCAAACCGGGAAAACACCATGTGTGTCATGCTCAACACCACCACAAGTGAGCCAACAACAAAAGAACGCTCAGATTGCATCTCAAGGTAAACACTCAATAATATGAACTCATGCACCACTGTATTGCAGACCAAGTCAAACACAAATGCATGTTAACTGGTAGCTTACGTGCTGAACACCAAGATCTAATGTTGAAGATGTGAACTGAATGTTGCTATCTGAACAGAAGGGGAAAGAAGTATGATTGTTCAAACTGACATAAATGAACAAACGCTGGTACCCATAATACCAAATTAATGAAATACCCTACCTTTCTGAGCAGGTACGCAAAGACGCACCACTGAAGTCTCAATACCCCGCGTACAAGGAAACTTCTAATGTCGTGAGGTAAAATGGGAATGGATCCTATTATAAAAAACCAGCAGAGTACTGTATGAATCTACGTATACATTTCCCGTGGAACGACTAAATACACAAAGTGCAACCCGAAATTACCTGGCAAAGTGAATATGCAGCCTCAACTGAAGCGTGGTCCTACGGCAATAAAACAACCTCCAGAAGTGGTGTTTAAACCAGGATGGGGGAATGCCCCAACGTCCAATCTTCATAATAGAACAAGAAGCTGTGATAACTAAAAAGAAACACAAGTTCCGTCGTTAAGGACATCTGTGGATGTCCCGGGCTCAAGTATATATGCCTAACAAACCCAAATTCTCACCGTTCTGCAACTGACAAGAGTCCCACACTGACTGACATGCACCTAATACTCCGTGACAACCGGAAGACCGGAAAGTCGGTCTCAAATATAGGAGTCTCAAAGACATTGAAAGTTGACTTGACGCAAACATTGCGGGGAGCTTTAATGATTGAACGGTCAAATAGCACACTCTGATGGAAACCCTAAACTGAAATGCGGCTGCTAGAAAACGTTCTTTCTAATACCGAGCATGACAAAACACTACACTAAGGCCATGGTTGAATCAAAAAATGAATACGCGCGTGGCTGTTACCACCATGAACCTCACCCCTTGTACTAAAAGACGAAAAACCCCGAAACTAGTGCCATTCTGACTCCTAGATTATTAACCATGAGGGGCAATGACTAAAACCTTTATCCAACTTTGACCGGACTAAAATAAGTGATGCATGAAGAATGCTCTCAAAGTAAACAAGACAACAATGCGGCGCAGGTAGGATCTTCCAGTTTACCTTCAGCCTCGAGGAGCTGTACACGAGCTACATGGAGCAGCACTGTGGCGGAGTACACCACAGACCTCTACACCTGATTCATCAACCCCTCCTTGGGCCATCTGAGGAAGTATCAGCTGAACTGGCAGTCACAGCACCGCCGTCACTCTGCCGGCCTGCGACCAGGAAGTCAGGCAGGCCGGTGCGACAACAGGAAACAGGAAGTAGGAGGGCGGGAGCCTACCCCGCCTCCCACGGATGAGCCGCGATTGGAGGGGGCCGTGTTTGGAGCACCGGAGCAGGCAGGAGCCTACCCTGCGCCCCGGTGCCGAAGGAGGGAAGAAGAGTCCTGCTGCCGGGCCCTGCAGCTGAGAAGAGCCGCCGCACGAAGGAAGCCGGTGAGTGGGTTGCTGACCGGGGGGGGGGGCGGCGGGGGGGGGGGAAGCATGTGCGCGCGCGAGTGCGGGCGGGCTTTGTATGTATGTGTGCGTGCGTGTGACTGTGGGGGAGGTGTGTGTGTGTGAGCGAGTGTCTGTATGACTGTATGTGTGTGCCTGCGTGTGCATGCGCTCGCCTGTGTGTTCGTGCGTGCATGCAGAGGGGTGGGGGCTGCCTGCCTGCATCTGTGTGAGCAAGGGCTGTGAGTTACTCTGCGCATGCGCGGGAACTCTGCGCATGCGCGGGTCAGACGCGCGCTCCCGCAGTGAAAACTGCGAAGGATTACGCTCGTGTCAGATTGGTGTCCACATTCCCAATAACGGGCCTAACGGGCCACAATAGGTCTGAAGCAGACACCTTCAATGCTCACGCATTGAGGGTAGGTCTGCTCGACCTAAAAAGGCATTTTGATATGTAAGAAAGCCAAATTATTATTCAGTAACACATTACTGAATCGCAACTTGGGTTTGTGACTACATTATTCGGTATTTGGAAGAGGTGTCCTGTTCAAATACTGAATCGCAGTAAAATGTATTAATGTTTTGGAACCGAAATCTGGTTGCGAAACAATAACATTTTCCTGACTTCTGAGAGGTAGTGGGACGCTGTGAACCTTGCTGCTTTTACTGGAAACTTTGCTGCCCTGCCGCCCAGTTGATTTGGGCTGTCATCGAGGGGGACACCAACAGCTCTCGCGGCCGTTGCCGCTTTTCACCGCCAGCACTATCGCGCACCACAGGGGGCCCACATTTCCCAGAAGGCAGCAGTGGCGCTGTTCCAGCGCGTCACTGCTTAGCGCCAGGCGGCGCTTATAAGCAGAGGAGGCCCCGCGCAGCGCGGGACGCTGTGAACCTTGCTGCTTATTGGAGACTTTGCGGTCCTGCCGCCCAGTTGATTCAGGCTGTCATCGAGGGGGACGCCACCAGCTCTCGCGGCCGTTGCCGCTTTTCACCGCCAGCACTACCACTATCGCGCACCACAGGGGGATCACATTTCCCAGAAGGCAGCAGTGGCTCTGTTCCAGCGCGTCACTGCTTAGCGCCAGGTGGCGCTTATAAGCGGCGGAGGCCCCACGCAGCGTGGGGCGCGCATGGGCGTGACTGGGCGCTGCCCGGGCCGCCCTTGGCCCGTCAGAGACCGTCTGAGGATGGGCTGGTCCACCCCTCTTAATGTTCGATGGCATTTTAACACTCTAAATATTCTATGGTTTGCACCATATTCATCGCCTGATACTGATAATTGCTGATATTTCGTGAAGAGTGGATTGGAACTATAGCTGTTTCTTATCTCAGGCTTCAGCTTGTAAACTATCTTTGGATTAACAGCTATGGCACATCTGTATTCTATCTGGCCCTCTTTCAGGCGCAGTAGCTTGGTGCATTTTACTTACATTCTGTGGACATCGTCAGAGTTACGGACAGAGGCATCTTATCCATTTTAACTGGTTTTTAGGATAACTTGCTGCACTAGTTATTGAGCGAATATCTCCATCTGTTTTGTGGTATAGATCTTGCACCCGCCATACTGTTTACTTTTCAATAGGTCCTAACTCAAAATGAGTAAACAGAAAGTAGCTGCGGGTTCAGGAGTGGTTGGAACCTTAGATGCCTTCTTATCTAGGGCAGTATCAGTTCTCACTAAAGAAATTATACAAGCGCAGCGCAGGTTATCCTTGGAGCACTTCCCCTCACATGGAAGGCTTTCCATTATCCCTGCATTCCCAGAGGCCTTGACTGCCCCTATTCATGTTACACCCCCTTTTGAGCAACAACGGAGTTTAACGTTGGAAGTCGATACCTCACAACTGAATGAACTTAGGCTTTCAGGGATCTAAGAGCAGGTACTTAGCCCTGCTAATCATAAATTACGGGTAATGGCACAGAAAGTAAAAGTAGCAACTATCTGCCTCAAGAAAGCCAGTACCACATCAAGGAAAAAAAGGGGATCCAGACAATCTGTGCGCCCAGTGTCAGGTAACCAGGGGGTTGTAGAAATACATGACACGGGTAATGCCACGGAAAGAGACTTAAGTAACCATGACCTGATTATTGTTGGGGTATTATCTGCTGGTTCTGAGGAAGGGATTTTCTGGGGAAGACTAGAAACTATGTTGAATTCCCTTCTAGACCCTATTGTACAAAAAATATGTGGGGTTGAATCAAGGTTGTCTAACTTAGAATTGTTGTTGGCTAATCCCCTCCAGGATACTGCTATAGCGAACCCACATAAGATTAAAACTCAAGGGTCTAGTACGAAAGAGAGTGGGGCGGGACAGAGGTGAGGAACCCGATAATGTGTCGGCCATAGCTAAAAGTAGGCCTCTGGATATAATAGGCCCAAGCAGTCCTAGGGTGGCTAAAGGAAATAACACAGATTTAAGACAGCCCACCAATACTAGAAACGCCCCACCTTTGCTGTAGATAAATAAGAGGTCTGAGGAGGGGTCTCTTGTGCCCTTAAGATTACCAACTATCGATCTCCTGCCAGAATCAACGCCATATGTAGCTATATTGGGGCATGTTCCCATCCACCCACCGGGTAAGAGTGAAAATTACGGGCAATTGATGAATAAAATAACGCATTGGTTCTCTCAGAATACCATAGATGGAGCCAATTTATCTAATAACATAATCATGCCACGCAGGGTCAACTGGATTGGTAGATCGAGCAAACAAGGGACAGGGGACTGTATCATTATTTACTTTGATAACCCCTATACTGCAGGCCGAATTTTTTCAAGAGGTTTTAGTCCCTCGTCATTAACGAGCACTGAAATTAGATTGTTACCTTTGGGGTTTTTCTATAAGCCACCAATTCATAGGGATGCGGTGAGATCTGCTCACGAGGAATACTACCAGGGGAATGGTTGGACAAGAATGAGACCTATACATTACCCTACTCCCTTGATGATACCTCAGCTACCCCGGAATAGGCAATGCGACACAGGGTATAGAGTGCCTCTAAATAACAGATTTGAAACTCTGTCAGGCATGGAGGCCTGCGATTGACTCTGGGAACTAGACATTTCAGGGGAGGGGGTTGCAGGATACATTATGGGAAAAAGCAGGAGTTGTTGGTGCCGAGCAACAAAGGGGGAGCCTGAATAATTTTATCTCTTGGAATATAGTGGACCTGGCTGTCAAGTTAAGGGACCCCAGATGGATAGCCTATGTGAAGCAATTTTCGATAATCTGCCTACAGGAGACTTGGTCGGTAGAGTGTGACCTTTTCCTAGAAGGCTACAAGGCCTACTTTGTCCCAGCTAAAGCATCAACAAGGGGGAGACCAAGGGGGGACGGGTTATTTACATCTCGTTAGCTGTTGTGTGTAAAATCCACGCAGTGCCCTCTTCACATTTAGGTATTCTCGCACTAGCGATATGTAAGGGGGCCCACAGCTGGGGACTTGTTAATTTTTACAATTCCATTCCTTCCCACTCTGATTTCAGTAATATAAAGGTCCTGAATGAATTTATAAACTTCTCCCTGAGTCCCAGCCTATGAGTCCCAGTTGACTTTAATATACACCTATGCGGCAACCCGTTATTGTCATGTATCTCAGAGTTGGGCTGTCCTAGTATGCACGGACTTCATTTTGAGCATACGGTTGAGGGGGAATGGTTAAATGATCTGATCAATGATTTAGATTTGATATCCACCATGGTCATAACGGATCTCCATACTAGTTTTACAGTGTCCACTTTTAAGGGTCATGGGAATGGGTCTTTTATTGATTTTGTTTTAATTTCTTTTAACTTTTAACTGCCTTCGATGCATTTATGTCAGACAGGGATTTGAAAATAAATAACACCAAATCCTATGTCATGCAGGTAGGGCAGCCCCCAAAAAAGAACTTCTGATTTAAAGTTGGAGTCTCCAATATTCCCCTCACTAGCACGTTCTCCTACTTAGGGGTCTTTTTTGACTATAAGCTTAACTGGGGCCCTCACATACTGAAAAAGAAAGGGGACATGGCGAGGATGAATGCAGAAATTTTTAATTTTGCCTCCAAATTGGGAAAAAAGCCCACTGGAGCTATGCTCCAAGTCTACAAAGCCAAATCTTTAGCTACAGCAACTTACGGCAGCGAAATATGGGGGTACAATGCTGGAGACTGCCTACAAATTGTGGAGAACGATTTTCTGAAACGTTTATTATGTGTCCCACGAGGAACATCAAATGTTGTTGTCCAGGAAGAATTGCGGACTCAGTTTGTTAGTGACGTGCTCTCCTTGTGCCCTCTGACTTGCTGGATAAAAATGTGGCTGAATCCCGACATCCCCTTGACCCATCTGATTCTAAAAGATTGTATGGCAATGGATAACTCGACCACAGCACCATGGCTAAATTACATTATGAAAAGTCTTGTAAGCTTGGGGCGGGGGAGTTATTTGTCAAACCTGAATGTATTAAAAAGGGAGATGTGGAGGCAATAAAAACGGCCTTTCTACTAGAAAGGAAATTGACAAGGGAAGCCAAGGAGCTACAGAAACCTAGCGTACGGTCATATATTATGCTGAAAACAACCCAGAGAGCAGAGCCATACCTCTTGGGTACTTTGTCCACGTACAAGAAATTTCTATTAACTAGGTTCCGTATGAACTCGTTTCATCACATGCTTGTAAAACCAAAATGTTTAATCTATAATCAAGTGGCAGCTCCCTGCGGCTGCGACGGAAAATCTCTGCAGGATATACTGCATTTTATACTTTTATGCCAATTATATGAATTCCCTCGCAAACGCTACCTGGTTCCTCTTTTAAAAAAACTTAATTTTAGACAGGTCCGCCCAGCCATGATGTACCTACAATTATTGAACGGGGATTGCTTATTTTTTAATGTGGAATTCTTAAAATCAATTGTGAAGTCTAGGAAGTATATGGACTTGTAACAAATTCTCTTTAAAATGTTAACACATTTTTATTAACTGTATGCCGCAATGGATATCACTTTAATAATACACTGTCACTTTCTGCTGTATCATGAATTGCAATAATTTTTCTCAGTGAGTGCCCTAAATTAATTATTGTCTGGATATGGCTGTTGATTATTTTTATAATGCATTCTTATCTTTGATGTATCAGTTTGTGTAACTTTTATGGTTTATCATCTTAAACCGAATAAAGTTTCTTTGAATTTGAATTTTAGTGGAAAGGCATTCGCAAATTGGACAAAGTCCAAAAACAAACCCTTCCGCATTGGGAATGCTGAAAAACATATTTAAAAAAATATATATATAAATTTTTTCAAATGTTAGAAGTGTTGTCTTGCCTTTTTAAAGGCATCCCGTTTTCCTTCAAGGAAAGCAGGTGTGATTTAAAAAACAAATCTTTAACAGCACTCACAGACATGGTGGTCAGCTGACTTCAGAAGGCCACCATTCCGGTGATGGCTGCAATTTTGCAACCTTCCTCATTAATATTCATGAGGTAGCTTGAACTGCGATAGACTTCAAATCATGTAATTGCGCCCACCTATTAGCACATGGGTCGGTACACAAAAACAGAATGGATTCAGTAAAGGACTGGACGCAGCTGGCAAGCTCCTTTACCGAGTCCATTCTTAGTACATATGGCCTTTAATATCGTCTAGGCTCAAAGGTTGAAGATAATCTTTATTTGGTCAAAAAAAGACTATAAAAGCACGTTAAAAACAATTACAAAAAGATCAGATGCATTGAAATCACAAAAGTCAATTACTGAAATATAGGTCATCATTGCCCTTCCATGGCATCATAGCTGAATCATGCTGAATATGTTTTCCCTAAGGTACTCGCCTGGGTAATAAAATTCAACACTGCATAACAGATTGTCTAGCCACTGAAGAGACACAGCAAACACACAAAGTGATGAAAGGAAAGCTTGCAATAAGTCTAACCACTAGCAATCACTCGGGCATAGGTGCTAAAAGTAGTGACAGAGATCAAATGTCAGTCTAGTCTTCTGACAAATTGCTTCTTATTCTTTAAACAGGGAGCCTGGTGTTTACTATTCTTTCTCTTACTGCTAAGTGTGAGTATTTTGTAAAGTGTACTATGTGGCAATCTTGCTGGCGTGGAAGGAAAGGTTGTAAGTTGTCATTTTCTTCTAACAATACAAAAAAATGCCAACACCTATAAATGAACTTCACAAATATTTCGAAATATATAAACAGTTAAGAAAGCACAATTGAATTCTGAGCTTCTAATCCTGAAGTGTGATGGAAACAAATACTTTAATACAATCAAAACAAATCACAATACTTTACGTGGGGATGCAAAAATAACATTCACTGAAACCAAAAAATTCCACACATTATCGTTTGTGCACTATTCGATATAGCTTTATCAGTAAAACTGCACGTCTGCGTAAATGTAGGGGTAATTGCAATGGAAAATGTGCTGTCTTTAAATGACAATATGCTATCACACCACGTTCATGTAATATATTTGTGACACAGTACTCTTACACAGTACTCCTAAATGCAACACCAGCTAAATGAGCCACTCTCCTGTAGACTGGGCGTTGCTCATTTGCAACACTTGTTCTTTGAGTGATGCTTGAATTTTCCCAACCTCTATGAGTTCAGAGATGTAACTTTGATGGCAGTCCCCTCACTCTGAAGATTGGTACAGCACCATTGCACTCGGGGTGCATTTCACCCCATCATTCTTTGCCAACCATGCAACCTCAGTAGGATCACTCTGGCCTTACAAAATATAGAGAACAAACAGAGGCGCACAGAGTTTGAAGGTCCCTTACACACCTGCTTTTATGTTGGAATACCCTTAGAACAAAGGAGTTTGATAGAAATATGAGGGACTAAACATAATTTGCTAAAAGGTGTAGATTAACTATTATCAACTCCAATGGGCTGACAAAATATTCTTTTCAGATGATATTTTCTAATTCCATTCGAACACAACTAGCTGAAGTTATTGTGCTAGGAAAGTCACTTCCATGAAAGAAACTTGCGATGGCATGGCTGAAAGCTTAAAGTGGGCTCCACAAGAAATATAACATCATTTAGGAACCAAGTGAGGACAACAATGGGTTTAGCAGGAATTTGTTTCTGAAATAATTTCTAATACTGGCAATAAAAGGTAAAAGAAATAAAAAAAAGTAATCAGGTAAAATGCATGCTCAAACAGCGGCTAAATACCATTTAATCATACGGTTACCCATAACCATTGCGCCTTTCTGCTTAAAATAGAAATGTGGACTGTTTGAGCCTGCAGTGGGTCCAATGAGTAACCTACCGTCTTACCGAGTCTACAATATGGGTGATCTACTAGAGTAGGCAGCAATCACAGAAGGTTATCTGGCTGCTAAAAGAACTTCCAAAAACTTCAGAAGGAAGATAAGGTCCCTGAGTGAGGTGCTGCTTGACACCAGGTTTTTTCTTTTTGAATTGTGTGTCTTGTAGCCCTGTTTCAGAATGTAATAAACAAGACTGCAAGTCCCAGATTTCAAAGGAAAACGCTGGACGAAAGCAGCACATCATGCATGGACCTGGGAAACATGGCAGGTCTGGAGTAATGTGGAAACACATTATGCAGCCTGAATCTGTTCAAACAAGTCTCATAAAGAGCCCCTTAGAAATATGACGCCTTGAACACAGTAAGTGACACTTCTTGTAATCACAGTGGTATAGAGAACTATTTCCAGGATCTGATCTAGGACTTCCCGCAGGAAGTCCCATTCATGGTGAGCTGAAGAGGTTATGCTCAGCAAGGTCGCGTTTGTATCATACTTTCCAGCTAGCTGAACTGGTGATAGAAGCTATGTTCTAAAAGGATAACTTTCTTGCAAAGATCCATTGACACCACCCTGCCCTGTTTGATCACATAAATCATGGTTGAAATGTTGTTCCTTAAGACCTGAACTGGGCAACCATATAATTGAAGGAGATAAACCTTCAAACACCGAAACCAACATAAAAGCTCTTAAATCCAGAAGACTGGTGTGGATTGATAGCTCCTTAAGCAACTAAGATACAAAGAACAGATCGCAGAGGTGGGCACTACAGCTCATAAGGGAAGTGCTGCCACCAATGTCACATCTTAAGCCAAGGCTCTCAACACTGTACACCTTTAAGAAAATAAATGGTACACTAAGTAGAGTCAGTTCTGAGAGAATATAAATGACATCCATTAGACGGCCATACAATTGGCTCCACTGGGATCTCAGTTACAGATCAAGATGAGACATATACAGCCAGACGTGTGGGACTAGGACAATGTGGGAGGGCAATAGCTTTACAATGGAACAAGCAAGCCAGGTGGGAAATGGATATGAGACGACCATTCAGGGGAAGGAATGGGGGCTGGCCAGGCAGCAGGTCCACAGGATGCCACGGAACACACGCCATAAATACACACAATTCAACTTTTTACACCATACCTACTTCACTCCACATAGCTCAAACATCATGATCCAATGTCATGCGCTGTCCCGAATGCATCCTGACGGATGCAAACTTTATACACATGGTGCGGAGCTGTCCTATAGTAGTGAGATTCTGGAACATGATGGTGGGGGATATGAAGCGCACATTAAATAGACGCGATCTTCTAACTCTTGAGACTAGCATTCTGGGAATGTATACAAGCAGACAAGCAAAAAAAGTGGGCAACAGATTCCTTGGTTTGACTCTGGTAATTATCCGTAGGAACATAGCACGACAATGGCAGTCTACGGTTGGACCACCATACAGTGTGGAGAAACAGGAGGTGGTGAACTGGGCAATGATCGAGAGGGCCACCATACAAGCTAAGGAACTGAGGAGGGTCTGCAAGAAACCCATCGACCTTTGGACAAAAATCCTCATTGTCTTGTCAGGGGTAGACGGCTGAAAACTCCTAAGACGCCTCGCACCACAACTCCTGCAGAGACACACTCCTAACAGACAGGCTCTTGCTCCATACTTCTTGGATGATTACCAATCAAATAAAAGCAGATAAAAGTAGTTGACTCTTGTATCTGCCATACTTAAAATGACCCTAGCGGGTGGGCAATTGTTACTAACAACTATATTGGAATATGTAGGCAGGGAAATTGCTCTGGTGCAGTTCTAAGTTATTGAAGTGAGATCATCCTCAGTCATGCAATTAGTAGGCATTGCTATTTTACATCCTGACTATACACTGAACTCCAGTGCATGAAACACAAATATGTACTGCTTAGTATTTAGTACTCCACAATGAAAATGTTTGTTATATAAGCAAAAGGCTAATACAAACATTTAAAAAACCAATGGGATTGGCAGTCTGTTGAGGTCTGTCTGAGAAGTTGGAAATCATCATCTGAATGCTGTATAAGTTTATTATTATTTTTAATTCAGATAGGCTCACATCTGACATTTACTAAGCCCTTCCTCTATCAACTGAAGCTTCTGTGCAAGCACTAGATATCAATTCTGCTTGTTCACTGAGAACCCCAGATTGCACAAATGATGTCTGTAGAAGAATGGTCTTTCTGTGGAATTTCTAGGCCGGATAGTGCAAAGACAAGTCATCAAGAAAAAGGGTAAATATTAGTGCACTTATGGTGCACATGATGAACCACAACCACCAGCACTTTGGTAAAGACCTCAGATGCTGTAATGGGACCGAAAAAGACGCAAACTGGAAGAAATCCTACAGTGAGCTTCAAGTCTTTCCTGTGTTTCTTGGCAACAGAGACATGGAAAGATGTGTCATGAAGGCCTAAGGAAAACATCCTATCTAGCGTTTTCAACACAGAAACGATCTGTAGTGATCATCTGAACCGGTCGTACTATAGGAACTTGATTAGGAATCTAAAATCCAAGATAAAGTCGTCCCTCTTTTGTCGGCTCTCGGAAATACCTGGAATACCAATCCTTTCCTATCTCAACAAAGGAACCAAGTCAACTGCCCCCTAGCAGGCAGCAAGTTTACCCTGCTTATCAAGATGTTTGTGTAGGGGATTGACAGATAGGGTGAGGTGGGACAGTGTGAGAATCTCTAGAAAAGGCAGGGAGTATCCGGAACGTGTTACCTAAAGGACCCATTGGTCCAATATTATGCCCTACCAGTGCTCCAAAAATTAAGCCACATGGCCGCCAATTGGTGTATCGTGTTCAGAGCAGACGGGAGGCATAACAAGGTTTTAAGGATGTAGGGGTGGAGGAGGATAATGCCTCCACATTGCTATTTTCCCCCTCTATTGGTAAAAAAGTGGCGGTGTAAGCCGTTACTGGTAATGATGAACATATGGGGACTACTGACACTGCATTTCCTGCATTACCTGTAGAATCTATTGGAGGGAGAAGCCAGGACAGAGTGCTAACTGTGGCTCTATTCTGTTTGTTTAAAACACTCCAATGAAGAGTCTGTTTTCTCTCCAAAAAGGTATGCATCCTGTGGAGGCTTCTGCAGTGTCCAGTACCTTTTGCATAACTTGTTTGGCAGCATCCATCCTATCCAGTAATAGCTCGGTGAAAGGGTACCTTGTGTGCAGTAAACCAATAAAGGTGTGTGCATTCGCAAAACATATACGGGTTTCCTGAGGCAAAGCCTTTCAGGTCCATAGTGTCCAGCTTTTTTGAATCCCTATTCAGAGGGGCGGAAGTGCTAATATTCTGATTTGGCAGGATGAAGCCTGCAACACTAAAATTTAAGTTTATAGCAAAGCAACAAATATTGGGACACGGGGGTTCAGAAGAACGGCCCTGCATTTTTGGTATACCTCAGAAAAGTTGGTATCTGTTGTGCTATATCCCAGGCCCCACATACTCCTTTCATTAAAAGCTTCAATAAATGACAATACCATTTTGAAAATGTTATCTGTCACAATTACTGTAAAGATGTTCATTTGCAAGGCTTTGCTACCTTTTCAATGGCTGCAACATAGTGAGGCTGGTCCAGTATAAAGGGACCTTCCGCAATTTGGAATTCTAATTCTGGCGAGGTGCCTAGCTTACACCTTAAGACGTGTATTAGTATCAAGAGGAGGCAGCAGGCTGTGAGGTCATCCTCATTTACTACTAGGTAGATGCAGGAACTGAAGTGCATCAGAATTATAACCCAACAGGGCTGGAAAATGGGAAATTTCATCCAGTATCCTGAATCCATGGAAGGGGAATCTGTAGATATTAATATTCCCTATGGTAGTGCTCTGTTTTAGCTCTGGCAGACTGAACAAACGTTTGCTGAGACATGTATCATGACACCAAGAAAGTCAGCTGGCATAGTCAGGACCAGAGTGGAGCACTGCAGTGGGCTTTCATCTTGGTATTGGGTCTGCAGTCTTACTCTGCTTCAGGGAGCTTGAGATGATGGGCTTTGAAAGACTCAGAGTCAGGACTGCAGTCGCCGAAATTAATGGACTTATGGGAAGATCCAGTCCAACTGCAAGCAGACTAATGGAAGGTTTAATAGCTATCAGATTGCAAGGTGGAGCAAGCGCAGAAAAAAAAGCAGATGCGGCTTGTTCATCCATTGGTTTTGAACGTGTGATTTGAGATCATTAACCAACAATACAGACACTGGTTGATATAACTGTCATTCACCATCATAAATAGAATGCTAAAATTAAACTATAAATCTACCAACATAGGTTGCTACAAAATGACCATTACACATAAACCTCAATCATTTTATCACATAAGAAAACATACCTTAAATTAAATGAAATATAGATCTAAATAGCAATCACTTCCAGCAAACTGCAAGTCAGTTCATAATATAAGGATTAGTTCCTTTTCACCAGCATGCAACTATTTCAGTGGTAGATTATCTGAAACTAGCAAGTGCCCCCATCCTGAAGTAAGAAACACAATAACCTACACTCCTCTGCATGGATGGCCGAGTTACTTTTTTATCAAATAAAACTCAGATAGTCTTCTTTTCAGTGAGGAAAAAGTGTCCCTCTCTCTCTTTGCAGACTCAGACCCTGAAAGGAAAACTGAACGCCCAAGAAAATGATATGTTTCATCATGAATGGCCATTAGAAAAAACAAAACCTGGGGCAAAGGAAGTCTGTAGAAGCCGTACTATCTTTTAAAAGAAGATTATTTCCAAATCAGGAGACTTGTGCTCCTAAGGGCACTAAACAAAATGTTCAGTTTTCTGAAAAGCCCCACAGGACATCAATAGGCTCCAAAGAGAGCAGAAGTGATGATGAAAACGCTGGTTGGTCTGAGAATGAGCAGCCAGAATGCCATCCACCAAAGCAGCATCATGTGTAAACAAGGCATGCTTCTCGTTTGCTGATAACTGGCTCCGGCAAATTACGCTGGACCTATTGCAGGCTGATGAACAACATCGGGATGTTCTTCGTCAAATAACCTTGGGTGTACCTTAGGGTAGTTCCCAGAGCCCTTTGGCACTGAAGGAACCTGAAACCATGATCTGGGGAAAAAGGGAAAACTTAGGGGGGAAAGGGGATACTGCACACCTTGGAATGATGGCTTCTGAATCTTTCCCTGTAAAGCACTGGGGAGATGATCCATTAAATTAATATCTTGCTAGCAACTGGGAATGTGAGGCCATTCAGGAGACTTTGTGGGACCATGATTAGAGGTGCTGTCCTTGGATCTGTTGCCCAAATAGAGCAACTCATCCAGTTGCAGAACCCACTGAAGAATGCTTTGGAGTTAGGTGAGTTGACCTACAGCGTACACAGATTGCCTGTGAGGTGTGCAATGATACCGGACAAATGGAACACTTAGTATGCTGGAAAACGGTATCACAAAGCTAAAAATCAAAAGTGCAGCTGAGGCTTTGGAACTGACAAAAACAAAGCAAACGTTGGCTGAAAGGAGAGAAGAGACTGGGCAAACAAGCGATCTGCCATGGGAAGAACGATAGGCTTGAGTGCAGCCAAACTTCAAAATGACCAGTGTGTATGCTTGATATAAATGCACTCTGATAATCTTACCCCTTTAAATCCCATCAGAGTGCCGGTGGGAGATAGGATGTAACTGTAGGAACCGGTTACTAACCAGTTACACCAACCCACTCTTCATACCTGGCTCCCTCTACATACGCCTTCAATTACATGATTCTAACTCAACTGGGATAGCATCCCTACTGCATGGCAATCGCAGTGGATTTAGGACCACAATCATCTTCGCTGCAATATTTTGTCAGATTATTGATGCTGCCTGCTGGACATTAGGCTAAAGGTCTCCTTTCCCTCACCAAGGTCAACTTAACCAGTGAAGGAGTTCCAAGCGTTTCAAGTGAAGGTGGGTTACGGGGCTCCTGCGGTTAGGTCCTAACCTGCTTGGAAACTTGCACTACTGTGGAAGATCTACACCCAGAAGAATCTTGAACTCCTGCTTTTCATGTCGTACGTATGTATCCCAAGGGTGTAAGAGAAGCCTGTTCTGCTCTTTCCTGTGCATGCACAACCTGTGTGTACAGGGAAACCTGCTGCCTGTAATGTGCAGGCTTTTTGTGTGAGGGAAGCTTTCATAGCAGCTGGCTGTGTGTGTGTATGCATGTGTAAAGGGCCCATCTATGTGAACGTTGCATAGCTCATTTGTATGTCTGAGGTGCTGTCTGCGCTGTAGCAAATATGTGCGCCTTAAACGGGCACTGCAGCTGCTTTTGCAGAACCTGTAATGCTGGTGTGCATGTATCTGTAATGTATGTTGGTGATGCGTGAGAAAACCATTTCAATATTCAGTAGCCAAAACCAGTGGTTTTATCACCCTTGGCTTGGTTGGGTAGCTGACTGGCAGTCAACATGTCCAAACAGACTGTAATGTCATGCTTGCACCAGCCTTTCCTTGAATTACTTCCTTAAATTATCACAAGGCACAACGAAAGTCTAATAAAGGCCAAAGCCAAGGTCCAACGACAGCCCTCTATGGATAACCACGCGCAATCATGAATAGCGGCGCATCACCATTGAACGTCAGCGCCCTATGCGTTTTGTACTCTCTATATGACACTAGGTGTGCTGTACATGTCTCAGTCCAAGGGAGTTCTGCGGCAGAAAGGCAGGGACACCAGACTGCAGCAGCAGCAGCATTCCTTCCACTAATGAGGCTGCAGCTCACACATTCATGCCAGGCTTTATTACTGCTATGACATTTGAGAGGAACACGCCTCCAGATACGTGCATTACTGCAGGCTGCTCTGCCAGCAGCACAATGAAGCTGTCCAAAGCCCTGGAAGCACAGGGAGCCCGTTTAATTGAAGACATAACTCACTTGCAGCCAGCTTGACACAGCATTTATGCAAGGACCTTTTACGGCACTGTGGGGAAATACAGTGCAGCTCTCCTAAACAACAAGCAGCTTTCAAAAACTCTTAATGTGCTGCTATAAAGGAGCAAGGTGGCTGTCCTAGTTTACCCTCCGCATTTATATTATTCTGGAAAATATCAAGAGCTTGTGGTCCCTGAATCTGAGCAGCCCCTCTCCAGGCCTCAGTCGACACTACCACTGTAAGGGCCGGTTGTACCACTCTTCGCGCCTGTGGCTTCAAAGAGGTAGCCACATGGAAGAGAACTCCTGCACTTTGTACCTTTTCGTTTTCTGTTGGTGTAAACTTTAATCCACGTGAGCTGGGAGGTTCAGGGGCAGCTGAGTGGTCCCCCCCCCCCCCCAACTGCCAAAGATCATCGGCTGGTGTAAACTTGAATCCACATGAGCTGGGAGGTTCAGGAGCAGCTGAGTTGTCCTTACTGCCAAAGATCATCGGCTGGTGTAAACTTGAATCCACATGAGCTGGGAGGTTCAGGGGCAGCTGAGTGGTCCTTACTGCCAAAGATCATCGGCTGGTGTAAACTTTAATCCACACAAGCTGGGAGGTTCAGGGGCAGCTGAGTGGCTCTCCCCTTCGTGCCAAAGATCATCGGCTGGTGCAAACTTGAATACACCCGAGCTGGGAGGTTCAGGGGCAGCTGAGTGGTCCTTACTGCCAAAGATCATCGGCTGGTGTAAACTTTAATCCACACAAGCTGGGAGGTTCAGGGGCAGCCGAGTGGCTCTCCCCTTCGTGCCAAAGATCATCGGCTGGTGCAAACTTGAATACACCCGAGCTGGGAGGTTCAGGGGCAGCTGAGTGGTCCTTACTGTCAAAGATCATCGGCTGGTGTAAACTTGAATCCACATGAGCTGGGAGGTTCAGGAGCAGCTGAGTTGTCCTTACTGCCAAAGAGCATCGGCTGGTGTAAACTTGAATCCACATGAGCTGGGAGGTTCAGGAGCAGCTGAGTGGTCCTTACTGCCAAAGATCATCGGCTGGTGTAAACTTTAATCCACACAAGCTGGGAGGTTCAGGGGCAGCTGAGTGGCTCTCCCCTTCGTGCCAAAGATCATCGGCTGGTGCAAACTTTCATCCACCCGAGCTGGGAGGTTCAGGGGCAGCTGAGTGGTCCTTACTGTCAAAGATCATCGGCTGGTGTAAACTTTATTCCACATGAGCTGGGAGGTTCTGGAGCAGCTGAGTGGTCCTTACTGCCAAAAATCATTGGCTGCTGTAAACTTGAATCCACATGAGCTGGGAGGTTCAGGGGCAGCTGAGTGGTCCTTACTGCCAAAGATTATCGGCTGGTGTAAACTTGAATCCACATGAGCTGGGAGGTTCAGGGGCAGCTGAGTGGTCCTTACTGCCAAAGATTATCGGCTGGTGTAAACTTGAATCCACATGAGCTGGGAGGTTCAGGAGCAGCTGAGTTGTCCTTACTGCCAAAGAGCATCGGCTGGTGTAAACTTGAATCCACATGAGCTGGGAGGTTCAGGAGCAGCTGAGTGGTCCTTACTGCCAAAGATCATCAGCTGGTGTAAACTTTAATCCACACAAGCTGGGAGGTTCAGGGGCAGCTGAGTGGCTCTCCCCTTCGTGCCAAAGATCATCGGCTGGTGCAAACTTGAATACACCCGAGCTGGGAGGTTCAGGGGCAGCTGAGTGTTCCTTACTGTCAAAGATCATCGGCTGGTGTAAACTTTAATCCACATGAGCTGGGAGGTTCAGGGGCAGCTGAGTGGTCCTTACTGTCAAAGATCATCGGCTGGTGTAAACTTTAATCCATGTGAGCTGGGAGGTTCTGGAGCAGCTGAGTGGTCCTTACTGTCAAAGATCATCGGCTGGTGTAAACTTGAATACACCCGAGCTGGGAGGTTCAGGGGCAGCTGAGTGGTCCTTACTGTCAAAGATCATCGGCTGGTGTAAACTTTAATCCATGTGAGCTGGTAGGTTCTGGAGCAGCTGAGTGGTCCTAACTGTCAAAGATCATCGGCTGGTGTAAACTTTATTCCACATGAGCTGGGAGGTTCTGGAGCAGCTGAGTGGTCCTTACTGCCAAAAATCATCGGCTGCTGTAAACTTGAATCCACATGAGCAGGGAGGTTCAGGGGCAGCTGAGTGGTCCTTACTGCCAAAGATTATCGGCTGGTGTAAACTTGAATACACCCGAGCTGGGAGGTTCAGGAGCAGCTGAGTTGTCCTTACTGCCAAAGATCATCGGCTGGTGTAAACTTGAATCCACATGAGCTGGGAGGTTCAGAGGCAGCTGAGTGGTCCTTACTGCCAAAGATTATCGGCTGGTGTAAACTTGAATCCACATGAGCTGGGAGGTTCAGGAGCAGCTGAGTTGTCCTTACTGCCAAAGAGCATCGGCTGGTGTAAACTTGAATCCACATGAGCTGGGAGGTTCAGGAGCAGCTGAGTGGTCCTTACTGCCAAAGATCATCGGCTGGTGTAAACTTTAATCCACATAAGCTAGGATGTTCAGGGGCAGCTGAGTGGCTCTCCCCTTCGTGCCAAAGACCATCGGCTGGTGTAAACTTGAATACACCCGAGCTGGGAGGTTCAGGGGCAGCTGAGTGGTCCTTACTGTCAAAGATCATCGGCTGGTGTAAACTTGAATACACCCGAGCTGGGAGGTTCAGGGGCAACTGAGTGGTCCTTACTGTCAAAGATCATCGGCTGGTGTAAACTTTAATCCATGTGAGCTGGTAGGTTCTGGAGCAGCTGAGTGGTCCTTACTGTCAAAGATCATCGGCTGGTGTAAACTTTATTCCACATGAGCTGGGAGGTTCTGGAGCAGCTGAGTGGTCCTTACTGCCAAAAATCATCGGCTGGTGTAAACTTGAATCCACATGAGCTGGGAGGTTCAGGGGCAGCTGAGTGGTCCTTACTGCCAAAGATTATCGGCTGGTATAAACTTGAATCCACATGAGCTGGGAGGTTCAGGAGCAGCTGAGTTGTCCTTACTGCCAAAGATCATCGGCTGGTGTAAACTTGAATCCACATGAGCTGGGAGGTTCAGGGGCAGCTGAGTGGTCCTTACTGCCAAAGATAAACGGCTGGTGTAAACTTTAATCCACATAATCTAGGATGTTCAGGGGCAGCTGAGTGGCTCTCCCCTTCGTGCCAAAGATCATCGGCTGGTGTAAACTTGAATACACCCGAGCTGGGAGGTTCAGGGGCAGCTGAGTGGTCCATACTGTCAAAGATCATCGGCTGGTGTAAACTTTAATCCAGGTGAGCTGGGAGGTTCTGGAGCAGCTGAGTGGTCCTTACTGTCAAAGATCATCGGCTGGTGTAAACTTTAATCCACGTGAGCTGGGAGGTTCTGGAGCAGCTGAGTGGTCCTTACTGTCAAAGATCATCGGTTGGTGTAAACTTTAATCCACATGAGCTGGAAGGTTCTGGAGCAGCTGAGTGGTCCTTACTGCCAAAAATCATCGGCTGGTGTAAACTTTAATCCTTGTGAGCTGGGAGGTTCAGGCCAGGGCAGCGGAGTGGTCCTTACTGTCAAAGATCGGCTGGTGTAAACTTGAATCCACATGAGCTGAGAGATTCAGGGGCAGCTGAGTGGTCCTTACTGTCAAAGATCATCAGCTGGTGTAAACTTGAATCCAGATGAGCTGGGAGGTTCAGGGGCAGCTGAGTGGTTCTTAAAGTCAAAGATCATCGGCTGGTGTAATCTTTAATCCACATGAGCTGGGAGGTTCAGGGGCAGCTGAGTGGTCCTTACTTTCAAAGATCATCAGCTGGTGTAAACTTTAATCCACATGAGGTGGGAGGTTCAGGGGCAGCTGAGTGGTTCTTACTGCCAAAGATCATCGGCTGGTGTAAACTTTAATTCACATAAGCTAGGATGTTCAGGGGCAGCTGAGTGGCTCTCCCCTTCGTGCCAAAGACCATCGGCTGGTGTAAACTTGAATACACCCGAGCTGGGAGGTTCAGGGGCAGCTGAGTGGTCCTTACTGTCAAAGATCGGCTGGTGTAAACTTGAATCCACATGAGCTGGGAGGTTCTGGAGCAGCTGAATGGTCCTTAAAGCCAAAGATCATCGGCTGGTGTAATCTTTAATCCACATGAGCTGGGAGTTTCAGAGGCAGCTGAGTGGTCCTTACTGTCAAAGATCATCAGCTGGTGTAAACTTTCATCCACGTGAGCTGGGAGGTTCTGGAGCAGCTGAGTGGTCCTTACTGTCAAAGATCATAGGCTGGTGTAAACTTAAATCCACATGAGCTGGGAGGTTCAAGGGCAGCTGAGTGGTCCTTACTGTCAAAGATCATCAGCTGGTGTAAACTTGAATCCACGTGAGTTGGGAGGTTCAGGGGCAGCTGAGTGGTCCTTAAAGTCAAAGATCATCGGCTGGTGTAATCTTTAATCCACATGAGCTGGGAGGTTCAGGGGCAGCTGAGTGGTCCTTACTGTCAAAGATCACCGGCTGGTGTAAACTTGAATCCCCATGAGATGGGAGGTTCAGGGGCAGCTGAGTGGTTCTCCTGTTAGTGCCAAAGATCACCAGCTGGTGTAAACTCGACTTTGCGATCCTTTCTAGGTCGAGCCTACCATACAGTGTAAGTTTTCTAATTGGACCATCCTATTGCCGCTCACCAGATCCTACAGTGGTTAAAGCCTACCCATTGCTTACCACTGATTGGCATTATGGTCTCTCTTATTTGCTTGCTTCTTATTCAATGGTTGGCCTTGTCCATCTTGAGTCTGTTCCTCCGCTGCAGCAGTAACCAGTGTCGTTCCACAGCTTACTTTCAGGCAACTATTTTTTTTCTTTTTTCTTAGTAACTCCATGAGAGAGCATGCATTTTCTAGTTCTCTACCTCGTGTGCTTCTCTCCCCCACTCTGTGTTGCTCTCTCCAATCCATGTGCTTTTCTCCCCACTACCTTGCACTGAACTTTCATTTCCTTTTTGCGTAAGCACTCCACGAGCGCATGTTTTCCAGCAGTCTCGCTTATGTGCTTATCTCCCCCTCCTGAGTTGCTCTTTCTAGTCAGTGTGCTTCTCAGACACCCCTACACCACGCTGCTCTCTCTCATCCATGTGCTTCTCTCCCCTTTACTCCGTGCTCCATGTTGCTCTCACTCTCGACTATGTTGTCCTCTCCCAGATGTGACTCCTCCCCTCCTCGCCTTCTGTGTGCTGCTCTCCCCTCCTCATTCCACCAGCTCCTCCGTTTCTCCCCAATTCCGCCCCAGAAAACCCACTGTTGTTTTTTGTTTTATTTGGTGCTTTGTTTTATTTAGTGCTTTTGTGCTAAAATAACTTATGTTTTTATTTACCTGTAAAAGTGGAGTCTGCCATCTTGGATCGGTAAATAAAATATAAAGCAAATGGCGCCTACGCCATTCTGCTGCCGCGTTCAGATATTCTGATGCATAATCGAATCAAGTGGAATGACATCTGCCATCACACCCTATTTTCTGTTTTTGATTGTGATGCAGTGTCCCAACACTGCACAACAAAAGTAAAAGCAATTGACAAAGTCAATAGGTCCTAATAACAAGACTTATTCAATGCTTGTTATTATTAGAGGTTCTCCTCCTGAGGGTATACACCTCCAGTCATGAGTAAAAATATTTAGGGCGCACCCTCAGAATACTGGAATTACTTACTATGAAGCTGTAACTGGGATCAATAGATAATTTTCGGAGACACCGTCAGAAATACATTTATGACAAATGCAAGGGTAGAAGAAAGCTTATTTTTCCTCGAACTGTTAACTCACCCAAAACTTCCAAAGAACTCTTATCATAAAGGAATTTCGCAATTCTTCTGCCTCTAAATCAGAGTCCTCCTTTTCTAGTGCTCTGCGAGGAGCTAGCCCAACTCTTTGGCAAAGTAGCTGGTATTAGATCTTTGCTCACCCTAGACTAAACAGGAAAATCGATGGCGGTCCTCTGATAAGTCAGTAGAACTCCATTCAGAGCAGCATGCTCCTACCCTGCCGCATGCCCTCTCTAGTTTAAAGATTTTGCGAAGATCTTGACTTCCATTAAAAGCTCGGTTCCTGCACGTATTTCTATATAAACTACTTTTGATGGTCTGTGGACTTGTATTTTGCTCATCTATATCGCCATTTCAATACATCTTAGAGTTGTACCTTTCTCTGTGATTACCTTAAAACCGCTGCGGGTTCACACCTGCTGGGATTTCAGGCCAAGGCTGAACATATCCCGGTTAGGAAAAGCATTCAACTATGCAATTAACAAATAGAATTTAAACTTCTAGCCACTGTCCACAGAGCGCTGTTTGATACTGTTCCAAAGATCATTAAAAATAATTTGAGAAATTCTGTCTCACTTGAGCTTTGTGCTCGTTATCAGGCATTTCTTCTTCTTTGTAACAAATATTTTTCATTTGTGCAACGAGTGTTTCAATTGGATCACATGCTTCTCATAGGTACATAAATGACGTTCTGCTAAGCAGAAATTATGCTTTTAGATTCCATCGCGGGCCCTGAAATATTCACTTTTTCCAAGAGTTCCCTTCAGAATGGTCTTTAAAACCTCTGAATTACCAGGCCATTCGGGTCTTTTATTTGAATCTCAGCCTTTCGCTTCCACAAATCAATACCACCAATGCCATTGCGAGGAGTGGTGTAAGCATCTGTCATTTGCCAAGAGACCCAGGTGGCAGACACCAGCTTTACAAATGTGCCTGCTGTATTAAGAGTGAAGTAAAGCAGGCCTGCTGAGAGGCGTTCCTACTGTAATATCCAATATGTGGCCTGCACTATTGACAGGGGTTGGCATTAGTGTCCGAACTGCACTTTACCAATATGGCAGCTGCCTGTCACAGTGACCAATGGAATGTACAAAGGAACACTTAACTTCAACTGCCAGCCTTGTATAGCGAGGTGTGCTAACAATACACAAAATAATAATAATTCTATTGTGTCCTAAGTGATATTTTCTACAGGACAACAGTATTTCAATTGATAAACCACTCGAAGAACAAGTTACTTACCTTTGGAAACGATGCATCTGTAAGAGACATACATCAGTCGTAGATTCCTTACCTTAGAATTACCCCCAGGCGTCACACTGGATCCGGAGAAAGTTTTCTGTAGCGTTAGTAGGTGGAGTCGGTCGACTCAGCAAATGTCGTCGGTGTGGTGGTCGCCCTGAAGACGTCATGGTATCTATTTAGATGCTGCCCCTGAGCGCTAATGTCAGTTCTGACACACAACTTTCCATGCCAGAAGTGCAGAGCCATTCAAGACACCGACCACTGGTGCACAAAACTAGGGCACTGGAAGGGAGTCCCTATCCCTATAAGTCAGTTCGCAGAATGGGGAGGATGGGTGGAGCAGTAAGGAATCTATAACTAATGAATGTCTCTTACAGATACATCGTTACCAAAGGTAAGTTACATATTCCTCTAAAAGACACCATTAGTTATAGATTCCTTACCTTAGAATAGATACCCAAGCAATGCCAACCTCGGAGGTGGGTCTGCGAACTAAGTTTACACCAGAAAGTCCTGGCAGACAGAAACGGACTTGGCTATCCAGGCAGTAATGTTTTGTGAACCTGTGCAAGGATACCCACGTTGCTGCCTGGCAGATGTCAATCAACGGAACTCCACGTCCCAAAGCAGTAGAGGCTGCCGTCGCCCTGGTAGAGTGGGCGTGCAGTCCAACTGGAGGTTACTTTTTGCCAAAGAATAGCAGATTTTGATGTATAGGACAACCCATCAAGAGATGGTACGTTTGTGCATGGTCCGACTTTTTTTGGTGCCCAAGAAGAGTTGATTATCCACCCGGAAATCTTTAGTGTGGTCAAGGTAGAAGGACAGCACACATTTTGGGTCCAAACGGTGAAGTCTCTACTACTTTTTGGAAGGGTGCGGAGGCAGGAAGAAGGTGGGCAATGTGATGGTCTGACCTATGTGGAATGAGGCAACCACTTTGGGTAGAAAAGAGGGCCTAGTGCGAAGGACCACTTTGTCCAGATGAACTGCAAGATAAAGAGGCTTGAAGGACAGAGCCTGGAGCTCAATCACCCTGCGAGCAGATGTGATGGCAACCAGGAAAGCGGTCTTCAAGGTAAGAAGACGAAGAGGACAATTATGTAGTGGCTCGAAGGGAGCACACATAAGGAAAGTGAGAATAAGATTCAAGTCCCACTTGGGCATTACAAAAGGAGAGGGAGGAAAGGGATGAGTAATGCCCTTCAGAAATCTATTTACAATCAGAGACTTGAAAAGAGAAAGCTGATCAGGAAGGCGTAGAAAGGCAGAGATGGCCGAAAGGTAGCCTTTAAGAGAGCCCAGAGCAGAGCCCTGCTGGGTCAAAGAAAGGAGTAACTAGAGAACCTCAGAAAGAGGGGCAGAAAGGGGATCAACAGCCTTTACTGTGCACCATGCCACAAATTTGTTCCATCTACAGGCATATACCATTTAAGCGTAGGGACGCTTGGCTGCAAAGACGACATTACAGACTTTGGGAGGAAGGTCAAAAGCTGTCAACTGTTGCCTCTCAATCTCCACGCAAGGAGGTGGAGGCTGGACAAGTTCGGTTAGGGGACCGTTCCCTACTGCTGTGACAGAAGATCCTCTCGAAGAGGCAGTCTGATCAGAGGATCGATGGCCATGTTCAAGAGCTCGGGATACCAGACTCTTCGTGCCCAGTCCGGAGCCACAAGAATGACTTGAGCCCGTTCGCGATCGATCTTCTCAGCACTCTGGGCAGAAGTGGTACAGGGGGAAAGGCGCACAGTAGGCCGCAGAACAAGTGCCGCCTTGAAAACTCCAACGCACAGAACTGCTGGGTCCACGACACCACCCGCCCTGTTTGTTGCACGACCACATGGCGGTGGTGTTGTCTGTGAACACCTGCACTACCCCTTCTTTGACAGACAGAAGGAATGCCTTCAGTGCAAGACGGATCGCCCGGAGCTCCAACAGGTTGATGTGGACCAGAGACCCCTGATCTCGCCTCTGCCAGGTGGCCACCCCATCCCAGGAGTGACGCATCCATCACTACTGTGAACTTTGGCTGGGGAAGAGAGAGGGATCTGCCGCTGAACCAATCCTGGTTCGTGAGCCACCACTGCAATTAACATGAAGTCTCCTTCGAGATCTGGATGGCATCGAAAAGATTACCCTGAAGCTGCGCCCCCTGCAGAATCAGCATATGCCACCTGGCATGATCCACAGCAGGATGCAGGAGGTCAAGAGGCCCAACAGCCTCAGAGTCATTCTCACCAAAATCCGGGGTAGAGGCTGAAACATCAGTATCATAGCCAGAATATCCCGGACTCGCTGCTCAGGAGGATAAGCCCAAAACTGCGCTGTATTCAGAACTGTTCCAATGAAAAGGAGCTTCTGATAGGGAATCAGATGTGACTCCGGCACCTTGAAAGTGAACCCCAGCGAATGCAGGAGGTCTGCCATAGTCTGGATGTGTGAGACGACAGCCTGTAGCAAACTCACCTTTATCAGCCGTAGAGGTAGGGGAAAACTGGAAACCCTGATCTGTGCAAATAAGTTTTGACCACTGCCATCACATTCGTGAACACCTGAGGAAAGGCCAAAAGGGAGCGCGGAAAACTGAAAATGCTTGTGACCTACGGTGAACCGTAGGTAATGCCTGTGGGCTGGCTGGCAGGACGGGGATGTGGAAATAGGCGTTGTGCAAGTCCAACGCTGCCATCCAGTCTCCAGGATCGAGGGCAGACAATACCTGAGCCAACGTGAGCATTTTGGACTTCTCCTTCCAGAGGAAGCGGTTGAGGGCCCTCAGGTCTAAGATAGAACGCTGGCCTTTGTCCTTCTTGGGTACAAGAAAGTAGTGGGACAACCACGACCTACTTCTGGCACAGGGACCCTTTCGATAGCTCCCTTGTCCTAGAGAGCTGCAACTTCCTGGCGGAGTAGGGCCAAGTGATCCTTCGACATGCGATGGAGTTCTGGTGGTATGGCTGTAGGGGTAGTTTCGAAGGGGAGGGACTATCTGAAAAACCAACCTGTCCGATGTGATGCTTTGCCAGTGGGGGAGGTGATGGCGAATCCTGCCACCACTGGCCTCTGGTGGTCCTGAAAGGTCGGACTAGGAGGGCTTGGAGGCTGCTGCGGGGGGGAAGAGGGGGGGTGGGGGCGGCTTGGGTGGACTGGCTTGCCTGCTGGCCCTCCAGACCCAAGTCGCAGGGTTCCACGTCTGTGGCCTCGCAGATGCTGGGTAGCCTGCACGGCCCTGTGGCCTGATTGGGCGGAACGTGGTGGGGCACCCCTTCTGTAGCTACGAAAGGGGTGAAAGGCAGACTGCATGGGGAGAGAGATTGCCACAAGGCCTAACGATCTGGCCACAGCCCTAGAATCATTGAAGCGCTCGAGCGTGGAGTCCGCCTTTTCACTGGCGACCGCCATCAAAGGGCATGTCCAAAAGGGTGGATTGGACATCCCCAGAGAAACCAGCAACCAGGAGTAGCGCCTCAGGGCTACTGACGTGGAAACCGCTCCGCCCAGAGAGTTGGCGGTATCCAGCCCACACCGAATGGTGAACTTAGCTGCGTCTCGACCCTCTGCCACTGCCCTGGTGAGAACGGCCCGGGCCTCCGCCGGGGCCACCACCTGCGCAACCGTATCCCACACCATATGGGTAGAACGGCCCAAGAGGCATGCAGCGTTCACCGACCGCAGCGCTAAGCTAGCGAAAGAAAACACCTTTCGAAGGTGGTCCAGCTTCTTAGATTCCCTATCTGGGGGAGCAGTAGGGAATGCGCCCTTAGAAGACGAGGCTTGGACCACCAAGCTCTCAGGAGTAGGATGTTGGGAGAGGGAAAGTGGGTCGCCCGGGGTCAGGCAGTGTCATTGGGCAATCATCCTGTCTACAGGAGCCCCGGTGCTGTGCTTGGACCAAGTGCCCAGAAGAACGTCGGTGAGAGTTTCATTATAAGGCAGCAGAGACTCCGAAGAGGCCGCTGCCGGTAGAAGAGCCTGTCAGATGGTTAGTCCTGACTGCCACCATAGGATGCTCCAGGCCCAAGGCCTCAGCTGGCCTATGCAACACCACTGCGTTCAAGGCTCCCTCCTCCGTAGCTATGGTAGGGGGGGAGAGCATACCAAGGTCTGGGGACGTATCCAAACCACTGGCATCAGCCAGGTCCTCTTGCCAGTCCAGCTCGTCAAGCTGGTCAGCTAAAGGGTCTACAGACCCCTCCCAGTCCTCCTCACTCTCCTATGGCTGCCACTCAGGGCAATAAGAAACGCCAGGAATGACCAGCGGTACAAAAGTACCCTCCGGCGCTGGTAACTATGTCGGTCCAGTGCTGTGTCCAAGTCGGGAGTGAGTCTGGGGTCGACGCCGGTTGGGGGGGGTGGGGACAACAGACATCGGGCGTCGTCACTAGAATCGGCACAAGGGAAGGTACCGTGAGGGCGAACGGCGTCGATCCAGATCCAAGCCTCGATCCTCGGGGACTCTGTGGCGCCGGCTCCAGAACCGCCAGCATCGAAGGCCCAGGGGCCCAAGCAGAGTCCGCGGGGCCCAAAGGTGCACCGGTGGAGTCTGGCTGCTCAAAAATGCTATGAAGCGCTTCGCAAAAAGCTCGAAGCTGGGCAGGGGACGCTCCAGGAAAAAGAGGGAAGCGCGGAACTGTACCAGAAGCGGTCCCGCGTCGCGTCAGCCGATGGACGAGTAGAAGGCAAAGAGCGGCGATGCTTCTTCACCTTCGTCTTCTGCTTCGACCTACCTGAGGAGTGCGAAGACTTTGATGACGAGTGGTGGTGGCTCCGCGACCGGTCCCGAGACCTTCCGCTCGACCGGGACCTCGAACGACGCAGAGCGGACTGCCGGGTCTCCAAGAGCTTTCGGGAATGCTCCCACAAAGACTTCTGTTTGATGGCCTCGTAGTCGGAGCACGACTTCGGGTCGTAGTCAGCCTTCAGGCACCAAAGGAACAGTGACAGACATCAATTTGTGACAGGAGTCACAAGGTTTGAAGCCGGCCAGACGATGGGACATCCCTCATGCTGCCAGGAGTTGAAGACGCAAAAAGACATCGACAAAAGTCGAAAAAGTTTTTGTCAAAAAGTGACTAAGGGGGCAAGCTTCTCTCCGGATCTAAAATGGCTGGCACGGAAAAAAAAAGAACTGACGTCAGCGCGCAGGGTCGATGTCTAAGTATACACTGCGACGTCATCCCAGCGACCACGACGCAAATGATAGATGCCAAGTCAATCAATGCCACCTACTGACGCGCAGGGTTACTGCTACAGAAATAATTTTCCAGTTCCAGTCTGATGCCTGGGAGTAATTCTAAGGTAAATAATCGGAGGTCTCTTTCAGATCTATAAATTAGAAAATATAACTTGGAATACACATGGTGTATGATGTTTGTATTCGAAAACTAATTATCTGCAGGTAAATGCTGGCAAGAACAAGGAAGAACTGTCGAGACTGCTTGATCATGCAGTGGTTGCGCCTGGGCATTTTAAGCTGCAATTGCATATTACCTCTTGTGGCATATGATAGGTGTGCTAGTGGGTCAATGCTGGGTGCCAAGCACTTCTTGCCAGTAACATAGTTATATATGAGTAGAATCCAAATGTGTTAGTAATTGTTGTCTGATTGTATTAATCGTACACAATTGTTTGTTTACTTCAGTGATGTGATAAGGGTAAAAGATCTTTTAACATCACTTCCTGGGAGATGGAGTTTTTTTATGAAGTCACTCCTCAGGGGTCACTTCCGCTGTCGACATCCATGAGTTGCAAAGGAGAAATGGGGGAACACCAGAGTGGCAACATGTGTAAGATTCTACTAGATCTCGGTAAGATCATACTAGATATGACTAAGCCAAAATCTGCTGACAAACCTTCTAGTGATAGAACCTAGTCCAATGATGGCCTGGCCCTAATAGATCGAGGTGAAGCAGGTAACTTGTTTAACACAGACAATGGACCGGAATTAGTCCATGAGTGATTCGCGCATTCCTTCCATCATTTTGTGGGTTGTTGATTTAATACAGCCCACGTGATGCAACAAGTCCCAATGACATAGTCCTACAATTGAGTGGCATCTAATTCACTGCTGCTCTCTCCTGCCCTCCAATTTTTATTGGAAGTACTCATCAAACCTAGAATACCATTTGACGGCCGCAAAGAAACCACTATTAGAAGCCTCTATTGCAAACATGCAGAATGAAACTTGCAAACTGAGTCCAGTGAACTCAATGAAGCATTTACAGTAATGCGCAAATATGATCATATTGTACAGCAGTTTACGTTGTATATGAAAGTCAATAAGACTGCTGTGTGGGTGGAAGTCGATAACAATATGCAAAGTAGTGCAATGTATATATATTAATGGCTCTGTTTGAATAAGCAAACTAAAAAGAACATCTTTTAAAAAATGATGGAAAACTGTAAGTAAAATTAGGCACGTCCTTCTGGATCCTTCTTTGATATACATAATGACAGAACAGAAATTGCATGCCTCATCTTCAGAGGAAAGTAAACTAAAAGACTAACCAAATAGATAAAAGAAGAGGAGCTGGACTTACTTCAGTGTCAACTCTGGAATCTGAAGAGTAGTGTTCAGCAAGCGTATGGGCTGATCTGCAGATGGTCACTAAACAAATTTCACAGACAGAACATTCTTTTGAGAATGCCTTTTTATCATACCCAGAAGGGTGCTAGTCCTCATGGAACGATGAATGGCTGGATAAACTGCCAGTATTCTCTGTTACACCGAGGCACAGCCCTTAAGTGTCTGCAGATATCCCACCGCAAAGAAGAGTACTCTGTAGCTTTGTCCAGATACTCCACCTCCTGTTTTTTCTCCCCCCTTTACAGTAGGGTATCTGTTGAGCACATTCTGATATTACAATATTGACTAGCTAAAGCAATTAGTTCAAATTTCCCAAATCCTCAATTTTGAAAGAGTTGGAAGCAGGGCTAAGAAGATGAAGTATGTAGCTCAGTGAAATAAATATTACAGGTAAGTAATCTTCATCTTACTTCCCAATCATACTCAATGTTAGAGGAGTTAAAATCAAGGCAAATGAATATGAAAATAAATCACACAAAGTTTAGAAAGTCTGATGCACCCTTTTACCTGCCAGAAGCCATACTGATATCAAAGGAGAGTTTTGCAGCAGGTTGCCCAGTATCAGAGGTGTACGTCCTCCCACCGCCCGGTCAACATACCGGTCACTGCCTCTCTGCTCCAAGGTTTAGGCACCAGGCATCACCCTGAATTGCAAAGAATGTTTAGGACACCCTTCTGCAGCTATTCCCTGTAGCATCTGTATCCAGAGTGATGAAAACGCATCCTGTATATCAGGATTAGTTTGCCTAGCTTGCTTTGGTCGAGGCTCGAGACCAGGAGTCTCTTCTGAGGAGAGGGGGAGAAGGGAGGCAATAGAGCAGGGGCAAAGGGATTACAACACCATAGGTTTGAAACCTGGCCCTGCCCTCACACTTACAGTTAACAGATCTGAGTCAGATTGCTAAATCACAGGTCATTAATGCAGCAACACAATATTTGTGACTTCTAAATCTAACCACTCCACAGCAAGGAGGTAGAAAGTACTCAACTATGCTTGTGCATTGAAGATGAGATAAAACTCGGGGCGTGACCTAGGAGGAATAGAGGCAGCAGACTACCTGCAGATAGGAAAAAGGCCCAGGGGGCCACCAGGCAGCATCGGTCCAGCAAACATGGCTGGAGATCGTTATATATCCCGGGAGAAAAGAATACGGAAACAGAGGTGTGGCGCATCAAGATGGCACCGCCGTAGTCTGAATGGCAGCACCCCCGGCCAAGATGAGAAGTCCAACACCGAGAATCGGAAGGCCAGGAGTGGCTACTGCGCAACAGGCAGTTATTCCGCACAGCTGCGCCACACTGAAAGTTGCCCACCCCTCTAAATCTGGAGGCAGCCATTGGGAGAGTGATGCATAGGGGGGATGATGCAGCGAGCATAGCCCGGAGAGCACAGACCCAGCACCATAAGCAACAGGGCAGGCACAAAGGGAAGCATCCCTGAAGGCATGGCAAGGCAGTATAGGACGAGGGGAAGGTGACCTGGGGCAGCGGTCCCATGCCTGCCAATAGATAGGCGAGGCCTAGGGGATGGGTCCCCTGAGACAAAGCATCCCCCACCGCCAACCTGGAGAAGAGACAAAGGAGGGTTAACTAAAGGAGATATCTGCATCCTAACGGGCAGCAAGTGATCCGCCCTACACAATGCTGTACCTGAGGGGTGCCCTGACATACACTACCGGCCCACTGTACAAACAGGCTGGAGGTGGCTGACGGCACACCAGAAAATCACTGGGATGCAGAGGGAAAGACTGTGTGGCTGGAGAAATGCAGACGACAAAGGGAGATAGGACCTACAGGATACAGCACAGGCAACAGTGGGTAGGGCTGCACGTGCCTGGGACGTTGTTGGAGGAGGCTCTGTAGGAGCCCCACCCAATAGAGAGACGGGACAGTCACCCGGAAAGGTGTCACTACATTGGGACCATGGAGAAAAAGCTCAAGCCATACTCACGGAGAAACCGCAATGGTAAACAATAAACTGACCAAACAACAGCAACTGGAAAGCATGCTGAGCATAGCAGTGGAGACTACCCAACAACTGGCGACAAATCTAGACCAGGGGTTGGAAACATATACAGCTACCATACTGCTGCCATAAAGGATACAGAGTCAGCGCTGGAACAAAAGATGGAGGCAGTAACACAGAAAGTGAACCTACTCCGAGCAGACCATAGGAAATTAGTGAACAGGGTAACAGACACTGAATCAATCCTAGCTCAAGTCCCGCCAAAAAGTACTGGAACACGCAGGGGTGGGGCTCCCGGACAGCACGGAAGGACTATCCATGGAATTGTTCCTCAAGGACTGCCCGTCCTCAATGGTCCTGGAAGGGAATACTTCAAAATGGTTAATGCTAGAGCAAGCCCACAGTTTGTGGAAAGCGGCAGGTGCTGGGAGCCCCCCAATGGCCATAGTGGCCAGACTACTAAATTACTTGGGACAGAAACACTACATTGCAACGCGCGAGGACACACAGACCCTAGCAGGTGGAAGGCGTAACAGTCAATATCTACCCTGACTATACAATCCTAATGCAATGGCAAAGCAAAGCCTACATAGCGGGTCGAACAACCCCTGAAGAGCCTCCATATCAAGTACGCACTGTTCTTTCCTGTAAGGCTCGGAATCACTGTGCAAGGAGAAACCTACTACTTCATAACACCGGAGGAGAAATGGCAGTGGCTGATGCTACAAGGAAAATTTGCAAGCCACGTAAAGGGGAGCAACAAAGACACTGCGATGGGAGAAACGCATACGCAGCCACATACAATTAAGGGATGAGAACTCCTAGCCCAGTCAAAGGACTGGGTGGACTATTAAAGGGGAAACGTGACGGCGGCGATTCACAGTGAGCGAAACCAGAAAACTGGCAACAGCTGGGAATCCCATCAGGGTAGTACAGAAGACTCCGGAGAGGAACACTCGGAACCAGAAGACTATGGAGATGATCAGTCCACCCAGTAGGTATATGGATCACGGACACAAAAGTGAGGTCAAAAATATAGTTGGACACATATTATGTAAAAATATTGTTCACCAAAATATTGCGTCCCTATTCTCATAATAGTAAGTACATATTGTAAAAAAATATTAACACTAATAATGTGAAATAACATACAAAAATATTGTTTTTAAAATAAAAATAGACTATAAAGTACTAAATGTTAAATATTTTGACATAAATGTAATATAATGTAAATTAAATAAATTCCACTAATATGTAATACTATATATAAATATATACACACACTGTTATATATGCATATATGTTTATAACTATATGTAGTGTAACAATCAATACAATTATTTTTTATTATATTAATTTTATAGAAATATATAATGCATACCCAATAAACCCCAAAAAACTATAACATTTCAATAACAAACTTATATTAAATAGACAGTCTATTAAATATTACAAATTTAAAACCACAAAATGCACATCTACTTAAAATACTATAAAGAGTAGGGAAAGAGTTGGACTTCGGAGGGATTCAATTTACTATTCCCACTCCAGTCAGTACAACAGTAGGGAGAGTGTTGGACTTCGAAGGGGTAAGATTTATTATTCTCACTCCAGTCTGTGCTACAGAAGGGAAAAAACTGAACTTTGGAAGTGTTAAATGTACTACTCCCACTTCGGTCTGTGCGGCAGTTTGGAAAGTACTTCACTTCAAACACATTACATATTTGAATAACCCTAATAATTTATTAAAAAATATATATAAAAAACTCCTAATATAAACAACATTCATTTACATAAAAATATATATTAAAAGAATTCAAATTAAACAATGTGCATACTTCATAAGCAATTTAATAATCAATTTTAATAAGTATTATTTTAACATTACTTAATTACCTTCCCACCCTACAAATCTAGCAGCCCATACCTAAAATCTAACTAAAACTATGTATACCACAATTTACAAAATTATTACTCAATTCAATAATTAGCAATTTATAGTTAATTATTACTTCATAATCTCCCCACCCTATAACCCGACAAGCCCAGCAGCCCTGACCTAAAATATAATCAAAATATACAATTACACAATATACATAATTAATCATATAACATAATGCACATAATTACCTAATTATATTTAATTAGTACTTAATTCACTTCCATCCCTATGCCTCTACAAACCTAGCAACCCATATCTAAAATAAAATTAAAATAAATCAATATAACATAATGTACAAAATTAATATCAGTCACATACTTACATGAAATGTATTAATTAATAATTACTACTTAATAAACGTCTCACCCTATCCCCCTACAAACCCAACAATCCATTACAACATTACAACTTACTATTAACAATTACATTAAAAAATCAAGTTCACTTAAAATTACAAACTATATTTAAAAACATTTATAACAATTATATAAACAATAACAACACATAAAAGTAATATATGAACTAAAACAGATAAAAAAATAATCAAACAACGATATTTTAAACAACTATATTATTGAAAACAATATTACAAACGATATTACTTACCTAAAAAATTATATCCTTGACAACTATATTTCTGGATCATGATATTGTTATATCAACATATCTTTCCCCTATATAAAAAACTCAATATTTTGTCCAAACACCAGTTACACCAATGACATTGATGAAAATGATCTGAGGGACCAGTGGCCTTCGAGGGGGCAACTACTGATTGACATTCCGGAATTCCTCATCAACAGAACTCACATCCGAACTGTGATGGTGCTAATACACTCCTGGGATCAACCCCGATAACTGGCATATAACGATACAGTGCACTGATGGTTAGACATGTAAGTTATGCATTAAATTGGGTGGCGGTCAGTTCCAAGACCGTGGCATGGTAAGATAGGGCGGGGCAGGAGTTGGGGAAAGGTTCAATAGTTCATAATGTTATGGAGTTATGGAGAATACCACATGGGGTTACCGAGACTAGATACAGGTGAAAGCCAGGTAGTGAGGGCAGACATCAACAACAATGGCTGTACACACTCTGTTAATTAACCTTGAATGTCAATGGGGTGGGCCACAAAATGAAAAGGGGACTAGTGGTCAATGCTCTTGCACGATAATCAACAGATGTACTGTACCTACAAGAAACACAAATGAAAGGTAACAATGCACCAGTGCTAGGAGAGGGAAATACATGGCGGTCAGGCATACAGGATTCACCACGGACTCCAGAGGGGTAGCAATAGTAGTAAAAAAAAAGCATTAGAGTTCTACGTAACAAAAGTATGGACAAACACTGTTGGGAGATATGCGGTAGAACTGGGTGAGTGGGAAAGGGAGAAAATGCAATTTATAAATGTATATGTCTACAAACCAAAACCCTGCAACGCCGGAGACACATACTAGCAGGCAAACCATTATCATGGGAGGCGACTTCAATATGCTACTGCACCTACAACTAGATAGAACTCACAATAAACAGCCTCCCACGCAGAACAACTAGAAGGCTTTTCCCAGGTAATGAAATGAGAGCTGTCTGGAGGTCCCGACATGGAACAAGCACAGGAAACACCTATTATTCAGGAGCACACAACACAAACTCACATAGATTCATTCTTTGCACTCTTGCTGGCGCTTCATGAATTTACAGAGGCGGAATATAGTGCACGGGAAATATCGGACCACTTTCCATTGACTATCACATTAGAAGCACCAAATTACAGGGGTAGAGGTCAAAAGCAATTGGCAGCCTGGCACCTAATAAATCACCAGGAGGTTCAACGGCTACCTAAAGCTACAGAATTATAAGTTGCAGAAAATACTGAATCGGTGGATGATGCGGCCACTCTCTGGGAGGCCCACATAAAGCCACCATAAAGGGGGGGGGTAGGGGGGTGGAGTAATTATGGGAAAGGTAGGAGATAAAAGACAGAAAGGGTTGGTCTGGTCGGAGGTGGAAAAGGAATTCTGGGAGCTAGAGCAAAAACATGTCCAAACCCTGTAGAAGACCTTGCACAGAAGATAGTCGACAAAAAGGAAGAACACCGCTCCCTGCTAACCTAAACCAATTAAGTTAAACAAGCCCACCTAGCCCAACAACAAAAATATATGAAGCGGGAGATAAGGCTGGTAAACTCCTAGCACGACTCGCTGCTCAGGACTCAGGCAGAATAGATATTAGTGACATTCTAGGCAGCACAGGAGAAAGGGTCACAGAAGCGAAGCAATATTATCTGTAATGGCTGACGATATGCAGTACGACTCGGGGAGGATACCCGGCGAGGGGTCTGATATTCCGGTCTTCATCCGCGACTGCCCTTGCGGAAAACTGGAGAAACACGAAGCAATAGAGCTGGAAGCAGGCTTGACCGAGCATGCGATACAGACCACGTTCTCTCAACTACAATCCAGGAAAGACCCTGGCATAAATGGCCTTTCAATGGAATTAATGAAAAAAATGTCCTCTAGAATTGCAGCCCCCTTACATAAGCTATATGTGGAGGACCATCGAAAGGCAAACTCCCCACTGACTTAAGAAAGGCAACAGCAATACCAATACCCAAACAGGATAAACCAGTGGACAAACAGGACTCATGTAGACCAATCTCACTATTAAATACAGACATCAATATTCTAGCCAAGGACTTGGCTAATAGGCTACAGGGAGGGATATTGGACTTGGTCCTTGTGGACAAAAATCGATTAAGCTCAATCTTTGTAGGCTCTATAATAACATAGCGGTGGCAAGGGGAGTGTCAGTGCCACTCAACTCTGTGGAACGGCCCTTTCAGTTCACAATCCTGGGCAAAAATGAGTTCTTGGTCTGAGTTCAACTACTATACTCTAACCCCAGGTCAGGACGAGGATCAAATAAACTAGATTCTCTCACAAGACTTCCCGATACGAAGAGGAATGAGGCAGGGCTGCTCCCTATTGCCAATGCTATTTGTGCTGATAATAGAACCGCTGGCAAAATGGGTGCAAATCGATGTCCAAATAGAGTACTGGAGTTGGGAATATACGTTAGAAGACCGCATATCTCTATCTGCTGATGATATTCTGTTTTATCTGGCAACCCCTGTCCGATCTTTGGCAAGACTAGGGGAAATATTAGGGATCCATGTGAGGAACTCTGGCTAAAAATCAACTGGGAGAAGTCACGGATATTCCAAATGGGTGTATGGATGGCAAACACATGTCTCCTCGTTATTAGGATCCTTGCTCTGACAAGATGGCCCACATCGCTCCACTAATGAGGGGGGCATATCGCTCCCGAATGTTCCAAAATACTATGAGGCGGCAGAGGTCAGCATAGTTAACGAGTGGGCGTTTACACCGTTTGGCGACCCAGCATTCCGAATTGATCGGGTGGCATTAGGGGAGAAATGGTACCGATAAGATATAGATGGAGGCAAATTAACCACAGATTCCCTATCAGCAACTGTAACTGTAGTCACCACCTGACATACACTAAATACAGCAATGGGATGGCCTAGGCGTCTCACACCAAAAACCTCTATGGTTGAGGACAAAGCTTGGCCCAGTGAAGAAATTACTGGGGTTAAAAAAATAAAACTGTACTGGCAAGTGGACGTTGGAGACTTAAGAGGACGATGATTGGAGGGACGCATTACAAATCCCCAGAGAGGTGGCAATAAGAGTACGCTATCACCTGATACAATTAATTACACAGAGTATATCATACCAGAGTCCTTCTATACAAAATGGGAAAACTACTGGCAAGAGGTGCTTATGCTGGAGTAGATAAAGGGGAACATTCTATCACACACTATGGGACTGCCTGCAACTCTATCAGTTCTGGGAAGGGGTAATGCATAGATTGGAAGATGCCATCGGAACACGCATGGAGCCTAGCACGCCTCTGGTGCTGCTGGGGATGAGGAGCGACTCAGATTCTACCTCTTATAAGAAACTCATTATTAAGTAGGGCTTTCTAATTGTGAAGGGGCTACACAACAGGATCCAGAAGGTCTCGGGGTTCCTTGGAGCCTGTCAGGGCATTGGTGGCAGCATTGAAGCACCCAGATTACTCCTCCCTTGAGGAGGCGCTATACCTCCTGATATTGTACATAACTCATCTACTTCCTATGTTGAATCCTGCTCTGCTGCCACGTAGTTTGCTCTCAGCATGCGACGTTGGAGGGGAGTCTACAGGACTAGAATATATAAGTCAGCCTCACACAATAAGTATGTTGCATCTCATGCGGTGAAATTAGACTCGGCCATGGCACGTCTAGAGGGAGGGGAGAGGGGATGGGAGGGGGGGAGTTCAACCATTAAAGTTTGATTTGCAATATATGCCATGGAGAATTTTTACCTAGCTATGGATGGAAAGGTATCTACATATGTGACTATATTTCATTATACATGATATGTATTCATGGATGGACTTACTCTTCCTCATAAGCAGCCAGGCCTAAAGGGAGGCAGCCCTGACCATCGGAAGATAGGAATCCCATATGTATTATTGTTTGATTGTGCATTGCCTCATTTGTGACTTGGTCTCATTTTGTAAACAATAACATCTGTGTTAAAAAAAAGTTGTCCCTTCTACAGGCTAAACACGAACTTGCACTTAAATGGTGAACTACTTACGGCGTCGAACTTATGAGACTGGGAACAAGAAATTAATTTATGCTATGTTAGAAAAAAGGTGATATTTAAAGGTAGAGATTGCCCTAAGAAATTTGACACAATATGGAACAGATGGGTGGGAGAAGTCCAACTAAAGACAAAATCATGAATGAGGGCCAGGGATGGCACACTGAAGTGTCCCGTCTGCACGTCGATATCTAGGATGACGATATGGATGTGCGACAGCCAAAATTAGACTTGCACAGCAGTTACTACCAAGTTATGGGACTTTAATAATTTGAGAGGTTATTCTGAGGTGGGGTAATTGGGATACATGGACGTTTTGTATGGGGTTCCCAGTTTGGTACAAGGGGTTATGATAATCTCAATAAAAATACTACACAAAAAAAGAAGATGGGATAATACTCTCAGAAAATGGATGGTGTGCGCCTGGTGATCGCAGGTAATCTTTCTTTTACATTTTTTGTACCGTATGCTGAAGAATGTTGAATTCTATCAAGAGATCAATTAAAATCCGCTACGAGTCTGTAACTCGGCCCACATTTTCTAATTATCTCCAATTTGGATGCTCTCTGCTTCTATCTAAAACAATTACACTGGCTCTGGCTGATTGCTTCCAGCTAGAAACCTTGATGTCTCTCTTCGTCTTTGGAACACAATCTGTTTGCAGCGCTCTTTGGGTGACAAGTGGGTGCTCTTCACATATCAGTATTGCGATCACATCCAGATCTCACCGTCATTATGACGCAGACCTTAAAACGTATCCCCATGGCAGTCACTATTCGCTGCCTCTGTAAGTGAAAGCCGCAGAGACTGCACTACATGGTGGCAGGAGGCACCGCATAGCATCATTTTATTTTAGAGCAAGCATCTGCCTGCAACGAAGGCAAACAAACTGAGGTGTGCCATCTAGGTTTCTGATCTAATCGAACCCTTAGTTTTAGGGAGCCTTCATTATAAAGATGTGTCTGATGATTTTGAGCGAGTTGCTAGAGTGAAGCAGCACGTTGCTCTCCAGCAGTCATTCCACTGCTGTATAAAAATCACGTAGGATACGTCAATATATAGATGATGGGCAGGCGGAAGTGAGAGGTTACGCATCTGTACCTAAATGGTAGGTTTATTACTTCTGTAGAAGCGCAGGAATCGTTAAGAACAGGAGTAGGTCAGTGCTTGCAGTATGCACGCATAGCTCATGGACACTATGGTAGCTATGATGAGAGCTTTAATCAGAAATATGCAAGTACTGGTGCTCACATTCTAGAGCACCTGCTTGCTCCTGCGAAGTATTGGTCCTCTTCATTGAATGTACTGCAGGAGTGCAGGTACTCGCCCTTTCACATGAAAGAGGTGCAGCTACCCAGTACTGGACAGTCCCTGCCCCTTTCAAGCACTGGCTATGATGGACTTGGAGCAGGATAGTAGGCTGGGGTGAATAACATACATAAAGATAAGGGGAGCAATATTGATAATAAAGCCAAAATGGGCTCTTGAATTACTGCTTAGATCCACTCCCAGATGATGGGCTGGGCAGGGCTTGCGTCCAAATAAAGAAAATATCAAGCAACGCCAGGTTCAAGGTAATCCAATGTAATTGGCTGCACAGAACAGCAAAAAGCAGCATAGCAGTTCACTGGTTGAGACCCCCAATTTTTGCAGCTAAGCAGCTGGATAAGAGGTGTGGTGAAATGGGCTACTGATGAGCAGTCAGATGAAACGTGCAGCTAAGCAGCTGGATAAGAGGTGTGATGGAATGGGCTATTGCTGAGCAGTCAGATGAAACGTGCAGCTAAGCAGCTGGATAAGAGGTGTGATGGAATGGGCTATTGCTGAGCAGTCAGATGAAACGTGCAGCTAAGCAGCTGGATAAGAGGTGTGATGGAATGGGCTATTGCTGAGCAGTCAGATGAAACGTGCAGCTAAGCAGCTGGATAAGAGGTGTGATGGAATGGGGTACTGCTGAGCAGTCAGATGAAACGTGCAGCTAAGCAGCTGGACAAGAGGCGGGATGGAGTGAGCTACTGCTGAGAAGTCAGCTAAGCAGCTGGATAAGAGGTGTGATGGAATGGGCTATTGCTGAGCAGTCAGATGAAACGTGCAGCTAAGCAGCTGGATAAGGGGTGTGATGGAATGGGCTATTGCTGAGCAGTCAGATGAAACGTGCAGCTAAGCAGCTGGATAAGAGGTGTGATGGAATGGGCTACTGCTGAGCAGTCAGATGAAACATGCAGCTAAGCAGCTGGACAAGAGGCGGGATGGAGTGAGCTACTGCTGAGAAGTCAGCTAAGCAGCTGGATAAGAGGTGTGATGGAATAGGCTATTGCTGAGCAGTCAGATGAAACGTGCAGCTAAGCAGCTGGATAAGAGGTGTGGTGGAATGGGCTACTGCTGAGCAGTCAGATGAAACGTGCAGCTAAGCAGCTGGACAAGAGGCGAGATGGAGTGAGCTACTGCTGAGAAGTCAGTTAAGCAGCTAGATAAGAGGTGTGATGAAATGGGCTACTGCTGAGCAGTCAGATGAAACGTGCAGCTAAGCAGCTGGACAAGAGGCGGGATGGAGTGAGCTACTGCTGAGAAGTCAGCTAATCAGCTGGATAAGAAGTGTGATGAAATGGGCTACTGCTGAGCAGTCAGATGAAACGTGCAGCTAAGCAGCTGGACAAGAGGCGGGATGGAGTGAGCTACTGCTGAGAAGTCTGCTAAGCAGCTGGATAAGAAGTGTGATGGAATGGGCTACTGCTGAGCAGTCAGATGAAACGTGCAGCTAAGCAGCTGGACAAGAGGCGGGATGGAGTGAGCTACTGCTGAGAAGTCAGCTAAGCAGCTGGATAAGAAGTGTGATGAAATGGGCTACTGCTGAGCAGTCAGATGAAACGTGCAGCTAAGCAGCTGGACAAGAGGCGGGATGGAGTGAGCTACTGCTGAGAAGTCAGCTAAGCAGCTGGATAAGAAGTGTGATGAAATGGGCTACTGCTGAGCAGTCAGATGAAACGTGCAGCTAAGCAGCTGGATAAGAGGTGTGATGGAATGGGCTACTGCTGAGCAGTCAGATGAAACGTGCAGCTAAGCAGCTGGACAAGAGGCGGGATGGAGTGAGCTACTGCGGAGAAGTGAGCTAAGCAGCTGGATAAGAAGTGTGATGAAATGGGCTACTGCTGAGCAGTCAGATGAAACGTGCAGCTAAGCAGCTGGACAAGAGGCGGGATGGAGTGAGCTACTGCTGAGAAGTCAGCTAAGCAGCTGGATAAGAGGTGTGATGAAATGGGCTACTGCTGAGCAGTCAGATGAAACGTGCAGCTAAGCAGCTGGATAAGAGGTGTGATGGAATGGGCTATTGCTGAGCAGTCAGATGAAACGTGCAGCTAAGCAGCTGGATAAGAGGTGTGATGGAATGGGCTATTGCTGAGCAGTCAGATGAAACGTGCAGCTAAGCAGCTGGATAAGAGGTGTGATGGAATGGGCTACTGCTGAGCAGTCAGATGAAACGTGCAGCTAAGCAGCTGGACAAAAGGCGAGATGGAGTGAGCTACTGCTGAGAAGTCAGCTAAGCAGCTAGATAAGAGGTGTGATGAAATGGGCTACTGCTGAGCAGTCAGATGAAACGTGCAGCTAAGCAGCTGGACAAGAGGCGGGATGGAGTGAGCTACTGCTGAGAAGTCAGCTAATCAGCTGGATAAGAAGTGTGATGAAATGGGCTACTGCTGAGCAGTCAGATGAAACGTGCAGCTAAGCAGCTGGACAAGAGGCGGGATGGAGTGAGCTACTGCTGAGAAGTCAGCTAAGCAGCTGGATAAGAAGTGTGATGGAATGGGCTACTGCTGAGCAGTCAGATGAAACGTGCAGCTAAGCAGCTGGACAAGAGGCGGGATGGAGTGAGCTACTGCTGAGAAGTCAGCTAAGCAGCTGGATAAGAAGTGTGATGAAATGGGCTACTGCTGAGCAGTCAGATGAAACGTGCAGCTAAGCAGCTGGACAAGAGGCGGGATGGAGTGAGTTACTGCTGAGAAGTCAGCTAAGCAGCTGGATAAGAAGTGTGATGAAATGGGCTACTGCTGAGCAGTCAGATGAAACGTGCAGCTAAGCAGCTGGATAAGAGGTGTGATGGAATGGGCTACTGCTGAGCAGTCAGATGAAACGAGCAGCTAAGCAGCTGGACAAGAGGCGGGATGGAGTGAGCTACTGCTGAGAAGTCAGCTAAGCAGCTGGATAAGAAGTGTGATGAAATGGGCTACTGCTGAGCAGTCAGATGAAACGTGCAGCTAAGCAGCTGGACAAGAGGCGGGATGGAGTGAGCTACTGCTGAGAAGTCAGCTAAGCAGCTGGATAAGAGGTGTGATGAAATGGGCTACTGCTGAGCAGTCAGATGAAACGTGCAGCTAAGCAGCTGGATAAGAGGTGTGATGGAATGGGCTATTGCTGAGCAGTCAGATGAAACGTGCAGCTAAGCAGCTAGATAAGAGGTGTGATGGAATGGGCTATTGCTGAGCAGTCAGATGAAACGTGCAGCTAAGCAGCTGGACAAGAGGCGAGATGGCGTGAGCTACTGCTGAGAAGTCAGCTAAGCAGCTGGATAAGAGGTGTGATGAAATGGGCTACTGCTGAGCAGTCAGATGAAACGTGCAGCTAAGCAGCTGGATAAGAGGTGTGATGAAATGGGCTACTGCTGAGCAGTCAGATGAAACGTGCAGCTAAGCAGCTGGATAAGAGGTGTGATGGAGTGAGCTACTGCTGGAGAGACTCATTAGGAAGGATGACAAGATAGCATAGGACCTGGTGGGTTGGGTAGCATTGATCCAAGAACGTTCAGACCCCTTGGGCACAAGATTGCCATGAATACAGGCAGGGTGTGATCTTGATGTTGTTTGGAGGGGAGAGGCAGTGGTAAAATTAACTTGTAAAATGGTGAGATAAACAACAGAGGTGTAAGTCATGGAGGGTCTATAGAGGTAGACTCTAGGTTTGCATGTCCGTCCATGTGGTGGAATGGTGCTAACAGAAGAATTGGACGAGGTGGGCTCACTCACGTAATGTGATATGCTTCATCATAAGCCACCTCGTCTCACCCTGGTAGGACAATACCATGAGGAAGGACTCGACCCCAGGTTGGGCTGTCCCGAGGGAGTTCTTAAATATTATTCTCTTTTCTGGATAATGGTGATCCAGTTACAAACTAAAAATATCTCAGGGTATACCACTTAGTATCCTTTTATTAGTCTGGTACCTTGGATATAGATAAAATAAATAACCGTAAGGTAATCGAGTGGTATGGTCTTGGATATTATGATACTTGCCTCCTCATAGTTTTTACCAAGATGTTTGTGCCATTCCTAAAAGCCTAACAGGTCTTGGTCATTCGTCGGGGTTTTGAACTTTACCCCTACCCTCTCAATAAGTGAATGCCAAAGGGACACAATTACAAAACAAAGAAAATTAAACCATCATGGTCTGTTGAGGGGGGGGGGGGGCACCTCCTGTAGTCATACATTCGTCAAGGATCAGTGCCCAAGAGGTGCCCCCCCCCCCTCAAATGACCATGATGCTAGGAGCTCTGAAAGTATAGGTGTTTAAGTCAGATGTCTCGATCTCAGAGAGGTAGGGCCTCTCTGGTTTTATTTTCTTTGTTGCGTAATTATGTCCTCTGGCCCTCACTTATTGATAGGGTAAGGGAAAAGCAAGGCTATTTTATTCTCTTTGGGACATTGTTTAAATGGCGTATGGAGGGAACAAAACAGTGCCATTAAACTAAACAGCCGGGGGCAGGGCAGGCCGTGTGAACAAGGAGTGGGTCTGCCTCCGACCCACGCCTCCTTCATTGCTACCCAGCAGCTACCGATGGGCAGGACTCGCGTTTGATTCGTGGCATGGGAGGGGGAAAGGGAATAGCTTCCTTCCAGCTTAAGTAATAAGGTCGGAGGTGGTAAGCTCACAGGTCTGAAACGATTTACTTTCTAGATCACGTCCCCTGAGCTCTTGTATCCGGGCCAGCATGGAGTGTGTGATCGAGGTCTAAACTCCAGAGCTCAGAAACCAAAAAACAGAGCAGTGGTAATCCGAGAGCCTTCCTTGCAGTCTTTGTTGGGAAATGGTTTTAATGAAGTTTCCATTTGCAGGACATGAGGCGTATTGTGTGTGCGAAGTTACATTACAACATATGGAGAACAGACACTGCTGCAGTGTGTGAGGCACACACCCGTCGTACTGCAGGTCGAAATCATTCCCTGTGTCTGCCCTATGGCTATCCAAATATTGCTCTTTGGAACTGCCCCATACTGCGAACGGTGTTCTGATAACACGTTTGGCTTTTACATTTCCCTGTTGGTGATCTGACCGCGCCTTCTCTGGATCTTACATTCCACACTCAGCCAATACACCATTTTATATTGTACTCAGATAATTTCCTGCAATGTAAATACCAAACAGCACAGTAAAATGCATTAGATTATAATCATGATTTGGAGAATATTATTATGTAAACAGATGCACCTATTTAAAATATTCAGAAACACCACCCACTTTCTTGGAATATATTCTATTTACAATACTATGGCTGTTTACTTTGTTTTTGACAAAATATCTCCGTCATGTCTAAATCATCTGTGTGATCACATTCTAAAATCAGCCCTTACACGAGAGAATGCTTAACACACTCGCAGAATGCCCCAGTCTTGATATCTGGAGGGCAGGAATATGCCACCTTTCCCACAGAAGAATGCAGGCCATATATCGGGTTTTAAAAATCTGCGAAGGCTTGTACCGGATTCTTAGGTAGAACTGTAAATTAAACAGTCAGTATTTCTTTTTAAAGCGCTTAAAAAACAAAGGGGAGTCCACCCCCCCCCCCCGTGCAGAATATTTTTACAGGACACTAAGCAGTACAATAGGGTCCACTAGCATTAACAAAAGGAATAAATCCTAAGAGGAAAAGCCCCAGATTACACTCTATAATAATTTAAATATGTCATAATTTTTACTTTTTATTTGTATTACATACCATACTTTGTTTACTCTTCTGATAGAGCTTATATTTCATTATTTCTATATACTTACTGTCACAAAGTATCAATTTACATACATTAACACACCTTTTTTATCACAAATTCCATCTATTGTAGAAAAACCTCTGGTTATCACTTCAAAAAAATCCTTTTTGTTCCATCATCCTTTCTTTTCCATTCTCATTTCTATCACACAACTCATACCACACAGTCTAAAGCCACCAGTTCAGAAGAAAGGTACACCCCCCACCCCCCACACACACACACGGAAGGAGTGCTGCCTTCTCTCTACTTCCGATATGGAGTTACTGAACTGAGTACAACAGCAGTTAACGCACGTTTTGGTGGATTTACATTGACTTTACCACCTTCTTCAGGACCATAACACAGTTATCTACCTATAAAACAAGCGGGACAAACACTAACAGGGATATATTTTAGCACTAATACAAAGATTTCATCAAAGGAAATTGTCCTGGGCGATATGTAGTCACACTCTACTGTAGCGGGCACAGCCCCAAATGAGGGAAATACGTGTCCTCGCACCAATATCTTATTGTACTGGCCTCAAATGTACCAGGTATAAATGGGCGTATGTTTCACTGAAGTTTCCTTCTGGAGCTCATTCAGCGCCTTTTGGGCTCACAACCTTAACTGTACAGGGCCCATCTCCAATGGTCCTCATTGTACCGGGACCACCACCACGGTATGGACAAATCTAAGCACTATCCACAGCGGCCTCGGACTTCAATCCCACATTAACTAACAGAACTCCCTTGTAGGATTAATTCCTTCTGTGAATAATTAAACAGGCTAGTGGGACCTCTTGTTTTGTTTTTTAATGAGGCCTTTCTGTCTTTGTTTACGTCAATTATCAGCCAGGGTTCATTAGGCGACTGTAGGACACATTTTAAGTGTTTTCTTCCTACATTTACTGTTTAAAGTATGTACTGATAATGGGGAAAATAACAACTTGAGGTTATTTTCCTAGTTTTTGTACCAATAGGAAATTAAAACACCAGTTGCGCTGCTATAAAACAGCCAGGTGGCCACCCTAATGGAGAGGTGGTGCTTTAATCAGAGCTGTGCATGCATGCCTCAACGGTTGATTCCTGTGTGCATTATAACAAGGGCATAACAGGCCACTGTTTGGTAAGGAATGTTGAGGTGGCAAAGTTATAAAGGAAAGGGGATGAACACTGTTCCAGAATTGTCTCAATTAAAAGGCAGATTTAAAGAGTAATGTTCGCACATTAGGCGAAGATGTGTGATCTCCGTTTTTATAGATTCAGGAATATGTGTTATGAATTAGATGCTTTACAAGCTAATCCTAATCCTCTGAAACCTTGATGTCTTCGTCTAAACCCTGTAATCAAAGCTACACCCCCAATCTTGAGCGTAGTGGGGTTTGCCTCTGTTTTTCCAAGATTAGATGCACCCATTCCTTGCCTTCCAAACTTTTCTAAGGTCTCTCAAGAGCACGCTTGAGGTCTTCAGATATGGCAGATGTGATCTTGCACCTTTAAGCTGAAATGTAATTTGGCTACAAGTTACAGTTTGACGTTTGTTCACTATTAAGGCTGGTAGGCCCACATATAGCATCTTTCTAAAGCGTGTTTGCAAATACATTTAGAATGTGACTACTGATGCAGTAAGACTGGTTAACAGAAGTGGAGTGCTCTCTTAACAAATCAAGACATTGTCTGGGGCTTCCTCCTAGTTTCTGGAACAGCCAGAAGACTCCAGTTATAGGCAAGGGGTCTAGAATCTACTTGGCAGAGGCACGAGCCAGCATGGGGAAAAGATGCGAAGTACATTGTGATGTTGCTGCGATTTAAAACAAAATTACCTATATATGTATAGTCCTTCATCAAATCGTTACGAAAAGTATGCTGCAAAAGTCACTTTTTCACCACCATTTTTAGGTCTCGGCCTAGCGTACACTGCGCAGCAGTGTCGCGCAGCCGAGATTTAATGTTTACAGTATGGGGGCTTGAACCCGCCCCTCTTCTCCATTGGCTGGCTTCCTAAACGGAGGCCAGCCATTGGAGGAGAGGGGCATCACTCCGTCGAAGACGGGATTCGGGGGTGTGCTTTTGGTGTTCTTTCTCTCCTTGACGTCATCGGCAGAGAGCACGCCCCTCATCACGCTGCCTGCACGCTCAAGTCAGCTCTCTGATTGGTGTTCCTTATTAACCAATCAGAGGGCCGACTGGCGCGTGCAGGCAGCATGAGCAGACTCTGCCTCCTCTCCACACAGCGCAGCCCGTCCACATACTTGTTAAACGTGAAAAGTGTTATGAAAAGTGTTTTTAATCTATACTACTATTATAAAGAGAGAACTGTGTCCTTTGAGCCAGGTAAACTCGAAAAGTACACCACCAATCCAAACACCCAAGACATCTTTGGAAACCTCAGGGCAAGCAGAAGGACATAGGCTATATAAAAATAAAAAATATACGTTCTTTAAAAAATTTAGGAATAAAAAAAAAGTAGTCCCTTGCAAGTAGCGCCGGCCGCGACGTAATGTAATGTAAAAAGTAATGTAAAAAGGATTTGTAGAGCGCTGCGTTCACCGGACGGTTTCTTGGCGCTGATCACTAACCCAGGGGGAGGCAGAGGGGGGAGAAAGAGGAACCTTATGTATAAGCACCGCGGAAAAGGTGAGTTTTTAGGAGAGACCTAAAGTGAGGGTGGGAAGAGGAGAGTCTGAGGTCCAATGGAAGAGAGTTCCAGAGTGAGGGGGCCAGGAAAGAGAATCTAAGGCCTCCGTGCTTTTTACGCCTAAACCTAGGAGTCTGGAGGAGAGCGTGATGGGAAGAACGGAGGTGTCTGGAGGGGGCGTACGGGTGGAGAAGAGACGAGATGAAAGAAGGGCCGATGCCGGCCAGAGATTTATGGGTAAGGCAGCCAAGTTTAAACTTGCAGCGTTCCGACACAGGAAGCCAGTGAAGGGCTTTGAGGAGGGGACAGACGTGGTGATGTTTTGGTTGACGATAGATTAGGCGGGCGGCCTGATTCTGAATTAACTGAAGTCTCTTCATTTGGTATTGCGGAATGCCTGCGTATAGGGCGTTGGCGTAGTCGATCCGGGAGATGACTAAAGCCAACAACGCCAGGGTGAGAGCTTCAGTGGTCAGGAAGTGAGCAATTTTTCGGAGCTGATGGAAGCAGGAGGATACTGTGGCACTGACCTGATGATTCATGGAAAGATCCTGTGAGATGTAGACCCCCAGGCTTTTTACTTTATCAGCGGGACTAGGGGGGGGGCCAAGGGAGAGGGGCCAGAAAGTAGAGTTCCAGGGATTGGCTGGGCCTCCGACAAGAAAGAGCTCCGTCTTGTCGGGGTTAAGCTTGAGGTGGTGAGCGCCCATCCAGTCGCTGATATGACAGAGGGTGGACTGGAAATGCAGGCCGCTTCCTGCGAGTCAAGGTTGAAAATGAGCTGAATGTCATCTGCATAATTAAATGCAGTGACATTCCTTCCCCGGAGGGAGTGGATCAGGGGGGTAAGGTATAAATTAAAAAGGAGCGGAGACAAAGACGAGCCCTGCGGGACTCCGCAGGTGAGTTTCATCCTATCCGCTGAGAATTGGGAGATCACGTGCGTGATGACATCGGGAGCGCGGGGAGGAACGGCGTTCAGGAGCAAGAGGAGCTCCGGACAGGCGGGGAGGAGCGGCGAGCTGCGGACAAGCGGTGAGGAGCGGCGGAGCAGTGGAGCGGTAAACTCAGCAGCGTGGGGAGGAGCGGCGGCTGAGGTAAGTGAAGCAGCCGCGGGTGCGCACCGAGGGACGGGCGTGGGCCATGAGTGCTTGCAAGCCTTTTACTCAAAGTCGGGACGTCGGGGGAAACAGCGGACAAGAGCGTGGGCAGAAGTGGCCAGGACCAACAAAACCGGAGCAAGGAAACACTGTAAGTACGCTCTGCTGCTCCCGGCCACTCTGCTGCGCCTTTCCTGCTGCGATGCTGCCCCCAGCCACCTTCTGCCCCGGGCAACGCCGGGGCGGGCTGCTAGTGTTATCTAATTAAAAGAACTCTGCAAATTAAAACGGGGCAGGTGAAAAAAATGAATGGGTGAGCACAGAAATGCCTATCATGAAAGGCCACATAAAGTGACCAGAGGGCGTGGGTGCGGACTCGCTTCCCACACACAGGAGCTCAGCCCGGCTGCTCCTGCTTGCGCCTCATCCCTCGCCGGAAGTGACGCGCCTTCACCTGCAGCTGCCACCTCAGGCTATCCTGTTGTTGGAGTTGGCAGCGGCCGCTTGGGAGCGAGTACGCCGATCCGTTACCTGCCTGCCCCTGCTACTCGTTCCAGCCGCCGCCTGTAAGATGGGGATCCGAGGACCTCTGCTGCCCTTGGCGGCTTTGCTGCCGGTTGGAGTCGGTGAGTCCGAGCGCTCATGGCCCCCCCTCGTTGGTTGTGCTTGCTCTCCGCCCCCCCCTCGTTGCTTGTGCATTCTCTCCTGCCCCCCGTTGGTTGAGCTTGTTCTCCTGCCCCCCCTTGCTGGTTGTGCTTGCTGTCCTGCCCCCTCGTTGCTTGTGCGTGCTGTCCTGCCCCCTCGTTGCTTGTGCTTGCTCTCCAGCCCCCCCTCGTTGCTTGTGCTTGCTTTCTGCCCCCCCCCCCTCGTTGCTTGTGCTTTCTCTCCTGCCCCACCTCGTTGCTTGTGCTTGCTTTCCTGCCCCTGCCCCCTGGTTGCTTGCTCTCCTGCCCCTGCCCCCTAGTTGCTGGTGCTTGCTGCCTGCCCCCTCGTTGCTGTGCTTGCTCTCCTGCCCCCTCTCGTTGCTTGTGCTTGCTGTCCTGCCCCCTCGTTGCTTGTGCTTGCTCTCCTGCCCTCTCGTTGTTTGTGCTTGCTCTCCTGGCCCCCCCCCCTCGTTGGTTGTGCTTGCTCTCCTGCCCCCTCATTGCTTGTGCTTGCTGCCCTGCCCCCTCGTTGCTTGTGCTTGCTCTCCTGCCCCCCCTCGTTGCTTGTGCTTGCTGTCCTGCCCCCTCGTTGCTTGTGCTTGCAGTCCTGCCCCCTCGTTGCTTGTGCTTGCTCTCCTGCCCCCTCGTTGCTTGTGCTTGCTCTCCTGCCCCTGCCCCCTGATTTGAGCTATGAAGTTCAACAAGACCTTTGAGGACCTAAAGGCAGCAATAAGCTTTTATGTTGAAGGCACTTGACTATAGTCAACATTTCATTGTGCACATCGACACCCCAGATAGGAGAGCTGAAGTAGTGTTGGCTCAACTTGATGACAATGGCAGAGGGTGTTCAGCTGCATTTATGTTGCAGACTGAGTCTTAGAGACCAGAACTTGCTAGCCACAAAAAAAGAAGGATACTTTGCGATAGTGTAGGCCTTGAGGAGGTTCCTGCCTTTCTTGTTTAGTACCAGCCCAGACAGATCACAAACCACTCAAGCGGTTTATGGAAATGAAGACTGAGATTCCCAAGTGGCTGAGATGGTGTGTCTCATTACAGGGCCCAGATTTCACAGTTGAGCCCAAAGCCGGAATGCAGATGATTTTTCCTACTGGTTTTGCCAACCCACTAACCGGATTCTGCCAATGGTGGAGTAAGGTTCTGAGTAGTCTGATCTGGGAGGGACTTCTGTTGGGACGGGAATGTCTCCTACTTGGTAAATGGGAGCATACCACTACATTCAGTGCGTGACTGTATGTCAAACTGGTATGCTGACTTGTTGTATGGCCCTGGAATCATGCTAATCTAGTGTGTGCAGAGTTCTAGGCCTGTCAATGGTAACACGATGTCCAGAACCTGTTCTGTGACCCAGAAAACACACTAAATGTGCTGTCACAGTAGGCGTAGAACAAGTGTCCGTGCCTTAGGCAAGTCACAAAGCAGTAGAGGTAAAGCTCTGATGTTTTGTGAAGTTCTACCAGACATTTTTCTCTATGTAAGGAGTGAGTGGTCCCTCGACACCTCCTGTATAATGTGAACCTCAAATGTTGGACTTACATTCTGTGTGCATGTTGAGTGTGTGTATTTGCTACAGATGTACAGCAAGTGTATGGTAATAGGACTCTGTGTGCTGAGAATCAGTAATGCGAACAGTAGGATTCATTGTAAATGGCATCTGGATTAGCAAGGTACAAGATGGAGGGTGAATACAGCTTTCCGCATCAGTGGTTGCTTATTAGCAGTAGGCTGCTGACTTGTTCTTCCTGAGCACTGCTGCATGGTAGATGGTAAGGGTGAGGGGTGGGGCAGAAGTTTCTGTTGTGCAAAGTGAAGATATTTTGAGGCAGGGACTGTCATTCTGTCTGTCCCGGATTACTAGTTCAGAAAGGTTTAGGACAGAGAGATGTAGAGATCTCACACTTCACTGTACCCTTCTTTTGGATAGTCCTGCTTGGAGCCCGTATCATTGCTAGTAGCTATGAGAGCCATCACCTTGCACAAAGGTTGTGCCCAAGATGTAGCCAGAAAATGTCATTTGAAAGAGAACAACCCAAATCAGTTCTGAAACCGTGGAACCACATGCCTGTCTGGAAAATGAGGATAAAAGTGGGCTCCAAAACACTGCGCTGTGTACCAGTTCCTTGTTCTTCTTAACCAAAGAAGGGAGTCGGTAATTTCAAGCCTTTGGTAGAAGTTTGCACTCAATTAAGCCTACCAGCAGTCCCAGCTCACCTTCCTGACCAGTAACCGGGGCCGGTTCTTGACGCTGCCGCTGGTGCCCGGAAACTCCAATCTTGCCGCCATTGCTGGGGCCGCCGGAAGGAATTACATTACCCAGCAGCCCACGCGGCAACCTCGCCGGACATCGCAAGAGCACCAGGAGGTGCTCAAAAGGGCTCCAGGATTCCCACAGCGCAGGAGTCCGTAATTTCAAGCCTTTGGTAGAACTTTGCACTCAATTAAGTCTACCTGCAGTTCCAGCTCACCTTCCTGACCAATAACCGGGGCCGGTTCTTTACGCTGCCGCTGGTTCCTTGAAACTCCAATCTTGCCGCCATTGCCGGGGCCGCCGGAAGGGGACTACATTACCCAGCGGCCCACGCGGCAACCTCGCCGGACATCGCACCAGGAGGTGCTCAAAAGGGCTCCAGGGCTCCCGCAGCCCAGAACGCGCGCAGGTGAAGCCCGGGCCAAGGGCGGGCCCGTCCGCACCAGTCGAAGCCAGGAGGAGGCAGGGCAGGGCCAGCTCCATTTCATCGGAATATTTACTTTTTTTTTTCGAACTTGGTCAGTGACTTTGAACTTATTGGCTACTGTTTACTGCATTATATCTTTCTTTAGCTTTGATTGTATTGGCTGCCTTAAGAATGAGTGTGAGTAAGGGTATCCGCAAAGGGGTATGGGGTCAAGGGGTTGTGGGTACTCTCAACGCTTTCCTTATTAGGGCTGAGTCGGTCTTAATCCATGAAATAGAACTGACTCAAAGGAGACTTTCTTTGGACACACGTCGAGCCTCAATAGAAGTCCCCGTTGGTGGGCCCCTTCTCAATTCAGTCACTTCGATTGAATGTAACCCGGATAGTATGCCCCAATCGGTCCCTGAGCCTCTGATAATAATCTCAGAAGACCCGCTCATTATAGACATGGAACCGCCAGTTACACCCTTCCCTTTACCCCCGACTGCAACCCGACTGACACGACAATCACAGGCAAGGGCTAGGGGGGGCACGGCTCCAGCCATTGCTAGGACAAGAAAGGCGGGGGGTTTACCTCTTACCACACAACAAACTAGTAAAGTGGTCAAAACAAAAGGTCCTGCTCGTGGTAGGAAAGGCCCCTCAGAAGAGGTTGTCGCTATTAGTTCCATCAGCCCAAGTGTCCCTAGACCTCAATGTCCCTGTAAGCAGCCTCCAGTAGACTTAGAAGACCGTATACTGATCAAATTAGAGGAAAAGTTAATGGCGCTGTTAAAACCTCTATTAAACAAACTTACAGACATCGACACTAGATTGAGTAGTATCGAGCAAAAACTTCTTTCCTCAACTAGTCCACTCACAAATGGAGGTATAATAGTTTAGAGGGGACAGGGTACATGTTTGGTTCCCGATTTAAATCTGCCTCCAACAGGCAATGACGTTATTATCAATGTAGGCATACAGGCCCCCGCATCTAATACGGTCAATGCTCATTCAGTACAAATTAATCCTGCCCCTGGGGATGTAATATTCATGGAAATTCATAAGGGTCTGAACAGGGGTGATCCAGCAAGCGTTTATGGTAAAGGACATCTTAACTTACCTCCTGAGTCTACGCCTTACACTGTTGTGCTCTCTAACGTTCCACCTATAGCACTTAACTCTGAGGAAGACTGGACTACACTAAGAAATAGGGCACTTCATTTGCTGGACACTAAAACAGGGTTGGGTAGTTACCTGTTCCAGGACTTTAAAATGATTCGCAGGGTTTCCTGGATAGGGAAATCAAATAAAACCAGTAGGGGTGATTGCATAGTCTTAAACTTTGGGTCCCCTGACTTAGTAAAAACGATCCTAGAAAGGGCAGGCACAAGGCAACTGGGTAGAGAAGGGATTCATATCTTACCTCTGGGCTTTTTCTATCGTATCCTTCCCACATTATCTGCACATAGACGCGATTACTCGGCTATTGTTCTTACTCAGTGGATATACGAGTACAGTGTGCCGACCTATAATCGATTTGATCAGGCCTTTTCAGACCTGGATGCACAAGACTGACAATCACACAGAATGGCAAATACCAATGAATGTGAGGAAAACATATCAAAGGATACATTAGTTTCTAGACTACCTACCATGAAGAAGAAGCTAGATGTTCAGGAATTAAGGAATACGCAGTCAGCTGCATCAGCTGACCATCAGTTACAGGAAGAGGGTGATATAGGACCCGCTTTAACTGCCTGTACGGACACATGTAAAACTGTTTTCAATTCCAAGAGAAGCAAAAATGATTTTGACCTCAATGTCCTGAGCTGGAACGTTGCAGGCCTTGAATCAAGGTTAGCTGACAGACTGGTTGCGTATAATATCTGATCAGGATGTTATAATGTTTCAGGAAACATGGGCTACACATGACCTGTATATAGAAGGGTTTCACTGTTTTAGTTCAACAGCACCCAAGCCTGACTTTGGTCGTCCATCCAGGGGTTTATTTATTGGGATTTGCATAGCATCTGGAGGGAGTACTAAGGTTATACCCACCAACAGTCCCAACATACAAATATTGGAATATAAAAGACGGATCCCTTTTTATGTAATTAACTTCTACAATAATGATTTCTATTCCGTCCCAAACAGGAACTTTATTTGGCTTTTTAGAAACATTCCTAATTTTGATAGACAGCAAGGTTCAGATGAGTGTATCAGGATTTTTTTAGGGGGGGATTTTAATGCTAAAGTTCCAACTGAACTGAACTGAATACATTATATGCAGATCCAGCTGTACTAAGGGGTTTGGAACTACATACTTTCTTGAGTGAGCATATTCTTACTAATGTAATGGATTTGGTTGGTACTGAATCCATTCAATCTTCTACAAATCAGCAGGCACCGACATTTAGAGGAAGGGATTGTTTTTCAACCATTGATTTTATTTTTGTTTCCCCTTGCCTTGCAGACCGTCTACTGGCCGCTGAGGTTTACGTAACAAAATTTGGGGACCATAATCCCCTTAAAGTAGTATTAAGATTAGCATCCCGTCCCGTGTATAACATCTTTCATGAGGCCAGGGACGTCACTCTCTCAACAGACAAACTAAGATTGAAATGGAGGGGGGTTGATAGTGGTAAAATACTCCAGACTTTGTCAGAGGAGCACATACACCTAATTACCTCATGTCTATCAACTAAAGGTTTTCACCTAAGGGTAATTGAAGACTTTACCAAACTTTGTTCTGTGATCAGGTCCCTCCTTTCAGAGCCACTTTCTCAGGATGAAAAAGAACGGAGGTGGTTTGATCATGATTGTTCGGAGGCCAATAGGAACTTACGCAAGGCTTTAAACTCTAAACCAAGGTGCTGTGCAGATGTAAGGATAGCCAGGAAGAGATATAAAATCGCGATAAGAGAGCGGAAGGGCATTCTCCTTGGTGAACGCTGGGAAGCACTATCAGAGTCAGCTGGAGGAAAAAAGGGTAATATATTCTGGTCCGCAGTCAGGGACTTGCGTAATATGGGCCAGCAAATAACACCGCCCAGCTGTACTATTTCCAGTAATTCATAGGGGAACCATTTTCAAAAATGTATGCCACCCCGCCACATAGCTCAGATCATTGTGTGCAGGGTCACTTATGTTGCCTACAGATTACACTGTCAGAGGTAGAAGAGGCAATTGCACAGAGCCTTGGCAATAAGGCTTCTGGCCCAGATGGGCTCCCCATAGATATAATAAAATGGAAACCAGAGTTTTGGGCCCCACTCCTCTTGAATGTTTTTAATAATTTACCCCAGGCCCAGATGCCTAGTACCTGGGCCACGAGCATCATTGTCCCAATTGACAAAAAGGGGGACAGATCAGAACCCATCAATTACAGACCAATTTATTTGCTCGACAACAAACTAAAGATTTTGGGGCGAGTTATATACAATAGGGTCTTAAAATGGACAGAGGAAAGCGGCATATTAGATCCATGCCAATTGAGCTTTCGAAATAAGGTCGGAACAACTGAACAGTGCTTAAATCTTAACTTGGTTATCAGTAAATATAATATTGCCCGATCTTCCCCTGTTTATTTGGCCTTTATGGATCTATCATCCGCTTTTGATTTAGATAATAGGTCTAAACTCTGGTCTATTTTGTTGGACTATGGACTGGATGAATCCCTGGTACATTTTTGGCATTTTTACACACAGACCTTAAGGCACAAGTCAGGATTGGCAAGTGTGGGGAGGTCTCAGGTGCTATCAGGGTAGGAAGGGGAGTTAGACATGGGTGCGTTCTAGCACCCCTGCTTTTTATTATTTATATTAATGGGCTGAGTAATTCCTTGAAACAGTCAACTCCAGACGTCCCGATAATGAATGGTAAACCACTACTGGTACTCTTATACGCAGACGATGCGGTCCTTATAGGCCGCACGCCAAACGCTTTGCGTACTCTGGTTAAAACCTTTGTTGAGTACATGGACGGCCTGGATTTACGCGTGAATTTTAAATAATCGTTTATCATGTCATGCGGAACAGGGAAACGCCAGATCAACTCTATACTGGTAGGGAATAACAGATTAATCTCTACTGGTACTTTTCCATATTTAGGAATGGTCTTTGCTATGAAGGGCTTGTGGACTGGGCATTTGGCCCACTCCACAAGCAAGTTCTCAAAGGCCATCAATTCTATTTTAAGTCTTCCCCGTCCAAAGAAAACGGGTGCCATGCCAGCTATTTTAAGAATTTTTAAACTGCAATGCGTTCCTGTAGCTACGTATAGGGCGGAGATATGGGGCTTGGTGAAGAACCAGTGCATCCAGAAGGAAGAAAATCGGTTCTGTAGAAAGCTGCTGGGTGTTCCAATCTCCACCTCCCAATATATCTGCCACAGGGAACTTAACCTAAATTTTATTTGCGATTTTATCAGTGCTCGACCTGCTTTATTTTGGCTCTCAGTCTGGAGGAATAAATCTGCATCCCTAACGCAAGAAATTATAAATTATTGCCTCAAATGCGAGAGGAATGGATATTCCTTGTTGCTCCCGGGTCTATCAGAGTCTATTTAGCAACGATAAAGGTAGCCTCTTTTTAGACCCAAGTAGAGCCGACTCATTCCACATGAATGACCTGAAAAAAGCACTTTATAACTCAGAAAGGATCAGTGAGTAATCTAAGAAGTCTTCCGTTTCTAGCTACATGGACAAAGAATTGTACAGGTATCCGTTATCAATTTATATCACCTTGCCAATGACTAGCTGGGAAAGAAGCCTCTTATTTCGATTGAGAGCCGGAAATGTTAGATTTTTGTTATGTTTCCCTTTAGGCTATCGGCTAAACTTAGCAAACATACCATGCCCTTGTGATGGAGTAAGTGCACAAACTGATTTGCACTTTTTCTTCTTTTGTAAATATTATCTAAAATATGTAAAATGGTTTTGAACTCCGTTTTTTAAAAAATACAGACCTCTTTCCCTGAGGGAATCTTATCAGTTGCTGTTAGCTTTCGATAATGAAGAAATCGTTTTTCGCACTAGCACTTTTTCGAGAATCGCCACCCGAGCACGCAAAATGATGGATAATCCTTGACTTTCATTCTGGATAGATACATTGCCAATTTGTCCGATGTTTATTCTGATTTAACAAAGCTTTTATATAAGGATTTTATAATATTATTGTAAATTTGTTTAATGTGCTTTAATGAATTCTTGGAATTCGAATAAAGATTTATGAATCTGAACCAAAGAAGGAAGTGCTCAGCAGAGTACTCTGAATGTGGTGGGACCAGGGATGGTGTATACATGGCAGTCAATCTTGTATCGGTGAGGGGACATCACCTGAAGTATTCCCTTTCTGATTAAGGAGCAGAGAGGATCTGCTTAGAGCCTAGAAGCCTACCTACCTGCTTCAAGTAGAGTGCCTGGCAATGCAGGAGGAAAGACTATCCAGGATAGGGGAAGAAGCATAGAATATTCTCAGCATGAAGAATACTCGCAGCCATCAATGCTATACGAGTGATGCAAGGAGCAACCAGTGTTGTGAAGGGGATTCCCTAGTTCCCATGAGCAGTTCCTACACTTGCCACTGTGCCAGAGAAACTGGTGCTGCCACTGCCGATGTCAAGCCAAGGATCACATGTCGCTGTCGATGCAGAAATCCCGATGAGCTACAAGGCTGCAATTACTGAAGAAAAAGACACACAATTGATGGATGGAATGCTGAACAAATCAAAACATTCACCCCCAGTCAAGAGATCTGGGTTAAATCCATCATTCTTTTGCTCACCATGCCATTCCATTCAAGCTAGCCTGGCTGATGAAGGGTGATACCCTGAAACCGTTCCCAGGATGCTTGTTTCCAGTCCAGGGAGGGCCTGGCCTGGCAGTTCGGGCTGGAGTGTTCCCACAAGGAACAGGGTCAAGACTGAATTGCATATGGCTGGGTCCAAACTGGGGTGGTGTGCATCGGATGTGTCCACGCCCACTCTCCACAATTGGATAGGGAGGTAGGTAATTATTACTAAAGACAAGTTGTGCTGCGTAAGCTTCTTGCGGTGCTTCCGCTCAGTGGCTTGTGGTCTGAATGAGGTCTGTCCGCGGGCCTCCGAGCGGGGTCTGACAGAGCCTCCGACGGCCTGCGAGCGAGGTCTGACGGCTGAATAGTTATTACACTTACAGTGCTCTCCGTGACGTAAACACAGATCCGGAGAGGGCACCAAGGGTTAACTATTTGGGACATTTCAGAGGCTGCGAGTATTAAGAGACAGTCCAGCTATAACTTACATGAAAAGAATACCAAGAGAGAATGTAATAAGATACAAATACCAAAAGTTGGGCCTATGACGCCATACCCCTTCCTCTTAGCAGGAGTGGGCGGCTCTGAGACGCTGGAGGGCATGAGGTTCACACGCTGTCCATCGCTTCAGCACATGTTCATGCAGATGAAGAGAGCCGGCCTGGGCGTGTCCTCGGGGGATCCTGTACTCACCGGGGGTTTTAGGATGTGACAGGAAGTGGAGCCCGAAGAGTGATCGATGCCGGACCGGACAGCCGTCGATCGATACCTTTAGCGCGCATGCTCGGATTAATCACCCTAAGTGCGAGCGCGCGTGAGTCTTCGCGGCAGCCGGGCGCTCCATCTGCAATAATGCCCGTCGAGGCAAGAGCGCGCTCAAGCCGGTATAACGATATTTATTATCCCATTCGTTCTGGGCGTCTGTGTACAGCGAGCGGTCTACGCATGCCGCGGTACGGGCAATCCGTGAAAAGAAAGATAAAGCACAACCCTCTATCACATGGCACTCACTCCTGCTTAAAACCACGGCCTGCAGATTGTGCAGCGTGTGACTGCACCATGGGCACCGAGAGTGCCCGTTTCCCCAAGTGACAGCAGGTGGCGCCCTCACGACTGCCACATACCAGGAGTCCGTGAGGCATCAGTCCGCTCTGCCAGGGTCCGATCACCGCACAAATTCCGTGTTTTTCCACATAACTACGCCACGGCGTATCAGGCCTCTTATTTTTCTCTATCGGCGTTAAGTCTGAATCAAAGCATTTGCAAGGCTTGTGCATGCTGTATTTCTTCTCTGTAACCGATTAATAACTTAATCTAACATATATCCCCCTCTTAAACGGATTACGTATAAACAACCTCATCTAGCCCAGGAAGACGATGCTGGGTAATGTTACTTACTGGTGATCAATACGGTGATTACCATGCTTTTAGAAAGGGGCCACAAATCAATAGTTTCCTTTAGCTAAGAGCTCGGCGGTTTGCATGTGCTGGGAATAGTATTCTAGGAGGTCATCCAATCCCTCCCTCGACATTAGGCCTTGTCCCACCACGGGGCGTAGAAACTCCCGAGCGAGATGCTGAATTCATCCTTGTAAAGCACATCACCCTGTTCAGACTCAGGTGACATTTTCTAGATCGGAAGCTGACGTGTGAAATTCAGCATCCCTCGCCAAGATTTTTTGCAAGTAGATTATTAAAAAAACAGGTTCTGCTAAAGTCATCTGTGGTAGAAATATGGTTAAGAAATACAATTACACAAATGTGTACAAATTGTGAAAATACGTTTTTTAAAAACCTATCTTTAAGTTGTCCTTATGACCTCTTCTAGGATAATTAACGTCTCCAAAATTCAGATAACGCGCAGGACACTTTAATATTTGTACACGCCCCCAGTCAATCAGAGCCACGAGAATTGAGCGTCTGGACAACGCATGCGCTGCATTTCCAAGAGGAGAATCTATTCTCACTATAATGTATGGTGAAGTTTCTGAGATCACTTATGTAAAATCCCGCCCCAAGTCCTTCTTTTGGTAGCTATGCTCAGTGCGTCGCATCCGTCCATGACGCAACACTCTCATCAAATGGCCTCCGTCACAGGTCATGGATTGCGTGGAGAGGAGCAGGGCCGAGTACCAGTACCAGCAGATGCTGCGTCATTTCCTTCTTGCATTACAGAGAACGCCAGTACATGGAATGACCCCTCATTAAGCGCTCTCTTCTTCAGACGTGTAACTCAGTGGGCATCAGACACAATAACTCTTTAAGTACACTGCCTACTAGTATGGATGCCATGTGACTCCTACACCTTGTAATCCTCATTGTTTTATGTCATATTTCCTATACACTGATTTACACACGTTCTATTCATTAGCGCTGTACAATGTGTGTGTGATGTAAAGTGCTCCGACACCCTACACTCGTACAAGAAGCACTATAAAACAAACTAAATGCATTTGCGAAAGGGGCTATTGAGAGATGAGGGGCACTGATGGAGCGTGGTAGTGTTGGAATTTATAAAGAAGCCTGTTTTTTTTTGGGGGGGGGGCAATAAAGACTATCCCACTGGGCGCCACCAGCACTGAAGCTGACCCCGTGCTCGCTTCTCAACTAACTAGGAAGTGATATTAAGGCAGCAGATGCGTAAGATTGCACGCCAAAGACTTTATGGTCAGTGATAGAAACACAGTGCTTCATTTTATAAAAAGCATAATATGCTATGTGTTTAAAGGGTTTTTATGATATAGGTTTTGCAAAGTGCTGTGCTAGGGATAAAAAGCACTGACGAATGCAATAAGAATAGCAGCAAAAATAAATAAATGCAAAGATTAAAAAAGCACATGTCATGAATAAAAACAAGGTATAATCTTCTCTTAATTAAGAAATAACCGTTGCCGGTTAGGCCGTCGAAACTGGCCTCCGTTCTAGAAATGGAATCCGCTCCGACTCGAACTGTGGAAATCCAGCACCCGCCTCACGCTGCAGAATGAACCCACCACACCTGCCCACTAGGCCCGCCACTCACAGCAGGCACGTACCGGAGATCATCCCCTCCAGGCCCAGCCACCCACAGTCCAATACTGTGCCCAAAACCTCCTTTGACCCCTCCTGTTCTTTCCTCCCTGCACCACGCCCACCCTTACACATAGTGAGTAGACAGAGTTACCTTGGTAAGCAGGTGTTTCTTTTTCAGGGAGTTGAAATAGGCACGCAAAGCATCAGTGGTAAGACAGCATTGCCTGTATGCCGGATGCCTATTTGCATGTCTTTGCTGCATTCATGTTTAATAAAAAAAAATGTAAAACTAATAGATAAACGTGTTAAAAAAAGTAACATTTATATTTGGCGAAGGATTGATTTAAGCTTTTAATCAGTTGCAATATCAATTGTGGAGCAATTATTTTTATAGTTATTTTTTTGGTAACCCTGGGGAAGTTAAAGATGTCAGGCGACGTGTCCCTGCAAAAAAGTGAACTTTGGCTAAAAACTTACTCTGTGTTCGTATTTCATATTGAATATTATCAACATGTGTATCAATTTAATAACGACCTTTGTTTACTAAATACTTAAATTGATACCTCTGTCGAGAGAACATTTACTCACAATTGTATACACAATTGGAGACTACAGAAAGCACAAATAAAGAAATACATATATACCCACGAGCAAAACCTCTATTTGGCATCTAAATCTTTCGAGTCATATTCATTAATATAATTAATAGCACAGCACATTTACAGGAGGCTGCTTCCTTCACTCTTACTGGTCTGAACTAGGCATTAAAGCTCATTAAATCAAGCCATCAAACATAACGAGAATTTATTCTAATTGAGAGTATAATACATATAACAGAGCTGGGAGAACAAAACCCAACATAAAGTGCCTAGGACAAAAGCATCAAAGGAGAGAACACACCATCCAACAGAAAATGCAGTAATAAAATCACAAATAATTGCAGCGGACTGAAATACTCCATTGATGAAGGTACTGAAGTTGTGTCCTTCTTTAGTCGTAGAAATTTAAATGTTTGTAGTGATATAATGCTGAAATGCTATGGACCCTCTAATCACCCAGACTTCCATGTAATTAGAGTTATGTGGATGGGAGTACAGTGCATGCTGACTGGATGTACCATAAAGTGATGTTTTGCTGGTTAGCGAACAGCATGTAACTTTCCAAGTGACAGATTTTAACAGGAGGGGGGAGAGAGAGAGTCAGTGGATTCAGTCTCCCGGGTTGTATACATAAACAAAGTGGAATCCACTCAGAGTGATAGTGATCCCTAGAGTGATGGGGAACACACAGTGTTGTTTAAATGCCCCTCACACACCAACAGGCCCCTTGGTGTCATGCTTCATCATCGGGGCCTTCGCACCCCTCTACAGGATGCGGCGTGCTACGACTCGCGGCTACGCAGGAGCACTTGAAGTGGACTATGTGTAGGGGTGTGTGCTTGTTACAAAAGTGTGAGTGAGGTGAGGTGAAAAAAGTGAGTGGTTAAAAAATACCTGGCACGTGGGAGGAAAAAATACTTTATTTAAATCCCCGGCTGGTATTATTAAAACAAAAGTGCAGGGCGTGGTTTAAATGGATACGTGTTAGGGTATCCAGACCACTGTATCAAGATGTCAACATGTTTCGGAGGTCACAGCCCCCTTCTTCAGGACAAGGGTTAATGCACTTACCCTCCCCTTACTCACATGTAAAATGTAAAAGTGTTATAAAAATATATTACAATAATGTGTAATATTCCTAACAATGTTTTTATGTTAGTGAATGTCGTTGCGCCCAATTGGCGTAAGAACCTGTGGAAACAAAATCATAGATAAACATACAAATCTATAATGCACAAGCTACTGGAGAAGAAACAAGCTTCTCTGAAAAAACATCAGGGTGACCCAAAAATAAGGGGACCCTGGAAAAGAAAACACAAGGACACTACACAGTACATACAGACATATACACACAACACCAAATTAGCTCTCTGCTCAGGTGGAAGGAGAGCAAACATAAAGAAAGAAAAGTCTTACTTAAAGTTCCTAACTACAAGACTTCATGAGCCTAAGCGTATATTGGGGAATCCTTCCTTTCTGATCAGAAACAACCTATAAAACATTAATGTCAGGGGTTCAGTTGGGAAACTGGGTATTAAATGCACCAATAGTAAAGAAAACGACTGCTCCTCTCTGTGGTCAATAACTCACGGTTACTGCAATAGCTAGTCGCCTGCCTTCCCTCAACGCGGCTCCGATGAAGTGAGCTACGATAGAATCAGGGCCCTTTTATATAATGTCCCTGTAGGTAATTGGTGGTAGTAAATTGGTTAATGCAGCCCGGGGGATGCCCAAATACGGAGATAATAATCTCCAAGCGTCCGGTGTTGCGCTAGCGGTCTTCACTGCTTATACGCGCATGCGCATTCTAGCTTTAGCGGCACGCATGCGCGGCGAGCCAAGCGACTGCGCATGTGCCGATTGAGACGCTATGCTGTAGTACGGAGCAGTGCGCTAAACAGATGGCAGCCTTTGCTAGCTAAGGATAAGCGCCTCGGTGGTGAATATACTACATTATGAAAATCGAAGGACAACAGTTTATAGGTTATTTGAAAGGGCTCAAAGGATGGTAATTGTTTAAAAAGGAGCCAAGGAAAGCTTATTTATCGGGGGGACAACTCAAGAGGCATGGTCCCTACTGACAGATGACACATCCTATTTCAGAGCTGGGGAGTATCACTATTTGTTCGTGAATTAACCCAATAGGACCCCATATTCATGTTTGTTAGATGTAACCCCAAGTGTACATCAACTGTCAATTATAGGTGATCAGATAAGAGTTATCTGAGAAGATTCCAAGGAATAGAATCGTTGAGCTCAGTGGTGTCGGTTCCCAACCGGAACACCCACCGTTGCTCTTTTTCCAGGAGGCCCACCTCTGAGGGTAGTTGTTCTATTATCGTCCACTGTAACTCATTCACACAGTGTTGGTGTTCAATGAAGTGGGTTGACATCTTGGTTGTGAGTTTTTTACACCTGATGTTACTTTTGTGTTCATTCAGTCTCACTCTCACAGGTCTAGTAGTCATCCCCACATATTCTTTTCCACATGGGCATGTAATCAGGTAAACAACATTTTTACTGTTGCAATTTGTAAATGCACGTTGTTCCCAATGTGTCCCATTTGCAAAGGTTAAATTCTGGCTCTTTTTTGTAAGATGGCAGTTGTTGCAGTTGCCACATGGATGGTGACCATGTAAGCCCTGCAGCCTTGTCTGATTACTTTTTGGAGGGGGTGGTCTTGTGTGAACGAGTATATCTCGCAAGTTCCTACCTCTTCTATGCGCAAAGAGGGGTTTCTCCAGAGTCAGGCCACCACTCGTTAAAGTGCGCCAATGTTTATTGACCAATTTTGTGACTTGGTTAGTGACCGGACTGTATGTGGTCACACATACTGTCCTTTTTTCAGCATCATCTCTTCGTGGGTTATCCTCCAGAAGGGCCTCACGGTTGTTATTTCTTGCCCTTTTGAAAGCTTTTTTAATCACAGTCTCCGGATATTTCCTCTGTCTGAGTTTCACACTGAGATCCTTGGCCTGGGTTTTATATCTGGCAACATCACTACAGTTCCGCCGGAGGCGTAGGAACTGTCCATAGGGAAGGTTCTCTCTCAGATGACGTGGATGAAAACTGTCAAATCTGAGGAGACAGTTCCTAGCCGTCGGTTTAAAGTGAGTTTCTGTTTTTAGAATGCCAGCTTCATGGTAAATATTTAAATCCAGGAAGACCATGCTGGTATTCGATGTCTGATGAGTGAATTACAAAAAGGCATTTTGATTGTTTAGCCAATCGATGAATTCAGTTATCGTGGTTTCATCTCCTTCCCAGATAACCAGGATATCATCAATGTACCTCCGCCAGGTGCGAATCCTCGCCCTGTGTGGGTTGTCTTGGTGCAGGATTTTAGCAGATTCCAAATGGTGGACATACAGTCCGGCCAGACTCGGGGCAAATGTGCTGCCCATACTGGTCCCATGTTTCTGCCAGAAGAGAGTGCCCTCATATTCGAAAAAGTTTCTCATAAGTTCCAAGGAGATGCACTCCATTACTACATTCCGTGGTGTGTGGTATTCCCAATTCGTGGAATGCAGTACCTCCTCAATGATTTGGATAGTCTCATCATGAGGGAGACTCGTATAAAGGCTCTCCACATCTAGACTGAGCAGCATCTGAGAAGTTGGATCAAAGGTTTGGTTATTCAACAGTTGGAGTACTGCTTTGGTGTCACGCAGATACGTATCAGTAGCCTGTACAATGGGTCTCAAAAAGGCATCCGCAAACTTAGATAATGGTTCCAAAATGGATGAGATGCCAGAGACTATGGGGCGGCCTGGGGGGTTTTCCAGGTTCTTGTGCACCTTGGGTATGGTGTAAAAGTACGGGATACGTGGGTTCCTCTGTATCAGGAACTCAGACTCCTTCTTAGTAATCCAATCGTGTGCAAGTGCCTCCTCCACCATGCCACCTATCTGGACTCTTAATGATTCAGTTGGGTCTTCTGTAAGTATCTGGTAGTTCCTGTTGTCGGAGAGAAGCCTTCTGCATTCCTTGTCATAGGCTGTGGTTGTTTGGATAACCACTGCCCCACCCTTGTCCGCGGGTTTTATAACGAGGTTTTTGTTCATCCTCAATTCCTTGATGGCCTCATTCTCCATTCTGGTCATGTTCTGGAAGACCCTTTGTCTGTTTTCCAGACACTTCAATTCCTGCATCATGGCTTTTTCAAAGGCCAGTACCTCGACTGGAAGTTGGTTGTCTAATGGTGTGAATGTTGACTTGGGTTTTAAACCAGTGTCAGAAGTCTCTGTGGACGGTTCCTTGTCTTTAAAGAATGCTCGCAGTTTTATAGTCCTGATAAACTCCTGCATTTCCTTATGTAATAAGAAAATGTCTGGTTTATTAGTGGGGACATACCCCAAGCCTTTATTCAGTACCTCTTTTTGTAGATCAGTGAGGGGCCAGGGGGTTATATTGATACCTAGGTCCCCCTGTTGCTCGTTGACGCCTGATTCGCTGTCATGCTCCTCGTTACTACACGTGGGTCTGACTCCTCTGTGGGGTGCCAATTCACGTTGTTGCCCTTCTTGTTCCGCCCTCTGCGGGATCCCTGGCCCCAGGATAAAAAAGGTTGTTGATTCTGGGGTACATTAGTTTGGTCTGGAACCCCCTGAGGGTACATTTGTCCCATTTGAGGTGGGACAAACTGGTATTGCGGGAATTGAAAAGGGGGCTGATAAGGATTGAATTGAGGTCCTTGAAAGCCACGCCAGCCTCTTTGACGTGGAAACTGGGCTCTTTGTTGGCGAAAACCGCCTCTTTGCTTTTTCTGCTGGAAACCTCCTGATTTGTTACTTGAGTTGCTGCCATCAGAGTTGACACTGTCCGTATCACTCATGTTATCCTTCATGACATAGTCAGCTCGAGTGTAGGGGTAGGCTCTCTCAGGGGTAAATCGATCTTTGTCTTTTTTCAATTTATTGAATTTGCTTTGTTTCAAGCCAGCCTCAAATTCTTTCATTTGTTGGTTCAGTTCCTCTAAGCCCTTTTTAAGATCCGCTGGTGAAATGAAGGCTTTTAGCTGTACTTCAAGTCTTTGGATCTCTACTTTTAACTCCACTGACTTCCTTGCAGCGGTTTGGACTATAAGTACCAGCCAATCCCTGGTGCAGTGCCATGAGATGAGTGACCATGCTTTTTTAAAAACAAGGTCATCTTGAAAGATAAACGGTTCAGTTTTGACCAATAAACCTTGCGGGGCCATCTTGTTTCTTAAGTATTCCCTCATCAGTAAGCCATGAAGGGCTGTCCTGATTTGGGTTTTGGGGGTATTCATTAGCTCATCCCAGTCCGCTACAGCAGGACCCGGGTCGCTGTTACTAAGGCCTTCAAAAGGTTTGTCATCTGCTAGAATGCGGTCAATATCATCCTCGCTAAAGGTCAATCCATGTTCATCCTCCATGATGTCAGGTGAGGAGAGCTGGAAGGTTCTCAAAAAGCAGGGGTGTTGTGTGTGAATAAATGTGCGTGTAGGTCCAAAAAAGAAAAAAGGGAAGGGGACCCCCACAGCTGTACGCTGTCTATAAACAGATTTTAACAGGAGGGGGGAGAGAGAGAGTCAGTGGATTCAGTCTCCCGGGTTGTATACATAAACAAAGTGGAATCCACTCAGAGTGATAGTGATCCCTAGAGTGATGGGGAACACACAGTGTTGTTTAAATGCCCCTCACACACCAACAGGCCCCTTGGTGTCATGCTTCATCATCGGGGCCTTCGCACCCCTCTACGGGATGCGGCGTGCTACGACTCGCGGCTACGCAGGAGCACTTGAAGTGGACTATGTGTAGGGGTGTGTGTTTGTTACAAAAGTGTGAGTGAGGTGAGGTGAAAAAAGTGAGTGGTTAAAAAATATCTGACACGTGGGAGGAAAAAATACTTTATTTAAATCCCCGGCTGGTATTATTAAAACAAAAGTGCAGGGCGTGGTTTAAATGGATACGTGTTAGGGTATCCAGACCACTGTATCAAGATGTCAACATGTTTCGGAGGTCACAGCCCCCTTCTTCAGGACAAGGGTTAATGCACTTACCCTCCCCTTACTCACATGTAAAATGTAAAAGTGTTATAAAAATATATTACAATAATGTGTAATATTCCTAACAATGTTTTTATGTTAGTGAATGTCGTTGCGCCCAATTGGCGTAAGAACCTGTGGAAACAAAATCATAGATAAACATACAAATCTATAATGCACAAGCTACTGGAGAAGAAACAAGCTTCTCTGAAAAAACATCAGGGTGACCCAAAAATAAAGGGACCCTGGAAAAGAAAACACAAGGACACTACACAGTACATACAGACATATACACACAACACCAAATTAGCTCTCTGCTCAGGTGGAAGGAGAGCAAACATAAAGAAAGAAAAGTCTTACTTAAAGTTCCTAACTACAAGACTTCATGAGCCTAAGCGTATATTGGGGAATCCTTCCTTTCTGATCAGAAACAACCTATAAAACATTAATGTCAGGGGATCAGTTGGGAAACTGGGTATTAAATGCACCAATAGTAAAGAAAACGACTGCTCCTCTCTGTGGTCAATAACTCACGGTTACTGCAATAGCTAGTCACCTGCCTTCCCTCAACGCGGCTCCGATGAAGTGAGCTACGATAGAATCAGGGCCCTTTTATATAATGTCCCTGTAGGTAATTGGTGGTAGTAAATTGGTCAATGCAGCCCGGGGGATGCCCAAATACGGAGATAATAATCTCCAAGCGTCCGGTGTTGCGCTAGCGGTCTTCACTGCTTATACGCGCATGCGCATTCTAGCTTTAGCGGCACGCATGCGCGGCGAGCCAAGCGACTGCGCATGTGCCGATTGAGACGCTATGCTGTAGTACGGAGCAGTGCGCTAAACAGATGGCAGCCTTTGCTAGCTAAGGATAAGCGCCTCGGTGGTGAATATACTACATTATGAAATCGAAGGACAACAGTTTATAGGTTATTTGAAAGGGCTCAAAGGATGGTAATTGTTTAAAAAGGAGCCAAGGAAAGCTTATTTATCGGGGGGACAACTCAAGAGGCATGGTCCCTACTGACAGATGACACATCCTATTTCAGAGCTGGGGAGTATCACTATTTGTTCGTGAATTAACCCAATAGGACCCCATATTCATGTTTGTTAGATGTAACCCCAAGTGTACATCAACTGTCAATTATAGGTGATCAGATAAGAGTTATCTGAGAAGATTCCAAGGAATAGAATCGTTGAGCCCAGTGGTGTCGGTTCCCAACCGGAACACCCACCGTTGCTCTTTTTCCAGGAGGCCCACCTCTGAGGGTAGTTGTTCTATTATCGTCCACTATAACTCATTCACACAGTGTTGGTGTTCAATGAAGTGGGTTGACATCTTGGTTGTGAGTTTTTTACACCTGATGTTACTTTTGTGTTCATTCAGTCTCACTCTCACAGGTCTAGTAGTCATCCCCACATATTCTTTTCCACATGGGCATGTAATCAGGTAAACAACATTTTTACTGTTGCAATTTGTAAATGCACGTTGTTCCCAATGTGTCCCATTTGCAAAGGTTAAATTCCGGCTCTTTTTTGTAAGATGGCAGTTGTTGCAGTTGCCACATGGATGGTGACCATGTAAGCCCTGCAGCCTTGTCTGATTACTTTTTGGAGGGGGTGGTCTTGTGTGAACGAGTATATCTCGCAAGTTCCTACCTCTTCTATGCGCAAAGAGGGGTTTCTCCAGAGTCAGGCCACCACTCGTTAAAGTGCGCCAATGTTTATTGACCAATTTTGTGACTTGGTTAGTGACCGGACTGTATGTGGTCACACATACTGTCCTTTTTTCAGCATCATCTCTTCGTGGGTTATCCTCCAGAAGGGCCTCACGGTTGTTATTTCTTGCCCTTTTGAAAGCTTTTTTAATCACAGTCTCCAGATATTTCCTCTGTCTCAGTTTCACACTGAGATCCTTGGCCTGGGTTTTATATCTGGCAACATCACTACAGTTCCGCCTGAGGCGTAGGAACTGTCCATAGGGAAGGTTCTCTCTCAGATGACGTGGATGAAAACTGTAAAATCTGAGGAGACAGTTCCTTGCCATCGGTTTAAAGTGAGTTTCTGTTTTTAGAATGCCAGCTTCATGGTAAATATTTAAATCCAGGAAGACCATGCTGGTTTTCGATGCCTGATGAGTGAATTTCAAAAAGGCATTTTGATTGTTTAGCCAATCGATGAATTCAGTTATCGTGGTTTCATCTCCTTCCCAGATAACCAGGATATCATCAATGTACCTCCCCTACACATAGTCCACTTCAAGTGCTCCTGCGTAGCCGCGAGTCGTAGCACGCCGCATCCCGTAGAGGGGTGCGAAGGCCCCGATGATGAAGCATGACACCAAGGGGCCTGTTGGTGTGTGAGGGGCATTTAAACAACACTGTGTGTTCCCCATTACTTTCCAAGTGACTGCTTTCTAATCATTGTTTACTTATCGGCTAATCTCGACTTACAGCTAGCTATGATATTAGAAAGCCAAGGCTTTCATCCAGGCAACTCAATTAGACACAAGCATCAGGCCTAATTGTTGTGCACGTAATCTGCATGCTGTAACTGTGGAAACAGTTCTACAACACTGAATATATCTGGTGAACCAACATCAATGAAAAAAAACAGATAAAGAGCGCAGGAGAACTTAAAGGTTTTTAATATTCCCTATGCCTCCTAATGTTGTATTTTGTCAACATAGTATTGTACAGATTTGTATTTTCTAAAATGGAGTCTCTTTCAGGTCTTCTTGGCAGATCCACAGGTCCAGAAGTGTACTAAAGAGTTGGTGCCTGAGGTTCAAAATTTATACTTGGGTCTTCCTTTGAAGAAGGAGAAGCTTTTAGAGGTTTCCCATCGAAGTGCACGTTTGCTGCCTCCCCTGCCTCCAGACTAAATACAGGTGGTATATAGTCCTTTGCGTAGAGGCAGGCCACAGCCTATTCAAGTGTAAGTGGGTCTGAGCTCAGCTCTGCCCTTCCATGCTGCCAATGATGGCCCATCCAGGTACACCTAAGCTCTCGATGGGATGTGGTCATCTTGGAGGAATACAAAGTCTGTCATCTACAGCCAGTCATGTGACCCAGAGACAGGCTGCAGGTAGGGAAAGGCCAACTTTAAAAAAAGTGGCATTTTCAAAACTGTAATTTAAAATCAGACTTCACCATGAGAGATGATTTTTCATAACAATTCCAAAGACACCAAACATGAACTGATTATTTGCTCTCATTTGGAAATGATCACTTATTACATGTAATATGGTAACTCCAATGTTATCCTATGACAGAGGCAAACCTTGCAGTAGTGAAAAACAGCAGGCAACGGAGGTTTCAACTACCAGGTTGAATAGAACCTAAAACATGTCCAATTGTTTAAATACACTGCACCCTGCCCTATGGGCTGTTCAGGGCCTATGGTAGGGGTGACTTATATGTATTAAAAAGGAAGGTTCTGCACACACTGGCTTCAAAGGCAGGTCTGTCATGTTTGAAAGGGCTTCATAAGTGGTTGGCACAATCGGTGCTGCAAGCCCACTAGTAGCATTTACCTTACAGGCCCTGTGTACAAGTAGTACCACTTAACTAGGAATTTATTAGTAAATCTAATGCTCCATTTGGGTGTAAGCCAATTCTAGCACATTGACCTAGCCAAACCTCACCCTGTTGCTCAAATTGTTTTCCCAAATGAAATACAGACTTTGTTAGCTTTGTATACACAATTAAAATAGACCTATTCACTAGTCATATCATATCATATTTCTTTATTTCGGTACATGGTACCATAAAAGATATACTGACAACCACATACATACATACTAATACATCATCAACAACAAGGTGAAAAATAAGAAAATTAAAGAGAGCATGTCGAATCCAAGGGGGTGCAATTCTGATAAAGAGACGAAGACACTTAGGGGGGCGTTTGTCATTACATTAAAAGCCTTAATAAATAATTAAAAAAGAGTTTATGAGGCATATAAAATTTAAAATTTTAACATTTTAAAAATAATTCTGAGTAAAATAAATCATAAGTTTCAAATCCAAGAATGATCCTATCAAAGTTTCAATCCACATTCAGCTCTTATATAGTTTGTAGCTAACAGAAATCTACTGATTCCAAAGACAATTATCTGGCTAGTGTCATTTTTAAAGATCCTTCCTTCCTCTTTATATGATCTTACGCCTGTATTTAGACAGAGTGGTCTAATCCATTTCCTTCTAGGTACCACATAGGCTGGACAGAAAAACAGTACATGATAATCATCTTCTCTTACTCTGCTAGAACATAAACTGCATGTATTGTCACTGTTAATAAACCACTTAGCTGCACTTGCATGTATCCTTAAGATTCCATATCTATATTTCATGTAGAGTTTCTTAGCGAGTGGTGGACGAACCTCATCAAGAAAAGATTCATATTGTGCATTATCTTTAAATGAGAGGAAATTAGTCGTTATTGATCCATACGTTTTTCCATTCAACACATTCCAGTCTTGAGAGGCCCAAAATGATACTTTCAGTGTTTTCCTTGAAACTTGAGATAAACTGTGCGGATCATCCCAGACGTGCGCTAAACCAATCCTGGTAAGCCAGGATTTGACATGTCTGAACCATAAAATATTGTTGCAACTATCCAATTCCAGTACTTCCATAAGATTATTTTTGTAAGTGGAAAGCTCTGGGGTTGACCACAGTCTTACCCATAGCATCAAGGGTCGCAGAATTGCATGGTCGTCAGTATGTTTAAAGTTTAAGTCTAATCCAAGTGGTATTAGGGGTGTACTGACAGGTAGTCTTAAGAGTGCTCTAAAGAACTTATTTTTGCCGATTGCGAATACTTTGTCGCACACAGGTCCCCACAATTCTACCCCATACAGAGCAGCAGATTGCGCTTTGAATTTGAAAACTTCTAATGTTGGCGAAATAGCTTTGCAAAGACTTTTACCATGCCTTTTCAGGGTAAGCAACGTATTTTGTGTGAGGATTGTTCTGCTTCTTTCTATCTGGGTTTTCCAAGACAAATTAGAATCCAAGGCCACCCCCAGATAGCTAAAGTTCTTACCATGTTCGAGTTTATGGCCATTTAAGAACATTCCTTCTGTGGTAAATAAAATTACCGTACTATTTTTCCGTATAATTAATGACAGGTAAAAGAATAGCTCAATCAAATGAGAGGCAGAGTCCGTGGTATCTGAGTCATACGGGCTTTAATTAAAAGGCTCGAGCCAATGTAGATCATGTTCCATCACCACAAGGGTTCAGGAAGGGATATGCAATGATGTCAACGTTTTATTAACAGTACATAATATATATAGTAAAACTGTACAATGGTGATGGATACAGTAGGCGTGACAAGTGAAAAGAATAAGATAAGAACACATGTGCGTAGCAAGAAGGCGTGTACAAGGGCGTACACGGAGGTGTGTGCTGGAAACGTCACAGAAAGTGTCATAGGTGGGTGGATGCATAGAGAAATTCTGCAGGGTCAGCAGAAACCTTTGACATGGGTGCGCGCGCAATTAGTATGACGTGTGATTGACGTGGAACTAGGGAGAGCTGGGGGCTTGACTTTAGCACTAGTAGAGGAGACAGAAGTCTGGCATGTCAGATCGACCTGTTCCTATAACATATCTGATATCTTGTGTTTGGAGGATATTTTATCTGAAGTAAAAGGTCTCTCGGGCAGAGGCTATTCTATACTGAATGCATATGTGTCTAAGTGTAATGCGCGGGGCCATGGGCCTACCATGGTAACGGGAGCAATGAATTACGTGAAGGAGACAGGAAGGCTTGGCCCTTTGCTCTGCAGCCGGGAATATGTTTACCTATATCACTAGACTGGAATGTGTTTTCGAGGAGGCTGGACTGATAACTTGAAGGCAAAATACCATCTTGGCAGGCAGGCCAGGCTGAGCCAGGCACCGCTTCGCTTGGCAGGAAGTAAGGCAGAGGTCAGGGAAACATTTCCATGCTGCAGCTGTCAGAGACAGAAGTGGTTCGAAGTCAGAAATCAGGGCCTAGCTCGGCAGAGCCAGGAAACGTACAAGTATACCATGTAAAGACGTTGGCATGGTATGTTTAAAGACTTAATTATCGATCCATTCATGGTGGATCTGGTAGATGACATGTTAACGTTGGACGCAAATGTATATGCGTCTTCATATTCGGTCATGGAGGGAAATTACATGTACTTCAAGCACGTACATGGAAACGTTGGGGTACACGTTAGGGGACATACTTGACCATAAAAATTTCGATTACCTCATTCCCTCCTTGTCCCCTACGTTCCCTTCAGGATATATCTATTTTCATGAGACCATCTATCTGTTCATATAACATCATCTGCTCATCTTTTCTCATACGGGAACTGGAACGTGAACTTGGATGTGGAATGCAGGCTGTGGCACACAAGCCACAAATCGCTGGCCCACATTGTAGACATAGACAACAACTGAATACTATGAGCAGTATGATTCCTAGGAATGACGGTACTTTCCATCCCCAGGCTGATATTACACTCCAGAGCCAACCGGACCAAGTCCAGGTGCCTGGATTCTGGTGTAGCTGATGAGCTATTTCATGAAGCCTGGTTATTGCTTTGTATACTGATGGTGCGTTATTAGGAATAAACACACAGCAACTGGATCCGATGACTCTACAAGCTCCGCCCCTATCGGCCAGGATGACGTCAAGGACAAGGCGGTTCTGAAGAACAACAAGTCTCATAGCAGACTGTTCCTCTGTTAAGTTACCTAAAGCAGAAGTAGTCTCATTCACTACTGCTTCGAGGGTTCTAGTTAACTTGCGTATTAGTTTACTATTTGAGACAGTACCTAAGAATGGAAAAAATCCTTTATTGAAATCTATATATTGTTCTAATGTAGTTTCAGTCTGATCGACAATTGGGATACCTCTCTTTTGTCTAACGTGAGTAAGATGGGAATTCCTATGATAATCAGATGGGGCTAGAAAAACAGGTGGCAGTAAGAATGCAATAAAACAAGTTCCATCCCAATCCAGTGGTAAACGTATATAGGCTGTCTGACCACAAATGAAATAGGAATGGCGGGAAGCTTTGAAAGTAGACTTGCCTTTATCACTGAATTCGACTACAGTAGTACAGTCACTGTGTCCTAGATGTACTGAACCATTCTTTCTGACGCATAATTCACCTTTTACTGGTAAGACTGATATTGATGGCAAGTCTGGATTAGTCTCGGATTGAACATTCAGAATCATGAGGTTAAGTGTAAAATTACCTAATCCATACACTTCATTTTCTAGATCGGTCCCTGTCCTTTGTGGAAGACCTTCCTCGTCTGGGAAACATGCTTTATTCATAACTGTGTTCAGATTTCCCCATATCCAATTGCCCTGGGAAACTCTGGATTCAGTGTCTAAAGAGGATATTAAACTAAACCATGCACCGCAGGAACCATTATGTGTAAACGGATAAGGAAAGAGGGGCAGAGCTCCCTTGTAGTTCTGATAGGGAGGGAGTCGGCCACATATCCAACAATTAGTAGCATTGCTGGTCTGGTGAGAATGGTGTAACATACGGATGAATGTATTGTTGCGCAGCGCAAGTCGATAAGACAATTCGTGTGGGGGCAGATCACTAAACGTGTGCTCTGCAGTGTTATTAGAAAAAGAATGTGCAATGGGAAAGAAAGTATGTAACATCCAACTTATGCAGATTATCGTAAGACTCAGAATAAACATAAAAAGTAACGTAAGAATGCAACGACTTCGGAGATTTTTACAATATCGCTCTCTCTTGATCTCCTGTCTATCTCTCTCACTATTGGGGTCTATCTTATACTTGCCAGGAACCTGTCTAACCGCTTCACCCGAGGGGGACTTAAACAATTAAACTGTCTGACTTACTAGACCTCAATTTTGACTTATACTCCTGCTGCTGAGTTTTCTCTAACAGGGGGAGTTTAGTATCAGTGTCTGGAATGTGGCAGTCCTGGGAAACAGTTTTTGGCGGAAGTCCATAAAATTTCTTCACATGGCTCGAGTGCAGCCAGCCCTTCCTTCCTTCTATTTTCACAGCGGTCCTTGTGGTCATCAGAACGATTTTAGGCTCCTTCCAGCGGGGCTCCAGAGGGCTTGATCTGTCGAAATTTCGTACCACGACGATGTCACCGGGAACAAGTTTATGCGGTTTCACCTCGGTGTTGTCTGGGAAGGCTGCCGCGACCTGTGAACGACATGATAGTAGTGCAGACATCAAGGAAGCAAGGTAATCTGTCAGCATAGAACTGTCAACATCAGTAATCTTACGGGGCATAGGCGTCCCCCACATATTCGGAGGCCTACCGAAGACCACCTCATACGGGGATAGCCCTGTCCTAGAATGAGCTACCATTCGCATGTAAAAGAGGGCAACTGGCAAAGCTACCATCCAATCTACACCTTTTTCTGCACATACTTTAGCAAGACGGGTTTTCAGAGTCTGATTGTGTCTCTCCACGAGACCAGCTGCCTCGGGATGTCGAACACAGTGGAATTTCCATTGATAGCCTAACAAGAGTGAAACCTGTTTCATGAGCTCGGACGAGAATGGTTGACCATTATCTGAATATACGACACGGGGCAAACCGTACCGTGGGAAAAATTCATGAACCAACTGCTTGGCAGTGGTTATGGCAGTGTAATCTGGGACTGGATATGCTTCTGTCCATCTGGATAGGGCACATACAACTACGAGGACATACTTGAATCCTCGGCATCTGTCCATCTGGATATAATCCATCTGGAGGACTTCAAAAGGATGGTCAGGAGGATGAAATCCACCTTGTTCCATGGGAATACCTTTTCCTGGATTGAACTGACAACAGATCATGCAGGTACGCACTTTCTGTTTTGCTGCTGCTCGTAAATGCTTGTTGAACCAGAGGTTCTGCAAACTGTCTAACATGGCTTTCTCTCCTAAATGTGCTGGACTATGTGCTGTATTAATGATAACTTGAACCATAGAGTCGGGGAGAAACCATGTGGCTTTTCCCTTCGTCATCCATCCCTGTTCTGTCTGGACCCCTTCTTGTTCAGTCCATTTCTTGATTTCGTCTGGAGTGGCATGTGTCTGTATATCGAGTACATCTTGTGTGGGATCCCTAACTGTCATGCAATGTGTCAGTGAAGTTACTTCAGTTTTTGTCATGTCAGTCGATATATCAGTCTGAGCCTGAGCTGTAAGTTTAGCTGTTCGATCTGCCAGGTCGTTACCCTGGGAAATAGTGTCCGTGACTTTAGTATGTGCTTTGCACTTCATGATGGCTATGGCTGTAGGCAAATGTATTGCTTCTAACAGAGCTTGAATGAGGGGACCATGCTGGATCTTGGCTCCGTGAGAGGTCAAGAAACCTCTCTCTTGCCAGAGAACACCGAAGTCGTGTACGACTCCAAATGCATAACGTGAATCTGTGTATATGTTTACTTTAAGGTTCTTGGCTCGTATACAGGCTTGGGTCAGAGCAATGAGCTCTGCTGCTTGAGCTGACAGGGTGTCAATGCGATGTGTTTCTATGACTTCAATTTCAGTGGTCACTGCATATGCGGCCACTAACTCTCCTGTGCTTGTTCTCATACATGAACCATCCACATAAAGTGTCAGGTCTGGATCGGGTAATGCGATATCTGTCAAGTCTTGTCTGGGTTTCGTGATTGTGTTAATGACTTCCACACAGTCATGTGGAGTAGGGTCTGTTGTGTTTGATGGTAAAAGTGTAGCAGGGTTTAGCGTATTGCAGCGTCTGATCTCTATTTGTGGTTGAAACAATGTCAATTCATAACCTGTCAGTCGTGCTATAGTCAAGTGCTGAGTCTGTGTTCTGTTTAGGAGAACTTCCACGGAGTGTGGAACCTGTACTGTCAGCTGATGTCCTAATACTATGGAATCACTTTGTCTTATTGCTAGAGCTGTTGCTGCAACTGATTTTAAGCACGCAGGCAAAGCCTGGGCTACAGGATCTAATGTACTAGAAAAATAAGCACACGGTCTGTGTTTGTCTGCCTGAACCTGAGTGAGAACCGATAACGCTGTGCCATCGCGTTCCGTGACAAAAAGCGTAAAAGGTTTGTTGTAACATGGTGTTGCTAAAACAGGTGCTTGACATAAGGCTTTCTTTAATTCGTCAAAAGCTTGTGTATGTTCCTGAGTCCAAGGGAGGACAGTCGAAGTCGCTGCCTCCTGTGTTGTCAACTGTATGAGTGGCTTAGCTAGATATGCATATTGAGGAATCCATTGTCTACAGTAGGAAGTGAGTCCAATAAAGGCTCGCACTTCCTTTTGTGTCTTGGGTTGTGGAAGATGTGCAATTAACTGGATACGATCAGGTGTTAGCTGCCTACCCCACTTGGACAGCAAGTGCCCAAGGTATACCACTTGCTGGGCACAGAATTGCAGCTTCGAAGGAGACACTTTGTGTCCCTTGTCTGCCAGAAAATATAAGACTGTCAGTGAAGCACGTTCACACTCTCGCTCTGTTCGGGCTGTGATCAATAGATCGTCAACATATTGGAGTAGGGCAGTGTCAGTAGGCATGTGAATACTGTCAAGTTGTCGTTTCAGTGCTTGGCTATAGATGCTAGGGCTTTCTGTGAATCCTTGAGGGGCGCGTGCAAATTTGAAGCTACAGCCATTTAAACAGAATCCAAAAAGGTACTGGCTTTCCGGATGAATGGGGACACTAAAGAAGGCGTTCTTGAGATCGATTACAGTAAAGAACGCTGCTTCTGAATCAATAGCTGTCAATAATGACGAAATGTCTGGGACCACTGGGTATTGTGGTATAATACATTTGTTTAATTCTCGAAGATCAATCACCAATCGATAGACTGGAGGAGCATTCGGATCAGTTCGTTTAAGAATCGGAATGATAGGGGAATTACAAACATTTGAGTCGGTTTCTACAACCACTCCTTGTGTAATGAGCTCGTCAATGATTTTCAGTAAAGCCACTACAGCATCAGGTGGTAACTTGTATTGCCGGATTCGGGGTAGTACAACTCCTTGTTTGAGAGTAACACGATATGGTGTAATGTGCATACAACCTACATCAGTTGGACCTCGTGCCCATAAATGCTCTGGTACATTCTGTAATCTGGGATCAAAATCTCTCAACACATAATGACCCTTAAAATCACGTAAGAATAACCTCACTCCTTCCGGAGAACAACAAATTACAGCTCCTAGAGCTTTCAACGTTTTAATACCAAGCAAGTTTTCTGGACATGATTTCGTAAGTAACAAATCTGTAGTACGGGACAATGGACCAACTGCAAGGGGAACTGGTTTCGATACTTCGTTAACAATAGGCTTTCCTGAAAATCCAAGGGAAACATTCTGTGAGCCTGAGAGGGGTGCCCCTGGAACCTCGTCATGACTAATGGTAGTTCTGCTTGCCCCTGTGTCAATCAAAAAATTTCTGTCCTTACCTAATACCTGACTATGTACATAAGGACCCTCTTGGTCTACAGGAACCTCGATAAGGGGCAAGCCAACCTCCCTCTCTAGGCTGTTTCATGTATACTGCTGATAATCGGGGTAATCGGACTGTGCATACTGGTACATCTGCTGTGTGACATGTTGTGTTGCGGCAATGGGTTGGGGTTGCGGTACCGCTACGGTCTGTTGTGGAATCTGCGTAGGCTGCACATTCTGCGGAATATTTTGCTGGACCTGATCCTGTCTAGGTGGACGCGGTCTTTCTTTCGTTTTACCAGTAGCTATATTGTGTCTTAAAACGGCACATTCATTTATGAAATGACCTGGCTGTTTGCAATAATTGCAATTCCCTTTAACAGGAGCTGCAGAATGACTAGTCTGTATGTTCTGCGTGTTACCCCTCTTCTGACCATCTGCTGGGACGGACTGGGCAACTAGTACTTTCATTTTCGTGTCTTTCATACGTTTCTGTTCATGATCGTGTTCCTCTCTAATTCTGTTCTGGTGGTACTGTAACATTTGTAACATTTGGGAAGGCGTATTTGCTTGCCATGTACTTTCAACTTTCAATACACGGTTCTTAACCTGGGGTAAGGAATTCTCGACTAATTTAGTCACAAAAAGATGTGGGTATGACTCGCTACTTGTTTTCAGGCCACTATTGATAATGAAACATTTCTCGAATCTGGAATAAAAATCACTAGTGTCTTCATCTTGTTTCTGTTTACAGGCTGAGATTGCATCCCAGTCCTCTTTTTTAACCGTCAATAATCTAGGCAAAACTTGTACTAGTAATCCTGGTAATGCTTTAGTTTTTGTCCCCAAGACCTAAACCTGGGGTACGTGTCTTTTCCTTGTCTTCTAATTCAGTCCAGATAATCTTTTTGTCTCCCACCTCCCATTCTTTCTCTTTCAGTTTTCGTAAATCCCTGCCGGCAACAATACCTTTAACATTTTAAGAATGTCTGGATGCGTGTAATCTCCCATCAGTAACATGTCTTTTAATTCACGGTGGAACCCTGCAGGGTCTTTATCGTGACAAGGTACTATTTTCTTCATTTCCAATAATTCCATTTTACTTAAGGGTGTATATACGAATACGCGTTGAAGCGCACCCCCTGGAGTCGTCTGGACGGGATTAACTTCTCGTAAGGGATTCTGTCTGTCTATGTAAAAGGGTTTCCCTACTGGAGGTGGACAAAATGGGGAGTCAAAAATGTTCTGTATTTATGACGTTGTTCAAGAATCACATTAATCAAATCGGTACCCAGGCCTCTCCATCTTTTCAGAAGTAAGTCTTGCAACATATTTTACAATGGACCTGGATCGGAGTGCTGATTTTCATATAGTGTAATGAGATGTTGGATCATGTATATACCACCTAGACGCTGTTCGTCTGGGGAAAGGCTCAAAAATGTTTGTGCTACTGAATCATCTTTATATATACTGTCATTCCCAGCCCATTGGACTGCTGACCGTGCTAGTTCCTGATCACGCATGGTACTAAGTTCATGATAACCTATTCTTTCTTTCAGTATTTTATCAGTATGTTGAAATACATGTTCAAGAGAACATTGTTCTGGTATGGGGGAAAGGAAACGTTTCTTGTTTTCTAGACAAATGGGTCTATCAAAAGGTCTGTCAAAAGAATACTGTTTAGGAAGCTTCACTCTACCTACGTACGCAATTGTGCCTTGATTCTCTACTGGATTCTCTATTTCTTCCTCCTCTGAGGATTCATTCTTATCTGACTCGGCTTCCTTTTCAGCCTTTTGTCTATCATGCATCGTTACTATTTCTTTACGGATCTTTCTGCACATGGCATCTATGCAATTTTGTTTATCATGTTTACAATCTGCAATATTCTGACTCCATTTTATCAGTGCATCCATCTCTTCTTTGACAGTACCTGGCCGGTCTCGTTCTCTTATCAAACAATTAATCAAGAATCGTAAGATAAAACCTTGTGTCTCAGTCTTTTGATATGCCATGGCCTCACGAATACATTCTGGTCTCTCCCCCGTTCTAATAAAATGATATATGTTGTCTAGATGGTTTGTCATTTCTGGTAATAGCATCAAATAATCTGTAACACGTTGTAGACGTAACGAGGCTAACATCATGTCTCCCTCTTTGCCAGGTACTGGATCATATCTACAATCTGTAATATACTGTCTAAGATTTTCGTATGCAACCGCTTTTGGTGTACGTTGCAATGCTAATTGTCTGATTGTCATCCGTTTCACTTGTGGCGGGGTGCGGAGGTGGCCTCCTACGGCACCTCCTGAAGCGGAAGCGAGGGCATAAACTGACTGAGTTGTAGCTGTTGAGGTCATGGCGGGTATAAGAGGTATATGTAATGGGGGTGGACTCTGGGTTGCAGCTGTCGCAAAAGGATTGAGAGGACCAATAGTAGGGGGTCCGGTAGCAGTAGCAACAGCAGTAGGGGAAGTGACAACAGGCGCGGGAAGATGGTGACGTGGAGGGGTCGTGGCTTGAACAGTGGAATGAACAGCCGGAGCAGGCTGTTGTACATTATTAACGGGTGGTACGGGTACATTGGTATATGCTGGAGCTACGCCATCTAAATAGGAAGAAAGGAATATGTCTGCTGCGGTCTGTTTGTGACGGAGTTTAGTCGGAACCAATGGTGGCAGCAAGTTACGGGGTACTTCCGGGGTCGCCTTGGGCAGGCCCTCGGCAAGAACTGGATACATGCCTGTAATGAGTGCATTTCTTTGACGGTCTAATTGTTCTAATCTGACTTGTTCGCCTTCTTCTAGTAACTCCTTTTCTCTGACTTTTTCAGATTCTTCTCTACTTTTCTCTGCTTTTCTGATTTCTTTCTCTGTCCTTCTATGCGATTCTTTACGCCACAATTCTATGGCATCTTTCTGAGATTGTCTGGCTTTCTTTTTCCACAGTGCTTCTTCTACTCTCATGATGCAATCAGCATGCCATATCCCTGTAACAGGCCATCTATACTTCTCTTCCAGGTCTTTAGTATAGTCCACCCATAAATCTAGGTACAGCACGGCATCTAAGCCATGTTTGTGGTACATAAAATGTCCTGGAGTGTCCCTAGGCGGGACGGGAACTGCTTCTTCGAGTATCCCTTTCCTAGTTCCTATCTGACGTAATTTCGAGAACAGTGGCATGATTGAGTGATTCGGACGTGAACACAATAAACACAGTAATGAACAGCAAACAATCATTCACACCACGACATTAAAATACATTGAAACGTTTCAGACTGATTTTACCTGGTACCTAAACACAAATACTGAAAACTCTCGAGATTCAATACTAGAATACTGGATAACTAGATGCACTGCTAAAACAGTACAGACAATACCGGTCCCATAAAGAGACACGTCGGACCGTATCCACCTAAGTGAACACGTCAGGACCAGGTCTGTGTACCCAAACCTGTCTTGACCGGGCACAAATTAATGAACCCGTCTAGATGCGTTCCCAACAACGGTACTCACCGGGAAGCAAGAAACTGAAGGCCTCGGAAACTGGACTGGACTGGACTGCTACGACGTCTGGTTACTACTACGCACTACGCATGCGCCTCGATGCTTTGGAAACAGGTGGGCCTCTGGACACCTCGGACCTTGCTCTCTCGGCTGGGCTCTGGTCGGGATCCTCCGCACTCCTCACCGCCTCGTCTGGATGCTGAACCGCAGTCTCCGTCTCCTCCGTGGGCCTGAGGGAGATACAGGAAAACCTGCAGATGCGCATAGGAGTCCGTCACGGCTGTAGAGGGGTCAAGGCCTGCGACGCATCGCCGGCGCGTGGGGTGGGGGAGGGGTTCCTGTTCGGGCGCCAAATTATGTGGTAAATAAAATTACCGTACTATTTTTCCGTATAATTAATGACAGGTAAAAGAATAGCTCAATCAAATGAGAGGCAGAGTCCGTGGTATCTGAGTCATACGGGCTTTAATTAAAAGGCTCGAGCCAATGGAGATCATGTTCCATCACCACAAGGGTTCAGGAAGGGATATGCAATGATGTCAACGTTTTATTAACAGTACATAATATATATAGTAAAACTGTACAATGGTGATGGATACAGTAGGCGTGACAAGTGAAAAGAATAAGATAAGAACACATGTGCGTAGCAAGAAGGCGTGTACAAGGGCGTACACGGAGGTGTGTGCTGGAAACGTCACAGAAAGTGTCATAGGTGGGTGAATGCATAGAGAAATTCTGCAGGGTCAGCAGAAACCTTTGACATGGGTGCGCGCGCAATTAGTATGACGTGTGATTGACGTGGAACTAGGGAGAGCTGGGGGCTTGACTTTAGCACTAGTAGAGGAGACAGAAGTCTGGCATGTCAGATCGACCTGTTCCTATAACATATCTGATATCTTGTGTTTGGAGGATATTTTATCTGAAGTAAAAGGTCTCTCGGGCAGAGGCTATTCTATACTGAATGCATATGTGTCTAAGTGTAATGCGCGGGGCCATGGGCCTACCATGGTAACGGGAGCAATGAATTACGTGAAGGAGACAGGAAGGCTTGGCCCTTTGCTCTGCAGCCGGGAATATGTTTACCTATATCACTAGACTGGAATGTGTTTTCGAGGAGGCTGGACTGATAACTTGAAGGCAAAATACCATCTTGGCAGGCAGGCCAGGCTGAGCCAGGCACCGCTTCGCTTGGCAGGAAGTAAGGCAGAGGTCAGGGAAACATTTCCATGCTGCAGCTGTCAGAGACAGAAGTGGTTCGAAGTCAGAAATCAGGGCCTAGCTCGGCAGAGCCAGGAAACGTACAAGTATACCATGTAAAGACGTTGGCATGGTATGTTTAAAGACTTAATTATCGATCCATTCATGGTGGATCTGGTAGATGACATGTTAACGTTGGACGCAAATGTATATGCGTCTTCATATTCGGTCATGGAGGGAAATTACATGTACTTCAAGCACGTACATGGAAACGTTGGGGTACACGTTAGGGGACATACTTGACCATAAAAATTTCGATTACCTCACTTCCTTAAAATTTTTATGAGGGTTAATCGCCATATATTTTGTTTTCTTAGTATTGATTACAAGGCCCCTTTTGCTGCAGTATGATTGGAATTTTTCCAGTAATTTTTGTAAGCCCCTTGGGGTTTGGGAGAGAAGTATGGTGTCGTCAGCGAAAAAGGAGGGCTGGGACCCTTCCGCCCCCCAGTTTTGGGGAATCGTTAGTACTATCCTCCAAATAGGTTGGAATATCGTTGACAAACAAAGAAAACAATGTAGGGGCCAACACACATCCTTGTCGGACACCTCTCCTTATCGGTAGTGGGTCAGTTAACCCCCCCCCCCAGGACCCCACCTTACTTTGGCATAGTTGTTTTCATGTAGCCTTATTATTTGCATTAGTAAGTTAACTGGTAGCCATTGGTGTTGAAGCATCTCCCACAAAATTTTACGAGGGATTAAGTCGAAAGCAGCTCGCAAATCGACGAAAGCTACATATAAATGGCCTTTACATAGTGTGACATACTTCCAGCATAAGCAGCAAAACCGTAGCACTTGGTCAATAGTACTAATTTTGGCTCTGAACCCGGCTTGGAATTTTGTGAGGATCTCTTTTTCCTCCATCCAAATGTTTATTCTAGTTAAAATATGCAGTGCATAAATCTTCTGTAAAATGTCTAATAGACTGATAGGGCGATAGTTGGCAGGATCATTTCTATCACCCTTTTTAAAAATAGTGACTATTTCCGCCCCCCTCCATGTCTCCGGGAAGTCTCCACCAGCAGCTAGAGCATTGCATAGACAGTTTATGTATGGAGCACAAACACTAATATCATGCTTATAAAGGTCACCCGGAATTTTGTCTAATCCGGGAGCCTTCCCATTTTTTACTAGATTAATGGCTAATTCAGTTTCCTGTAGGTGGAAAACTAGTTTATCCCTGCTCGAATTCAACAGTAAATCCAACTCCGATAAAGCTAGATCCTCCTCCGGTGCTTCATATAATTTGGTAAAGTGATCGATCCAGGTAGTCTTGTCAAGAAAGACTTCCCTAGATCCTCTTTCTTTTGTATTTCCCTTCGCAACTATTTTCCAAAACAGTATATGGTCCCTACTTTTACCCGCAGTTAACATATTGGACCAGATCTCTTCGTCCCAGACTACCTTTGCCTTTTCCTGTATCTTCCTATAATTAAGCCTGGCTTCTTTTACAGCCTCCATGTTCTTATTTTTTACCGCCTGCACTAATGCCGCATTGCAAAGGGTGTCTTAGGCACCCTATGCAATGCAGCATTTTTTGCTGTACCAAGGTTTCCCTGTCTGCTCTAATCTGCTCGCTCTACCATTCACCGCTGGTTTTTTGGTTACCAATGGGACAAGCTCTCTAAAAAATCCCATATGCAGATTCAAGAAGGTTTTATTGCCATCCTGGCCAGTTGCTTCCATTGTCCGTGACACTATGCAATAACCTGCTTTGGACAAGGAGCTCAAGCGGGCGGTGATCACTCTCTATTCTCGGTATAACTTCCATATCTACAGCAAACACCCAAATATCCAGAGACAAAATGATATAATCAATTTTACTCTGGCACGTGCTTCAAAAAAAGGTCGGAGCCTTAGGGCTATCAGATAGTAAACGTCCATTACATGCCCTAAGACCATGACCAAAAATTACCTTTGTGATTTGGAGAGTTTAAGAAGTGCATGAAACATTCCCAACGCTATTCAATTTAGGTATCTTGTTTGCGCCATCTTCGTCGTCAAAAATATTGTCGAGCCCAGCAATTGGTTCATAATTGCAATTAAGGTCACCACCTATTACTATACTTTATCCCACATCCAATACATTTAAAAGTGAGTCAAGTTTCTCTATTACTGGTGACTCCCTGTGTGCTGGACACGGTCTATTATAAACATTATATAAATAGAGAGTTCTCTTTTCTTTTGTGACTATTTTAATACCAAGAATGTCTAGGGAGTCGGTATTTAGTTGACTAGTGGTAATATCAATTGTCACCTTCACCCAGATTACAAGGCCCCCTGAAGGTCTACCTCTCGCAGAAGGAGTGGCAGCAGTATGAAAAGTTTTATACCCCACTCTATGAGGAGTTTCAACAGCCCAGGTTTCCTGAAGAATGCAGATGTCGTTTGAATCAATAAAAATATTCCATTCAGGATCACTAAGCTTCCTACCTAAACCCGCGATATTCCACAAAATTATTTTTATTTCTGCTGGCTTGGGACTAGCAATACTAGGGGGCGTGTCTCCTATCAGATTTTTTTAGTTTCATTCGCACCCTGTGCACATATATTGTCCTCTTCTATTACAATCCCTGGAATAAAAGGGTGAATTTCAAGTATGCGGTGCTCACTGGCAACCAATGTGATATCACAGAGAGCATTTCCCCCTTCTTGGATACAGTTTCAGGTTCTCCCCGCAATTCTATTCTTTTTATATCAGATGAATACAGTCAGTCAACTGCCTCAAGGGCGCTAGTTCCCGGAACCTTTTTCACAAAAGAGACGGTGCACTATAAATCAGTCCAAAGCGATTCAGTTTTCAAAAATTGGTCCTTTTTATTATGTTTCAAAAATTCTTAAAAGGCCTCAGCTGAGGCATTTTTAAGAATTTTTGAAACATAATAAAAAGGACCAATTTTTTAAAACTGAAGCGCTTTGGACTCATTTATAGTGCACTGTCTCTTTTCTGAAAAAGTTTCTGTATCTGTCTTCACAGTGGAGCTCTGGTGTGGCAAGCTCGAGATGTGATTATGCACTAAAACAAAGACAATTTGACTAAATTCAAAACTGAGGTGCTGGACCTTTGTCAGCCACACAGTTCGTCTCTTCTAAATAGTTCCCGGAACCTGTTGAAAGATTGAGGGAAAGCGGGGTTTCCAAAACTATGAGCTGTGACCACAGGACCCAATTTGCCTTGTAGAACAATTCTCTTAGGCGGCAGAAAGAAGTACTTTGTAGAACATGGAAAAAAACAAAAACATGATAATTTCAAACAGTGTAACCTCCCTAGTAGTAAAATTGGAAGTTTCTGCCAGTGTTATAGGCCATCCATCCCTGAAGGAGAGTAACAATATCTTCAGATCACACAGGCTTTATTTTGTCTTCAAGTGATAACACTTCCCAGATCTGAAGTCCCCGCTTGCTGTCTGGTTGGGGCAATCAATATGTGGCCTCCTTCTTCATCCTCAGACCGTGAAGAGAATCCATTTCCTCCAATGGATCTGCTGTCTGTAATATCGCCTATGTTTCCTGAACATCGAAAGCAACCTTAGCATTGTGTTCCAGAGGTTTAACAACATATAAGGAAATGTAATCAGTATAGAGCTAGATCTTATGAACGACACCCAACTGATCCTCTCCCTCACCAGAGACCCCGCCACCGCCAGAACGAGCCTACACGAAGGGATGAAAGACGTCGCCGAGTGGATGAAGAACAGCCTCCTGAAACTGAACTCAGACAAGACGGAAGTCCTCGTCCTGGGACCATCGCCCTCCGCCTGGGACGACTCCTGGTGGCCCCCCGCCCTGGGCGCCACTCCCAAGCCAACAGACCACGCACGCAACCTGGGCTTCATCCTGGACTCCTCCCTCTCGATGACCAGACAAGTCAACGCCGTCTCCTCATCATGCTTCAACACCCTGCGCATGCTCCGCAAGATCTTCCGATGGATCCCGACCGAAACCAGGAAGACGGTCACCCAGGCACTCGTCACCAGCCGACTGGACTACGGAAACACCCTCTACGCCGGAACCACAGCCAAGCTACAGAAAAGACTCCAACGCATCCAGAACGCCTCCGCCCGACTCATCCTGGACATCCCCCGACGCAGCCACATCTCCGGCCACCTGAAGGACCTGCACTGGCTCCCCATCAGCAAGAGGATCACGTTCTGGCTCCTCACCCACGCACACAAGTCTCTCCACGACCTGGGCCCCAAGTACCTCAACGACCGCTTGACCTTCTACACGCCCACTCGCCAGCTACGTTCTACAAGCCTCGCCCTCGCCGCCGTACCACGCATCCGAAGAGCCACCGCCGGAGGTAGATCCTTCTCCTACCTGGCGGCCAAGACATGGAACTCCCTCCCCATCCATCTTCGGCTGACACAGGACCATCTCGCCTTCAGGAGACAACTCAAGACCTGGCTGTTCGAGCAATAGCGGACCCCTTCCCCCAAGCGCCTTGAGACCCTGCCGGGTGAGTAGTGCGCTATACAAATGTTATGATTGATTGATTGATTGACTGTTGTCTGAACCAGTGTATTTTACAAAGCTACGATTACCCCAATCCAGCAGGCCAAGAGGTAGCAGGGAGATGAAAAATAGCATTGGGAACGGATGCAGACCTGTCACATTGGAAAGGGTCCCATTGGAAACTGTGCAACACCACCCATTTACTCTCACCCCTGCGATGGGGTCAGTGTATAACAAGCTTTGCCCCTTAATCCCTTCGGTGCTCATGACGAGCTGATCTCGTCATGACCACACCCATTTCCATTATGGCCCAGCACAGGAGAGGAATATCGATAGCAGCGATGGTGTTAATACTGCAAGCTGAAACTCATTGGCTAATACTAAAAAAAAAACTGACACTTCACTGACACTTCATGGAGTCAAATGATTTTTTCATCTGCAAGACAAGGTTCTGATTATCTTTAGGATCTGGTGGGTCAATATTTTTTACTTCTTTCAATATATATCCAAACATGGTTGGCATATGTGTCTCACATGACTGCCCAGTTTCTTATATAACCCAGCTAGCAGACTGTTATGACCAGACATTTTATCAACCAGTATGGGTCATCGCCAGAGTTATTTCCCCCTCTGTGATGTCCTCAACTAATGCCTCCCTATTTGGTTCACTTAAATTGGAATGGATTGTTCTCTTACAGCTGCTGAATGGATCTCCTCATCTCTCTCCTTTGGTGTTTGAGATAAACAACAGCACTCTTCAAAACCATGTGTAATTACTGTGCCTCCCTACCACAATCATTCCTGAGTTGTCTTCAATTGTCGCCACTTACCTACAGGCCTGATCCTGCCAAGTTATAATGTTCCAGGTATTGCTTTTACCCTGAATAGTAGCCAGGCTTTACTATGCCTTTTCTTGACATGTAATAATCTTTTGGTAAGAATGTGTTTTTTTGGGATCATTTACATTCCTGGTCTCTCCCCCTTTACACACTCAACCACTCTAAGGAAACCGTCTTGGAAATAACCTATCTCCCGAGAACAAAGAAGAATTTGTTTTATTACAGCATGGTTCCTAATTCCTTAATACTAGCCAGTGGTCTGTGTAAAACTGGCATGCTTTAACTACTTCAGTACACAGGAAGAACAGAAAGTAATCACAGCTTACTCTTGACATATTTGTGCCCAGCAGGTCATCTAAAAATTATTAACTTGCAGAATCACGTGACCTAGGCATGAGTAGAGTATCAAGTATGGTGAAATCCCTTAGTAGACATGTAGGTTTTCCAAGCCACTTAAGAAAAGTTGTACTCATTCACAGTTATCGAAAAATATAACATAAACAGTTCAACATAAGAAATGTGTTAGCGTGGATGATGGATGTGTATTCACTCTTACTTAAAAGGTTCAAATGGAAAATATATCAAACTCAGCTTAAATGGTTTGTACGATAAGCTTATAGTTACCTCAAGGGATGTAGAACAATATAAATCGTATGTGTAACAATAAATCAAAATAGCCAAGACAACATGAGGAATGACTAAGGGTTTGAAAAAAATGTAAGACATGGAAGATCTGAAATACTGTGGATCAGGGAAGTGGTAGGAAACAGGACATGAGATTTGGTAAAGAGGATAACAAGGGTTGATTACTAACACCACCAAAATATTAGTTTTCGTATTGCATGGTCTTCTGTAAGGTCATGTTCTTTCGTTGAACACTCAGCTAAGAGCATAATATATTCTTATTGTAGTGCATGCACAAATACTTCCAAACGTACTACTACTTCCCTAACTATGCTAACCAATCTAACACTTGGTTTCCTTCGTAGCCTAACATCTTGGCACACAGCATTAGTTTTAAGTAAACTACTCTAAGCAAATGAAATGTTTATTGCACATTTAGTATTACTTCATTTACAGATTATTTCTGTGGTGCACTAACCTAGCCAATTCAGTGGGCAAAGTCATATACGTTAGCAACCTTTGCAGTACATTTTTTAATAAGTAAACATGCAATAACACTACATAGCATTACAAAAGGCAAAGTTAAAACAAATTAATGAATTCGTTTTTTACTCAAAGCGGATCTATACAAAATCTGAAACCCCGGTATCAGGAATAGTAAGCAATACAGAAAGCCTTATATTCCAGGTAGATTATGCTTGTCCCGCACATGCTCCTCTCTGACACAGGCTGTTTCGTAGGTGACACGTCTACGTTCTGAAAACGGGAATTGTGGAGGGAGGCGGGGTGGAACTTCTTTTCTGTGTTACTATATAGGATATGCTACATGTACCATTATATGAAAGATTGGCAAGTTCCTACACTGTCGGTTTCACATATGTACTACTACGGATTGATCCTGGTGTAATGTCTTGTATCCATCTTTGATAAACTCACATTTTGTGGCAAAAAAAGCAATACAGAAAGCCTCAGACTGCAATATACACTTGTGCACCACTATGCCATCAATGTGTCTGAGTAACAATGAAAGAACCCTTCCCACTATTTGATAACAACATTTGTTAAATAAAGGTTTCATAAAAAATAGTGTGTCTTAATAAACCGCTAGCCACACACAGAAGAGTCAAGCGTATAACACTCAACCATAACATGAACACTAACAATCTGATCAAAAGGAAAACCAGCTCGAGTTGAAACAGGATGTGTATTGCATGTGCATTTTATACAGCACCAACATATCTTCTTCTGGTCACTGCACAGAGTAAAGTCATTGATAAGACTAGGATGTATAAATATAGGACATATAACTGGATATGAATTACATCACCCTTCACATGAAACACACTAATGAGGATAATGTGATGCAAGGGAGGGGATATTTATACTGAAATAATGTTAATGTGAGTGTAGTCATCCACATAGCTAGCAGATGGTGTTACCTACATCATAGTATTTGATGCAAACATAATATAGGCAAGAAATCCATACTGATAACGTAGCCCCATATTAGTCAATAACATTGTTCAAGTGGCTTCTTTTTACCTTGCAGTTTTTTTAGGACAGCAACTTCCATTTTCAGCACCTGCTTTGGCTGCTGAGCAGATTCCACTTTCAGTGCAACATTTTCCCTGGTGAGTAAATCTAGAGCATCGTAGATTTCGCCAAAACCTCCACCGCCTATCTTCCTTAACTGCAAGGTGGCATGTAGATGAGCAGAGGAAAACAAAAATTAAAAGGTTACTGATCCTGCAAACTTACTGCTCTCTAATCAACAAAGTATAATCCCACAAGGTGGGTCAAACAATCGCAGAAAATCTATGTTCTCATGCCAAGGAAAATAAAATGTAAAATTCGGTGCACCGGTAATGGAGGTCACCCCTTTTGGAGGACAACACTAAGCGCTGATTGCCACAGGTGTCCTTCAATACTGTGTGTGTATATTATTGATTACTACTTTCAAACACTGCCATGTAGGGGATTTCTATCCCAGTCCAGACATGTCAGATTCAAGATCCCAAACCTCCTTTTATGTGGTATACTAAAACAAAATAAAGGTTCAAAGGGGACGAGTGAATTTTTGGTTATTTGGGCAAAGTTTAAAATTTCTATATATGCTCCATTTTTAACATCACAAATCAATGCACGCACATGGAATTAATGAATATTTTTAAACTAAATGAGTAGTAAAGCACCAGAGAAGGAGAAGAAAGACATTGACTTTACTTGGGACTGTAGAGGATAGTCAAAAAAAACAAATGGGGCATTCCAACGACATAGACATTGCTGAAATCCACAATCGAAGAGAATGTTACACATTTGCTTCATACAATTATGGCCAGTTTTTGCAGTGTGATCCTGGTGAAGTCAGATATAATTGTTAACATGCCCAACATGACCTCTGAGCACCCCTGCATTTGCTTCCTTTTCCCTTTATGCTTGCCTTTGTCTGTTCTTGTTGAGTAAAATTCAGACTCTCTCCACAACTTGTAAATAATTCTCTAAACAATACAGCCTTCATTGCTTAGAATTGTTCATTGATACAGGTTGATCATGACACAGTCAAAAGTGTAGTATTATTGGCCTTTGTTTGATACTTAGTCACTAGAGTAAGTCTGTACGTCAAAAAATAATCTGGGTAGAATATGTGTCACTACAATCTGTTTTACGTAAATATATAAAACCCCTAGACAGAAAAAAAATATTAACCACAGATCTATTGCCATTGAGGTGCTCTGCTGACACACTGCACTACACAAATATGATCAACAACATTGTTAAGAAGGACCTCATTTAAGGATTGGTCGACGGGCCATAAAAGCAATGAGGAATCGCGTCTTTTAACCCAGGGCAGCCCACTTACCAAATCAAGAATTTAGTTATTTGGCGGAGATCTTTATACCAACAAAGCAACAGCAGTTTTGAAAAAAATGCATGAAAAAAAATGCATAATACCAGCCAGACCACCATCCCATAACAGCATGGCGAAATAGTCAGCTTTTTTTCATTTTCCGAAGGCAAAACTTAAAAGGTGGGATGATTTTGGAAAGTACTAAATCAGAGTGCATGACAGACTTGGAGTGCATGACGACCAGGGTCTGGAAAAATAATGGCGGACATGGAGCCAGAAAGATCATTCTTAGTAGGGCAAATATTCCATGCCAGGTGTCCTCCCGGTTCCTAAGAGGGTATTTCACGATTGGTAACACATTGGTTTTCACACCTTTGGACCTCAAAGCCCAAAAACGAAACGTTCTAGAGAAGCGTGGAGTAAGGATTTAAATCCAGGAGGTAAATCCAATTCTATTGAGGCCCTGGGAAAATATTTTAAAAAGTTATTCGAGAAACAAAAGTTACGTTTTGTGCCACCTGAATTACTGGGGTGAGTAATAAATAGGTCAGAAGTTTGTTTAGGGTTTAAGAATGAGTTATCCAGGGAGGTGTGCCTAGGTGCCAGGGAAGATGGCAGTGTTCTGAAGAGGCTCTGCTAGGAAGTGCCCTCCTCTTATCCTTGCTGGGTGTGCTGCCTGGTTGAGGGTTTCTGACTGTCTCACAGTCCCTGTCCTTGGGTCTCCCTCCTCTCCTTCTTTCCACCATACTGAACCATAACTTTAGATACCGGATTGGAATTCGCATTCAAGAGGCCAAAATAGACAGGCCAGGAGGCTATGGCCTTTTAAGGTAGGCTGTGAAGGGTAACCCTCAGCAACAATACATTGCAGGAAGGAACACATAACCTACAGTGACAACTTAGACCCTCTTGTGGGTGGACATAGGAGGGAGTGTACTATCCACTCTGCTGGGGGTCAAAGGAGATCCAAGGAGTGTAATATGGTCCAAGAACAAGGAGCCAAGAAGTTCCAACAAAACAGAATGGACGAGTACTCCTTCGTATGGGACAAGTCAGATGGGGGCGGGAAAGGTGTGAAACAGGCTTCCCACAACAGCATGGAGGAAAAAACTACAGCAGATGATGAGCCAATACTACTGGATCGCATGTTTACACATAATGACACTAAAATCATTTAGGAGATTACGATTGACTTAACTGAGGTAGGGTTGGTTCTCACAGATCTCAGGAAAGTCAGAGACAGAGTGAAACAGGCAGAGATTACTATCACAACACTGTTGAAGGCAGGGGCAGTTTTGCGAGCCATGGTGTCTAATCTCAAGAAAGATAATGGGGTGATGTAGACCAGACTTGAAGATGAGAAAGGATGTTCATGTCAGAATAACATTAGAGTGGTAGGAGTCCCTGAGAGAGAGGAAGGGCCAAGCGCAGATCTTTTCTTGAAGGACAGGGTATGCAACCACCTGAAGCCAGAACATATTTCAAAATTCTTCTATGTAGGAAATTCACATAAGGCTCTGTAAACCCACCAAAGCAAGTACAACCTCCCGGCCCCTCTTGCACAATCATAGCACGAATATTTACATTTCAGGATAGGGATGTTATCCTACAAGCTGCCTTAAGGCAAGAAGACTTAGTACATGAAAATTCTGACATTAGAATATACTCTGATTTCACGCTGGCCATACAAAAGTTAAGACACACATTTGACCAGGTAAAAAGACTCCAAGATGCTAAAATACTGGCACCAGAGGAAGCATGGGATCAGCGCACATCCACTAGACCCATGGGAGGCAGTCAGCCTATGCAAGGAGATAGCGCAACAGTGACAGGGAGGGGTACCCCATTAAGGGGAATTTACAGCCTTAGCCCTCCTGACAGTTGGAGGTCACTTGGAGTACTGTTAGAAAAGGCTGCTTACAACATCACTGACAAATTAACAAACTCAACGGATATAATCAAAATCAGGGTATTTGTCGGGGGGGGGGCAGCACCTCCAGGTTGAAGAAATACAGTTAGTTGGTCTTGGTTGATGTGCAGGTGGGTAGGACGTCATGCTTTCGTTAGTTCAATTCCTAAGGTCTCTGGATGTCATTGTTCATAAAACTTAAATGCTCAGCACAGATAAAATTATAGAGAATGGGGATATGGAACACCATTACTATTTTGCCATATTCATTTGATCTTTAAGTGTTCATATGGGTTGTTTCAGTGTTTTGGGGCAACACGCGCCCCTGCAACTGGGGTGGCGGATGGTTTTGATCGCACAGAGCTGGAATACAGGAAGGAGGGTTGTGTTGGAAAGGGGTTGATTAAGGAAGCTTTACAACAGTCATTGTGATGGTTTGCTGAGATGTGCAGACGATATAATAAAAGTGAGTTGACCTAATACAGATGGTTGTAATACAGAATGGACACAATTTTGGCGATGGAAGTGCCCACACATACTGATGCCCGGATAAAAATACTGTCTTTGAAAATAAATGGCTTGGGTAGCAAGCTTAAGAGGGGCCTAGTTATCCAATACATTAGACGCCATGGCCCAGAGATGGTCTTGTTTTTTTAATTAAAAAAAAATTGATTTTAACATACAAGATGAGCGTCGGCATCGCACATCTGTTACAGAGTACCATACCATATACAGAGTAACAACAGAGCAGTGGTGCAGTGAAATATCACAGAATACCATGGGGCTACGCTGCAAGCGTGTTCCACAACAACTCATCCAGAGGTAAGGACCACCCACGGGGTGTTCAATTATTTATTAAACGCTATAAAACGTGAACGCATTTCGAGCCTTCCTCAGTGCTTTCGTTAGGTTAAAAAACAAAACACAGTCTTGTGGAAAATTAATACAGTTTGGTGAACATTATCTACGCCATCTTGCCTTTTTCCCGATGCCACACTTTTCGTCATGCACATCCACCATATTTTAGCCGTTACGATCAGAATCACCCTCACGAAAGACCCCCACGCACCGGTCATTCCCACTCTCACATGCCTTGCGCATAAGCGGCAGCCATTTTAAACACCATGGCCTCCCTGCCCCTCGCTGATAGCCAGCGCGTCTCTCTCTCTCTCTCCTAACCTCGCAAGCATCCCCCCACACGCTGACAACCCCCGCTCTCTCATGCCTTGGGTCATAAACCCCTCTTCAGCGCAGCTTCACCACAGAATCCCATCCTGTTCCCAGCGCGACACCTCCCCTCATTCCTTTCATGGTCTCAGATCCTTTTGATGCAAACCCCCTTTCCCTGTGTCCCCGTTTGTCTTCCTTGTTCCCAGGCCGCCACCTGGCCCTGCGGATACTGTTTATTACCCCGTACAGTAGGAAGCTTCCCCTCCCCATCAAAAGACCCTCGAGCCGATCAAAGCCCCCACCCTATGAGATCCGATCAACTCCACGCATTCCGTGAATCGGCAGAATGCCCTGCTGCGCGACAATCATCACCTGTTGTGACCGGGGTGGGGAATTCAACTGTAAATGTATGTGGGAACGGGCCTGAAGGGGAGATTCCGAGGATGTTCTTTCAAATATCAAAGTGTTGCGAGAATGTGTTACGTGTAATAAAGGTCATAAACCCTAGTATAAGAGGCCAGGCCTCAGAGATGTGGTTAGAGCACCTCGTGACGATACTTGCTGTCTGAATTGATGTGTTCTCCTCCGGAGAGAATAAAATCCTCGTTTCCTGCCTTCCAGTCTCCAGCGCCTGCTTCTTCATTGATTAATATTGGTGGGTCATAGAGGCGACACCGCCGGGCAACATAAAGGGGTCTTTGGTTACTGGTTGTCTTTGAACCCTTTTTAACAATTGGCGTCCCAAGCGTGGGGCCCATCAGCGACTCGTGGATCCAGTGGGAGAGGTCCTGACGACAGAGTGAACGACTGCAACGATCGGAAGGTACCCTGTCCGATAGACCCTCGTCTGACAGCCGATCATCCGAACTTCACTGGTTCCGAACAGACCTCTCTCGAGTGATCTGCGGTCCTGACTGGGAACCATCAGGAGTGCCGCAAGGAGTACGAAGAGAAGAGGACGATCGGGCGCTGGATTCGGAAGACAAGAAACTGTCCATGCGGTCCGGGTAAGGTCGTGTAAACACGACGAATTGCGAAAGTGATTGATAATTGATGAGAAAATACTAGTATTACTTTTTGTTAATTTATTTGGAGATTCACTGTCTGCAAACGGAGAAACAACAGGCTCTCCCTTTATAAACAGTGAAGGATAGGTACGCATCCGTCGGACCTATCTTTCTCCCCCACTGAACAATTGCCCCTCCCCCATTGATTAACTGTTATAGATTGTTTTCTGGAGATTCTCTGTCTGCAAACAGGGAAGAATAGGTCCCCTCTTTGCAGACAGTGAAAGGGTAGGTGACGCGGACCTTTGCGAGCCTACTTATTCTCCCCATTGACCATATTGATTTTTTATTTTTGACCTAACATTGATTGCTCAAGATTGGTTCATGAGGTATTCACTGCCTGCAAACAACGTAGAATAGAAATATTCTGTCTAGTCTTTGCACGCAGTGATAAGATAGGTAGTGCTGACTATTATCCCCATTGTGATCCGTCATGCCTGTCTTCTCCCCACTGGTTAGTAGCCTGTTTAGCCCGGACCGCTTATTAGAGATGAACCATCCGGCTCCGCTGGAAGGCACCCCTAATAAGGACATGTTCATGAAGCATGGATTAATCGCTATAGCCTATAGCCAGCTGTGGCATAAATATACGAAAAAGGATCGAGAAAGTCAGTGGCCACTGATAGGATCCTTCGATCTTGACAAAATAGAAATGGTAGAAATAGCCCTTCGTAGGAATGAAACAACACCTATTATGCTCGATAGTCTCGGTATGTGGCGCAAAGAAGCCACACGACGAAAGGAAAGCGATGAAGTCAGAAAGGGTGAAGAGACACGACGGACAACCCTCCAAACGTCTAGTAGGCAAAGGGAAGGGCCAGTGATGGCACAGTTCCGAGGAGTAGACATGAAAAGGGAACGGTGTAAAGGGATGTGCCGACAGAACAACCCCGGGACACAACGACCCGAAAGTAATCCCCCGACACTATGCACAGGACGAACAGATTTAAAACAAAACCAATGTGCTTTCTGTAGATGCCTCGGGCACTGGAAAGCCCAATGCCCGACTCTACAGAGCATAGGTAAGAGCGGAGGGTCGACAGAAAGAACTGGCCGACAGAAAGGGAAAAGGCGCGAGATAAAAACCAATCAGACTAGCACGGACAGGACGGATAGAACCACCACGTTTGATTATGCTCGATGGCACAGATTTCGTCAGACCAATTTTAACGACATGTTAGAGTTCTGGGACTGATTGCTCTCTGTTGCTCCCCCACTCTGAAAAACAAAAAAAAAAACAATTACAGGCCAGTGTAAACAACCCCCGTTAGAGAAAGGACTCAAGGAAGCCAAGCATCTGTTATATAATTTAGGATTTAATTACGGTAAAGATGACACACAACCAACGGTAAATAGAATAACTAGTAAAACACTCTCTAAAGCAAACTGTACTAATAGGAGAAATACAAAACATATTACGCTCACTCCGGAAGTCCTCGAAATGTAACAGTTCGACGGTCCCGCCCACCCGAAACACATAGCACGTGTGGGGCGGGGCCTGCCAACAGCCATAGACCAAAAGAGATCGCCGGCGAGAAGGTACAGGAGGCTCCTCAAAGCAGGCAATGAAATGGTCTTCCCATACTACCCTTCCAGGGATGGCGTCCCCCGGGCCACGAGTAGGGAGGGGGCGGATGCAAATGACCCCCTCCCTCGTATCTCCTGGTCCGGCCATCACGAATTCCTCCTTCGAACTGATGCAGGGTGGGCTGGGAGGGAGAGGCGACGCGGACGAACCTCTCCCACCTCCACAGGTAGGAGGTTTCCCAGCCCCGGCCCGGCGCCGAAATCCTCCAGCCAGGCCACAGATCTATTTGCGTAGCACAGGACGTACAATGTTCAACGGGCCTATTTTCGCAGCACAGAACATACAATGTCCGACGGGCATACTTGTGCAGCACCGGACATACAATGGTCCCCCAAGAGTCGGAGTCAGGGGTGTAGGGTGGTCATCATGTGCACCCCTGATTCAAAGGGACGGCGTGGGATGCGCCGGGAGAGGGAGACGGCACGGATGAGCCTCCCTCACCTCCCCAGATGAAGGCTCCACAGCTGCACCCTGGCGCCCCGAACCAAAATGCCCTGCTCCAACAGCATGATGTTCCGCTTTCATCACCACAAGAAGTTTCTTCCACTCCTGATAGATACGACGAAGGGCGGCAGCTGCAGGGTCTCAAAATGGCGCCTGGGCCCTCTGGAAGGCGGGTCTAGGCCGCTGGAGTAACTTTGTCCGAAAATTGCAACTCAGGCACTTGCCCACCTGGGCGCAAGCCCCCACCATCGACAAACATCCCCTCGACTTTGAAGATTCTACCAAAGTCCCAAGAGCCCTCGGCCCCTTCAGGCTTCCGGTGGGGAACAGCTGCATTGATCACTAATGAAATAACCACGGCACAGCAGCAAGATGGCGGTGCTCTCGTGTCTGCACCAGCTTCAGTCTGAACCACCCAGGAACATTATGGGCTAACAAACTCGAGTAAGTTCCGGCTGAACATCAACATGACCCGGTAAGAAAGACTCTACCTCCCTCCCTCTCTTGATTGACGGTCCGCACCACCAGCCCCTCTGTTAGCACAGGTTTTTTTGAACTGCCGAAAGGGACCCTGGTCCAACCGCCAATCGTCGGAGACATTTTTTGCCCCTGATGCTACTTCCGGACTAAACCGGCCCCGCCCAAAATGGCGCCGGTATCAATAGGAACTAACGGATGCCTCGTGGTGTTCCTTAGCTAATGAGACTTGATGTACTAAGATATATATACGAACCTTTGCGCACTTGATGAAAAAGGGAGGAGGGTTCACTTGGCGAACATTCGAAAGGGGGTCCCGTAAAAATGTTGATTCCAATGAACGATTTATTTTGATATTTATTGTAACTGGTACATAACGTCGCTTATGATGCACACCCACGGTATACATCTAGGAAATGCGATTACGATGAGTTTGACTGTGTTTCCATTTATGAACTGAAATGCCCCTGATCCCTCATCACGCAATGAAACGTTTTTAGTTACTTGCAAATAATTAATTAGGCCTTTTTAACATGTTCTTGTGCTGCAAAATAACCCCCCTACTGTATGTGCTTCCATCGTCGACATGTCCGGCCAAAATACGATTGCACTCTCACATTTTACGTACTGAACGATTATGCAAATAAAGGTTTTCCAAACTATGAATAGGCATCACATGCTTTTGTAAATGTGGGAATTGGTGGGAGGGCTTTTTCTGTGCGCAACCGTTCTGCTCTTTTTTTAAGGTTATCTGAAAAAATGGTTGTTCGGCCCTGGAGTGATGATCGAATCAAAGGTATGATACGCTGCCTCCAAAATATGCGACTAAGCTCAGGAACTAACGTATGAAGAAGGACCTCGACTTCTGAGAATGGGTAAAGTAAAGCGGTGTGATTGATAGAATGTTATAAAGGTATGGTGGTCGAAGGTACTAAGGGACAGGGTTGACCGAAGAACTGATATGCCTTAGAACATCACAGCTTTGGGAATGATTTAAGGATCCCGATGGCCAGATACTTCTACAAAACCAGGTACCTCGCGCTAGGCACCTCTGATTCCTCTTTTTAGCGTTTCCCTACACACGATCCATAATGCCACCCTCGAACCCCCCCATGAACCACCTATCACACTGCCCGCCCCCTTGACTTCAGAAACCAAGACCCTAGGGATTATATCCCGAGGAGATAAGTACGAGTATGTGGTAAGTAAAGGACTTTCGTGCCCGTACATTTGGTGTGCTCGGATGTTGTTCCCCCTCCCTTTTCCTCCTTTTTCCCTCTGCAGGTTACATTGGAGTCCCGATTAGGGTACCGTAAAGGATCTGGAGCCACGTCACGCCCGATGCATGAAAACGGACTAACGCTGCAAGACGACACAAAAAGACACCCTACTCAATGCGCGACCTTTTTGTACCTGACCTAATGCTCTTCCGTCCCAAAACTGCATGCTTTCTACATCCTAACACAGACCCGAAACGTCTAACGTTGGGTAATGCACTGAATAGCCCAAACAATACACGGTCATTTTCCATGTCACACGTGTACTATTTGGCCTATTGTTACTCTCTCTCTCTCTCTCTCTCTCTCTCTCTCTCTCTCTCTCTCTCTCTCTTTCACCCCTCCACACTTTCCCTCTTCCTAGCGACTGGCACCTAATTGGCGAACCTGGTGCACCTCCTGATTGGCCCCAAATACCACAAGTATTTGCACAAATTCGTCCTAAATAAAATTGTACCGATACCACGTTACTACCTCTCCTTTTCTGCTAAATATGGATGAAAATTAAATTGGCCAAAAGGAAAGGGACAGGTAAGACGACTAAGGTTCCCTAAATTTGACCCACAGTCAGGGAACTATTTGTCAGTGGCTTCTATGATAAAAAAAAAAAAAAAAAAATGTCTGTGGTAACACGACTTTCCCCATTCCAAGTTGTCTCCATACCCCAAGCAGTAAAAAATGATCGAGACACCCCCGTCTTCCCAAAATGCCCCCAGTTTGGTATCAGCTGCCCTGAACGAGAATCTGAAAAACGCCCCTTGCTCCAATTCACTGTGTTCCTAGTTGTTTTCCATAAGACCCCACCCACCCCAAGGATAAGTTTAATAATTATCGCAAGCCCCCCCGAGTTTTTGTAGTAGCCAGGTTGCGAGAAACTATATAGAAAGTTAGAAAGATGTGTGCAAAGTTAAAATTAGATCGAAAACTGAAGGAACTTGTTGCAGTAAACCTTGTTGAAAATAGGATGTTTAGCTAAAAGATAGGACGCATTGATGTAATGGAGAGTCGTTTAGCCTATGTTCATCCCTCAGAAAGATACCTATCAGATTATGGTGAATAGCACGTTGCACTTTTTCATAAAATGCAAAGCCCTGAAGACCGATCTAGTCTTGCAAAGACCCGTACTAGGGAAATGGGTCTCTACCAGAAGAACTGACATCTACTGTAATAGACGAATGCAATGAATGGGTATCAGACCTCGTACCACGACAAATGAATGTAATAACCAACAAAACGCCAAAGAATTAGCCACAGAGGGAAGTTGTAGGAAATCCAGCAAACCCATCATCAATTGTTTATACGTTGGCTGCAAATCTCAATGTAGCGGATGTTTACCCCAGTTGCTTGGTGTTGGGAGAGAAATAGGTTTATGTAATTACCTTCTTCTGCAAAATCTCTAAAGACTGTCTTTTCGAACTCATTTAAGGGTACCACTGTCGGAGGAGAAAGAGACCGGATGTGGGAGCACGCGGCCTGACTGCGGATCGTGGAACCTCAGCGACGGAGGCCAAGGCGAGACCACGGCAGTAAGGAGTCGCAGGATAAGGCACTGTTTCAGACAAAGCTAAGGAAGGGGCTGACCTGAAGCCCCTGCTCTATGATCGACGTATGCCAAAAAAGTCCCCGCTCTCTGAACCTGGTTATGGACCCGCCTGTCTCAAATTCTCCGTCCCCCTGATCTGTTCCCGACTTGGCCCTGCTCCATCCCCTCCTCCTCCGACCTACCATAAGGACTGTTCACACACACACCTTTCCACCTGAACTTTCAAGTTCCTCCAAATCCTACTGAGCTATCCAGAGAAGGGTATTCCCTGCGTCAAAAGGGAGGGAGCTCCGACTAAGTAGACCACGAACTATATTAATCTCAGAACGGTGACCTAGAACTCCACCAAGGGTCGCCCCCGAAGAGAAGATGAACGAAGTATGTGGTTCTACCCGCTGCTGAACGCCTCGATGATGATGGAAGCAACAGGAAATACCCATCACAGAGACTCAAGAAACAAACAGACCCCACCACTCAAAGACAATTGCACTTTTTATCACAATCCTTTCTGCCTCCTAATAACTATGCTCTGAGTTACGGAAGAAAATGCACGTGCTCCGGAACCATGATGCATTCCTCTCAAGAGGTCTGGCGAAACAAAACAAAGATGCACTCCCGCCCGCAGACCTCCAACGACTCAATCCACATGAACATTCCTGTTGACAGAACGAATTGTAATCCAGGTGCTTAACAGTGCCAACAGAAGACGACAAAGACACTGAGAACTCTGATATTTACTATATCTCATTTCTCTCCCAACCACCATTGGACTGACTATGCTCCCGCCGAGTACAAAAAGGACTTACTTATATGATAACTTACCAGTTCCTATTCCAAATGACTATAAGTATCTATGATCTGTACCCAACGCCCTCGCTACAATAATTCTAGTCTGATATTGCATTACTATGACTTTTTCTGCAACCAACTTAACGATGAACCCGCCTACTAGATGATGAGATTTTTCAATGTGATGTTTATAATGTGATGTTTATGTACAGTTCTTTTGCCTAAGTCCCCTCTCCCTTACTTATGACCGCTGCAATAGGTATAGATAGGAAATAGGCCAGCAAGATGTCTTGGAAATGTTAAAGGGAGGACTGTGGAAAATTAATACAGTTTGGTGAACATTATCTACGCCATCTTGCCTTTTTCCCGATGCCACACTTTTCGTCATGCACATCCACCATATTTTAGCCGTTACGATCAGAATCACCCTCACGAAAGACCCCCACGCACCGGTCATTCCCACTCTCACATGCCTTGCGCATAAGCGGCAGCCATTTTAAACACCATGGCCTCCCTGCCCCTCGCTGATAGCCAGCGCGTCTCTCTCTCTCTCTCCTAACCTCGCAAGCATCCCCCCACACGCTGACAACCCCCGCTCTCTCATGCCTTGGGTCATAAACCCCTCTTCAGCGCAGCTTCACCACAGAATCCCATCCTGTTCCCAGCGCGACACCTCCCCTCATTCCTTTCATGGTCTCAGATCCTTTTGATGCAAACCCCCTTTCCCTGTGTCCCCGTTTGTCTTCCTTGTTCCCAGGCCGCCACCTGGCCCTGCGGATACTGTTTATTACCCCGTACAGTAGGAAGCTTCCCCTCCCCATCAAAAGACCCTCGAGCCGATCAAAGCCCCCACCCTATGAGATCCGATCAACTCCACGCATTCCGTAAATCGGCGGAATGCCCTGCTGCGCGACAATCATCACCTGTTGTGACCGGGGTGGGGAATTCAACTGTAAATGTATGTGGGAACGGGCCTGAAGGGGAGATTCCGAGGATGTTCTTTCAAATATCAAAGTGTTGCGAGAATGTGTTACGTGTAATAAAGGTCATAAACCCTAGTATAAGAGGCCAGGCCTCAGAGATGTGGTTAGAGCACCTCGTGACGATACTTGCTGTCTGAATTGATGTGTTCTCCTCCGGAGAGAATAAAATCCTCGTTTCCTGCCTTCCAGTCTCCAGCGCCTGCTTCTTCATTGATTAATATTGGTGGGTCATAGAGGCGACACCGCCGGGCAACATAAAGGGGTCTTTGGTTACTGGTTGTCTTTGAACCCTTTTTAACAGTCTCTTATCGGTTTTAAAAATTGTCACCTTCCTTGTCATCGGTGAATGGGTAGCCAATGGAGAAGCTGTAATCCCGGTACCTCCTTCTGTAGTTCGATCGGCCGTGATGGATAGCGCGTACATGCCTGGATGCCAGTATTAATATGATGAGTAAAAAGTTTATTTATTGCTCATGTATCCATTTCCGGCACAGTTGTACAATACCAGCCACACTCCATTGTTTTCCAGATGGGCCGCCACTCTCCTGATTCTGTGTTTGTGATGCCCCTCATTACAGCCGCATGATGTTGGCATTTTGTTCTCGCAGCTGTCATTTCAATAAACAGAACCACAAACTTGTATAGTCGGCAACCCGATCGGTCGACGAGAAAGTACAGCGGCTGCGGTTCAGGCAGTCTAGCAACTTTAAATCTCTCCCAGTTTCCCACCAACGCCACTGCCGAACTCCAGAACGGGTGCCTCGTATTTAATTCAAGAGACTCCTCTAATGGCAACAATTACCGAATATGAACGAAAGGAAGTACTGACTGGCTGCTTAAGCAAAATTTACGTTCAACTGTAGGGAGAAGGCCATACTACTGAAGAGATCTTTTCCAATTAAAGTTGATTGGGTAGGGAGGGATCAGAAGGGAAGGTATGTGATACTGGTAGGCAATTGGGGAAATACATGTTACATAATTGGGTCTATTTACTTAATACTCCGCCTACAGATTAGGGGTGTAGGAGACTTTGAAGCCGAACTCCTTCAATTACCAGACATAATATCATTCATGGGGGTGATTTGAATTTCCTTTTCATTCAGAATATGGCATCGATAGTTCTGCTGAACCTACAGTGATGAGTCTCAGTTTTTGCATCATTTCACACAAATATATGGTTTGGCAATTAAGGAACAAATCACATTTAAAGAACTCTGTATCTGTCACATTGACAATTATGGTTGACTTCAGCTTTTATTAAATCCTTAGGTAGGGGTGTTGGCCAATGGCTGACTCTAGCACTCCTTCCCCAGTGCACTGTCGACCATTGGCAGACACTGTGGAGGGCTTGAAAGGATACTGTGGTGCTTGAACCGGAAGAATCCTTAAAAAAAAAATAAAAAAAGGTTAGGGGCGAGTTGGACTGGATTCTGCTTCAGCACCCTCCACTGCCACGGCAGCGAGCATCCCTATTCCCCACCAAAGCGGCGGGGAGAAAGAGTGGAGTGTTCCTCTGCCACGTCCAGTGGGGATTTTAGCCCTAAAGAAGCCTCCCCAGTTGTAAGGTACAGTACAATCCGAAAAGGTACCAGTGTGCAATTACTAGGAACACTACATTTGCTGGTCAGTCAGCATACAATTCAAAACGCTTTACACAAGTGCCCCACAGCAGTGGGAGAAAAGAAAGGGGAGGTAAAAGTGCATTGAGTGAGGGTTGTAAAAGTGTAAGGGAATGGTGGTGACATCAAGATCATCACAAAATTAACTGCAGTGGAAGTGGCTTGTATTAGCCACATAATATCGTGATCATTTTTAACACTGCCATGATAGAAAATATACAGTATCACAGTTACAAATCACTGTTGATAGTGGCAGGCATAGAGCAGCAACACAGTTGATGTTTCGACCCTTAATAAAGTGTAGGCTATTATGATCCTTGCAGTAGGGTCTTCCTCAGGACTAGGACAAAGGGGCACTATAAACCATCCTTGACTGGAGGTGGGAGAGTTGAGATGGGGGCCGTAGGCTCACCTGGACAGAGAGCGGAGGGTTGGCACTATAAATTAAGTAGAAGCTGCAAGGGATAGTTCAATTGTAATCAGCATGGACCCAAATGTTCACATACTTTAGTGGAATAGTCAGACTTAATGTCAATTTGCCTCTCGAATAAGCCCACATAACCTCAGATCTGCCTCGTCAGTCAGTCTCAGAGTGTGGGGGTTGTAAGGTAGGCATCAATGGAAAGAGGGGAAAGTCTACCCTTTCCAGGGATGCCCTTCTCAAACTATTTCCTGCTCGAGGATGGGCAACGATCCACACGCAAGAACTGCTAGACATCGGGCATTACGGATATGGACATTTTGGGGCTCAGAGACATGGGCACTGGGGAGCGGGGGTATATTTTTTTAATTTGAGCATTTTATTTCCATGGTGGGTGCAATCTTTGTTTTGGGGGTCTGCCCCTGGTATAAAAGCCAACCCCATGGGGAACCTTTATTTGTTAAAAAAAATAAGGTTGTTTTCTCCTGGGGGTGCGATTGTGCCCCCAAGGGAAAACAAAATGATTGCCATATTTTAGTGTTCTGTGGGGGTAGTCACTCCCCGTCCATGTGACATGGGTAGACCCCCACTGGCGGTCTACCCATGTCACATTTTAAGAATTTCTTTCCCCTGGGTGGTGCAATTGCAGTCCCATGACTGGCACAATTGTGAAAACGGAGGCAAAAAGTTCCTTGTTTTGTGGTTCCTTGTTATAAGGGCCGGACCCTATGGGGGAGGGGGGGCATTATATTTTTATAGAAAACAAGTTTGTTTTCCCTTATGGGGCTTGATTGAGACTCCCAGGGGAAAAATAAAATAGCTGCCACATATTTATGTACTTTGGGTGGGGGGGGCTCGACCCCCCATATGACATGAGCCGATGCCCATGGGGGGCATATTGTTAGAAATTTGAGGATGTTTTGTCCTGTCCTAGGGGCAATCGCTCCCCCAAGGGAAAAAGATTGGAGACACAAATGTCTTTGTTTTGCGGGTCAATAAATTTCTAAATAAATGTATTGTTCCCTGAGGGGCATGATTGCGCCTCTCGTGGGAAAAGAAAATGGCTATTGATAGCAGGCAAGTTTCCCTTGTCCATACATGATGTGCTACTCCAGTACAGTATATTTCCTTTGAATTCTGGGACTTGTAGCCTTGTGTTACAATGCAATAAACAAGACTACAAGCCCCGTAATCTAAAGAAAAAAACAGAACCGGAGCTGCACATCACAAATGGACCTGGGAAAATTGGCTGGACTGAGTATGCATTCTTTCGATAGGGGTAAAAAAATAGCCAGGGGAGAATAATGCTTGCTGAAAGAAATGTGGTCTCCATCATTTAGGTAAAAACAGGGCGACATTTACAAATCAGGACACTTTTGAACTGGTAAATAGTATCATCATCATTCATAACTTTATTTCGACCACTGTGGGCCATAAAAGTACATGTTGAAACACAAGATAAAACTTTAAAATCTATTTTGGAGTTAAGAACACATTTCATATATACACACATAATTTACATCAAAGACATCAAAAAACGCTCCTAGCTAAAAATAGAATTAAACCATCTAAGTAGTTATCAAAGTGATTAATGGCTATCTTAAAGGCCTTAAAACTAAAATCAAGTCATTATAAAAGTTCTGCGCTTAATCCACATGCCATGCAGAAAATGGGAAACGGCAAAAACAACCGGTGGGTGGGTATCGTATCTAAGTACTCTAAGCGCATGCTCATATTCGCGAAGCACAAGTTACTACTTGTGTAACAATATATCTGTAAGAGACATTAGTTAGTCATAGATTCCTTACCTTAGAATATCCCCAGGCGTCAGACTGGATCCGGAAAGTTTTGCGTAGCAGTACCCTTGCGCGTCGGTAGGCGTCGTCTGCGGCTCCGCGTCCGTCGTCGGCGTCGTGGGCGCCGTGATGACGTTGGAGTACTTAGACGCCGCCTCCGCGTGCTGACGTCAGTTCTTAGCCACAGCTTTTCCGCGCCAGAAGCGCAGAGCCATGACAAAAACCAACACTGGTGCCAAGAAACTAGGGCCCTGAAAGGGGATGACCTTAACCCTAGATATTGGTTCGCAGAACGGGGAGGATGGGTGGGTCGGTAAGGAATCTATCACTAACTAATGTCTCTTACAGATATATCGTTACACAAGTAGTAACTTGTGCATCTGAAAGAGACACGTTAGTGATAGATTCCTTACCTTAGAATAGATACCCCAGCAATACCATCCCCGTGGTGGTGGGTCTGCGAACCAATAATCACACCAGAAAGTCCTGGAGGACGGAACGGCCAAAGTAGCCGTCCCTCCGGACTTGACTGTCCAGGCAATAGTGCCTTGCAAACGTGTGCAGCGAGGCCCACGTAGCTGCCTGGCAAATGTCCTGCAAGGGCACACCTCGGCCCAAGGCAGTAGTAGTGGCCGTGGCTCGAGTAGAATGAGCCCTCAGCCCAACAGGGGGTTCCTTCTTAGCCAAGGAGTAACACGCCTGGATGCACAAGATAATCCAGCGAGAGATGGTCCGCTTGTGCACCGCTTTCCCTTTCTTAGCGCCCGCGAACCCAACAAAGAGTTGATCATCCACCCAGAACTGTTGTGTGCGATTCAGATAAAATGAGAGCGCACGTTTTGGGTCCAGACGGTGGAGCCTCTCCTCCTCTCTCGAGGGGTGCGGAGGCGGAAAGAAGGTGGGCAATGTGATGGATTGCCCAATGTGGAAGGCCGTGACTACCTTAGGCAAGAAGGAGGGCCTAGTCCTTAATACAATCTTGTCCGGATGGACTGAAAGGAAAGGAGGCTTACAAGATAGAGAATGGAGCTCACTCACTCTCCTGGCAGAGGTGATGGCTACCAGGAAGGCAGTCTTCAGAGAAAGAAGGCGAAGAGGACAGTTGTGAAGTGGCTCAAAGGGAGCGCACATCAGAAACGTTAGAACCAGGTTCAAGTCCCACTGAGGCATCACGAAGGGAACAGGAGGAAAGGTATGAGTGATGCCCTTCAGGAATCGATTAACGATAGGGGACTTGAACAAAGAAGGTTGGTCAGGCAGCCTCAGAAAGGCTGAAAGAGCTGAAAGATAGCCCTTGACAGTGCCCAGAGCAGAGCCCTGCTGGGCAAGAGAGAGAAGAAAGAGGAGAACCTCAGAAAGAGGGGCATTGAGGGGATCCACAGACTTTGCTGTGCACCATGCCACAAATCTGTTCCACCTGCAGGCGTATACCGACTTTGTGGAGGGACGCCTGGCTGCCAGAATGATGTTGCAAACTTCAGGAGGCAAGTCAAATGGCCTCAACTGTCGCCGCTTAATCTCCAAGCATGGAGGTGGAGACTGGACAGGTTCGGGTGGAGGACCGTCCCCTGCTGCTGCGACAGAAGGTCCTCCTGAAGAGGCAGACGAACCGGGGGATCGACTGACATACTGAGTAGCTCGGGATACCAGTACCTTCATTCCCAGTCCGGAGCCACAAGGATGACTTGGGCCCGGTCGCGCTTGATCTTCTTCAGCACTCTGGGCAGAAGTGGTATAGGCGGAAAGGCGTACAACAGACCGCAACTCCACTCGCGACGAAAAGCGTCTCCGAGCGAGTGCCGCCTTGGAAATTCCAACGCGCAGAACTGATGACATTGCGCGTTCTCTTCGGTGGCGAATAGATCTAACCAAGGCTCTTCCCATCGCAGAAAGAGGCCTTGCCCCACGTCCGAGTTCAGACGCCATTCGTGATCCATCGAGCACCGACGGCTGAGTTCGTCCGCCCTGGCGTTCAGAGAACCTGCCAGGTGTTGAACCACCAGGGTCACGCCCTGATGTTCCAGCCATTGCCAGAGACGCAGAGCCTCCTGGCAAAGGGTCCACGACCCCACTCCGCCTTGTTTGTTGCAGTACCACATGGCGGTGGTGTTGTCCGTGAACACCTGCACTGCGCTCCCTCGGACAGAGGGGAGGAATGCTTTCAGTGCCAGACGAATCGCCCGTAGCTCCAACAGATTGATATGGAGCCGGGATTCCGCCGGAGACCAGAGTCCTCTGATCTCCGCCTCTCCCAAGTGGCCTCCCCAGCCCTGGAGGGACGCGTCCGTCACAACTACGTGCTCCGGTTGGGGAAGGGAGAGGGATCTGCCGTTGACCCAATCGCGGTCCGTGAGCCACCACTGCAGCTGTCTCGCAGTGCCCTCCGAGATCAGGACATGGTCGGACAGGTTGCCCCGGTGCTGGGCCCACTGAAACTTCAGGTCCCACTGCAGAGCCCGCATCCGCCACCGTGCGTGATGCACCAGAAGGATGCAGGAGGCCATCAGCCCCAGAAGTCGCAGCGTCAACCTGACCGAAACTCGGGATAACGGCCCGAAGATCGGAATCAGAGCCTGTATATCCCGAACAGGCTGTTCGGGCGGGTAAACCCGAAACTGCGCCGAGTCGAGAACCGCTCCGATGAAAAGGAGCTTCTGAGAGGGGCACAGGTGTGACTTCGGCACCTTGATGGAAAATCCAAGCAGGTGCAGGAGATCCGCCGTAGTCTGGAGGTGGCTGACGACTGTCTGGGGCGAGCCCGCCTTCAACAACCAGTCGTCTAGGTAGGGGAAGACTGAGACCCCTAACCTGCGCAGATGAGCTGCGACCACCGCCATCACCTTTGTGAACACCCGTGGGGCGCTGGTAAGGCCGAAGGGAAGCACAGTAAACTGAAAGTGCTCCAGGCCTACCGTGAACCGCAGGTAACGCCGGTGGGCCGGCAGGACGGGGATGTGGATATATGCGTCCTGCAAGTCCAACGCTACCATCCAGTCTCCTGGGTCTAGGGCAGTCAACACCTGAGCCAGTGTCAGCATTTTGAACTTCTCCTTCCGGAGGAAGCCGTTGACGTTCCTCAGATCCAAGATAGGGCGTAGGCCCCCTTTGCCCTTCTTGGGCACCAGGAAGTAGTGGGAGTAGCAACCACGTCCTACTTCTGGCCCAGGAACGCGCTCGATGGCCCAATTGGCCAAGAGGGCCGAAACTTCCTCCTGCAGGAACCGGAAATGATCCCCCGATACGTGGTGGTGTTGCGGTGGCATGGCTTGAGGGGTCGTCTCGAAGGGGAGGGAGTAGCCCCTTCGGACAATCTGCAGCACCCACCTGTCCGAAGTGACTGTGCGCCAGTGAGAGTGGTGATGGCGAACCCTGCCTCCCACTGGCGTCACATGGGCCGAAAAGCACGGACTAGGAGGGTTTAGAGGTGGATGCCGTGGGGGCAGGTGTGGACTGACTCCGCTTGTTCCCCCGACCGCCTCCACGGCGGTTTCCACGGCCGCCGCCGCGCTGGACGACAGTTTGGGGCGAGTGGCTGGTGGCACGTGTGGGGACGCCCCTTCCTTGGCCACGAAAGGAGCGAAAGGCACCAATTTGCAGGCGCGGGCCGAGAGGCCCAAGGACTTGGCCGTAGCCCTGGAGTCCTTAAAGCGCTCAAGCGTGTGGTCTGCCTTGTCGCCAAAGAGGCGACGGCCATCAAACGGCATGTCCATTAGGGTGTTTCGAAAAATTGGCGGATCTCAGCCAGGCGTGGCGTCGTACCGCCACCGTCGTAGCCATCGCTCTGCCCAGCGAGTCAGTAGTATCCAGTCCACACCTGATTGAATACTTGACTGCGTCCCGGCCCTCCACAAGGGCTTGGCCGAGTTTGGCCCGTACCTCCAACGGGCACTCTGGCAGCACTTCCGCCACCGTCTCCCACAGAGAGTGGGTGTAACGGCCCAAGAGGCATGCGGTGTTGGAAGACCGCAGTCCCAAGCTAAGGGACGAGAAGATCTTCTTACCATAGTTCTCGTACCTCTTGGACTCCCTGTCCGGCGGGGCCGTCGGGAAGGCGGTCTGGGAGTTAGAGGCCTGGATGACCAGACTCTCGGGGTGGGGTGGGAGGACAGGAAACATGGGTCGCCCGGAGCCGGGCGGTGGCGTCTGGCCACGTTCCCATCTACAGGCGAACCTGTAGCGGGCCTGGACCAAGTGCCCAAAAGAACGTCCGACAAGGCCTCATTAAACGGCAGCAGAGGCTCCTTGGAGCATGACTGCGGCTTAAGGACCTCAGTGAGGAGGTTAGTCCTCACGGCCGCGACGGGGAGCTCAAGGCCCAAGGCCTTGGCAGCCCTCATCAACACCACACCATAGGTAGCTCCCTCCTCCGAAGCCACGGTAGGAGGAGAGACAAATCCAGTGTCTGGAGAGGTGTCCAGGCCACTGGCCTCCCCAAGGTCTCCTGCCCAGTCCATGTTAGACTGGCACTCCCTGGCCAGAGGGTCCTCAGACCCCTCTCAATCCTCCTCATCCCTCATCTCCTGAGATTCAGGGTCGCAATTGAATGAGGTCGGTTCATAGAAACTAAAATTTCCAAACGGCGTCGAGATCGGCGCCGATAGGCGTCGTCCCGACGTCGGAACCGAATGAAAGGAGGCATCGGGGACGGCGCCGCCCGAGGACGGTGCCGGAGGGGACACTACACGGACAGACGCCGGGGGGGTCGTAAGGTCCACCAGTGACGATCCACCGCCCGAGGAAGGCCCAGCGGCGTCGGGCCCGAAGGCGCCGACGACGTCGGGCCGCTGTACCCTGCGGCGCCGGGCCCGAGGGCACCAGCGCTCTCGGGATCGTGGGGCCCTGCGGCGCCGGGCCCGAAGGCGTCGGCGGCGTCGAAGCACCCGACGGCGTCAGGGTCGAAGCCCCCGACCCACTAGGGCCCCCAGACGGGTTCGCTGGGCCCGAAGGCACCACGGAACCCGTCGGAGGACAAAGGGACCTCATGGCCATGAGGAAACGCTCAATCTCCTCCGGCGTCGTGTTCAGCCCAGGGACCGGGGGGTATGGGGCCGAACGCGGCGCCCGCGACTCCCGAGGAGCCACGTGGGCGGTGTCACCCGAACCCCCGGCCGCATCGTGCGAGCGTCGGGGGGAGTCAGAAGAGCGATGATGTCTCTTCGACTTCTTATGCTTCGTACCTGACGACTTGGACCCGGAGGAGTGGTGCAGACTCCCGGAGCTGTGACGGCTCCGTCCCCGCGACCTGTCCCTTGACCTCCCGTGGGACCAGGACCAGGACCTCACACGGCGCGGGGCCGACTGCCGGAGTTCAAGTCGCCTGCCTGGCCTTCCTCGAAAGGGCCCGACATCCGGGGCAGGCCTCGTCGTCATGGTCGACGCCCAAACACGTCAGGCACAGGCGGTGGGGATCCGTGACCGACATGGTACGGTCGCACTCGTCGCAATGCTTGAATCCGGGCATCCCTACAGGCACCGTCGGAGTCGTATAGACTTCGAATTGGATCAAAAGATCACCAAAAGTTAGTCAAAAAGTGACTAGGGAACTGCTCTTTCCAGATCTGGCTGGCGCGGAAAAAAGAAGAACTGACGTCAGCACGCGGAGGCGGCGTCTAAGTACTCCGACGATGTCATCACGGCGCCCACAACGCCGACGACGGACGCGGAGCCGCAGACGACGCCTACCAACGCGCAAGGGTACTGCTACGAAAAACTTTCCGGATCCAGTCTGACGCCTGGGGATATTTTAAGGTAAGCAATCTATCACTAACGTGTCTCTTTCAGATAACCCAGATTCCTGCAGATAGGTCGAATCCACCTATTACGAGACAGCCATAAGCTGGACAGAAGAAAAATACATGACTTACATTTTCTACCGGGTGTTCACACGCCGGACACTCTGTACTTTTATTTACCTCCCATTTGTTGGTCAGTGACCTTAGTGGTAAGCTACCCATTCTTAATTGTAAATACAGCTTCCTAGCTTGGGCAGGGTAGATCATGTGTAGAAATTCCTCCTTCTTATATTCTGTTTGTATGTCGAGGAATTCACTGGTCATTCTCCCTACTGCCGTACTAGCATGCAGGGCCAACAAATTATTAGACCTAAACCTTTTTACCAGGTCAGTTCTGGAATAAGCCAGAGAATCTGACTCAGGAGATTCCCATAACCCAGGGACATCAAGCCGTGCACACAGATCCTGGATATACGATAACCAAGTAATTTTCCTTGACCTCAATGTCACCCATACCTCCTGGAACTCTGCACGATACGGTGCGAGCTCTCGGACGGAACAAAATCTTCTCCAATAAGTTAAAGGCCTCAGGGCAAACTCCTCTTCCACATGAAAAGCCCAAGGTCAAATCTTAATGGGACCAATGGGGTACTGAGGTGTAGGGCAAATAACTCTCTCATAAATGTATGTTCAACCCTTACCAAACTTTTTGGCCGACAATGTCCCCGTAATTCTGCCCGGTATAGTGCGGCTGCTCTGGCTTGTACCCTGTATATTTCAATAACAGGGGCAGCCGGGTTAAATGGAGAGGTTATGTACTTTTTGGATAGCCCACCCACAGTCTGCGTTAGTTTCAGTGAGGATTTCGTTATTTGTGCATCCCACCCCAGATGTTTCTCGAGAGTAATTCCTAAATAATCAAATGTCTTGACTCTCTCAAGAGGTGTGCCGTTCAGGGCAAGGTTAGGTCGTGTTTGCCTTGGGGGATTAAAAATCATAAATTTTATTTTAACCCGGTTGATTTCTAATCCACTTAGGGCACAAAACAGCAGTAGAGTCATCCGCAAACATTAGTGTGGGCACTCTTCCTGTGGCTAGTCTTGGGGCATCCGCATCTTTTATGGTTAAAAGGTGTTTAACAAGCCCATTTATATACAGACAAAAGAGAGTAGGGGCCAGCACAACCCCCTGGCGTACTTCCCTTTGCACTGGAAAACGTGCAGACAATTCTCCCGCTTTTCCACATCTAACCTGGACAAAATTTCCTGTATGGAGCCTGATCAATACTCCCACGAGGTAATGTGGCATACCAAGGTCATGGAGAACTCTCCACAGCTTGTCCCTGAAGACCAAATCAAACGCGGCCCGCAGGTCTACAAAAATGAGGTAGAGGCTGCCACCCTCCCCACTCACTGTTTTCCAGAAAAGGACCTGCAGGCGGAAGATCTGGTCAATGGTGGAACTACCAGATCTGAAGCCCGCCTGCAAATTACTTAAGATCTGGTTTTCCTCTTCCCATAGCTGGATCCTATCCAGGAGTATCCTCCCAAATACCTTCTGTGGGATTTCTATCAGGCTAATGGGCCTGTAGTTTGAGGGTTGCAGGGGACAGCCTTTTTTAAAAATGGGAACTATCTCAGCCCCCCTCCATGTTTCAGGTGGGTCTGTGCCCATTAGTATTGTATTAAAAAAGACACAAAGGTAAGTGGCCCATATTTTAGGTTCCGACCGAAACAAGTCCCCGGGGATTTTATCAAGCCCCGGGGCTTTGTTGGGTAGTAGCTTAGTAATGGTAAGCTCTACTTCCAGAGTCGTTATCTCCGGAACCCCCCCCCCCAGTCGATGCTCGTGGAGGAGGGTCAGGGACTCCAGATCGCAGTCGCCATTGCTTGGCTCAGCGTAGAGACCACCAAAGTGTTCTTCCCATAGTATTGGGGCTATATTTGGGCTTATAGCGTTCCTCCCACCCCTGCCCTCATTACTAACAATTGCCCAGAAAGATTTGAGAGGTCTGCGTTGTAATGCCTCCCTCAAATCTTCCCACTGTTCCACATCCCAAGACTTTCTTTCCCTTTCTATAACTTGCTTATACAGCACCCGTAGGGACTTACAGCCTGATTCATCAAAGACCCATTTTGCGAGTCTTTAATAGCGATTCATAAGGAATCGCTATTACAGACTCGCAAAACGGGATTCATGTAGGAATCGCAAAAAAAATGCGATTCCTACACATTCCTTATTTGCGATTAGCAAATTGCTAATTGCAAATAAGGAATAACTCCCCATTCATTCCTATGGGCCTTTTGGCCCATAGGAATGAATGGGGAGTATTCCTTATTTGCAATTAGCAATTTGCTAATCGCAAATAAGATAACGATTTAAAGGGTGCTAGGGGTGTCCAAAGGACACCCTGTAGCACCCGTGAAACGAAATCTACATTGGTGTTGCGCACACACATGTCCAAAGGACATGTGTGTGTGCAACATGCAACTTAGAAAAATGCTTTTAAAAGCATTTTTCTAAGTTTTCGCTATTTACCACGAGGTTTGACCTCGCTGTAAATAGCAGCCCGAAATTGCGATTTCGCAATTTGAAAATGGATGATGAATTGCATTTAAGGAATCTCAAATAGAGATTCCTTAAATGTAATTCCTCGCAAATTTGCGAATTCGCTATTACCGATTTTTGCATTTGGGATGATGAATCCCAAATGCAAATATTGCGCTTGCAAAGGGCCAGATTCTGAGAATCTGGCCCTTTGCGAGCGCAATTCACCTTCATGAATCTGGCTGTTAGTACGTAATTTGTCTTTTACTTTGATAGCTTTGACCAGCTCTCCTTTCAGCTTACGGCATTCAGCAGTATACCAAGGGTGAGTCTTAGCCACATTTGCCCTAAGAGTCTGGAGTGGGAAAAAAACCTCTAACATTATTGAGGCTAACTGTTTGTGAATTTCAATGGGCCTATTGTCCATCCCAGCTACAACCCCCTTAGACCCCACCTCTGCCATATCACTAAGGAAGGGCAAGACTTGGAGGTAGATATGGGAACGCCGGTCAGAGGAACCCATAATAGAGGGCCATTTTACTCTCCTCCTGTTGTTATGGAGGAGAAGAGGCTGTGGAGGGGAATCCAGCTCTGGCGTATTGTTTCTCAATCCCTAACTCCCTGGCTTCAGGGACATTACCAGGGCATTATGGTCGCTATCCAACCGATGATGGATCTTAAGGTCCTGGACTTTGTCCCATGATCTAGATTCGATCAGAATTTAATCGATGATCGAAGAATGACCCACTCTATTAAAAGTCACATTACCAGGCCTATCTGTTTTTAGTCGGCCATTAGAATGTCTTACTGATAAGGACAGTATAGGGGACATAATTTGGAGTACCAACGGTGTCCACGCTTTTACTATAGGAATTGATGGTTCCGCTATATTCCAATATTGGTTTTCTTCGTCCGGGTCCTCCATACTTAAATTACTGAGGAGTTCAAACTGACAGTTGAAGTCCCCCACCAATAATTATACCAACCTCGGGGTCCAGGGTCCTGACAAATCCCCTCAGTTGATCAATAACCAAGGACTCCTGGCCACTCTGTGTTGGTCTGGAATAGATGTTAATTATGGCTAGGTGCTTATTCCCTGGAAGTATTAGCAAGACACATAAGATGTCTGGGGATTTAACTGTCACCTGCTTCGCCATAACTCCCAGGTGAGTGGCTACCCACGTACTAAGCCCTCCTGACGGTCTCCCTCTTCCCCCTTTTGTTGCAGGAACATTATATGTTGCAAACCCGTTCCGCTGGTAATCGTCCAGGGCCCACATCTCCTGCATAAGTCAGATATTGTGTTTGTCCATGAACAGACCCCAGTCATCTAATGTTAGTGTATTTTTCAGACCTGCAACATTCCAGGAAAGTATGTTGATACTCCCGTTTTCTTCCCTGTGTATTGGGCTTCCACTTGCACCATAGTCGGGTGATCTGAAAAGACAGTCACCCGGCTCTGTGAATCCCTTCCTTTCACCAACGCAGCTGTCTCTCCTTCTCCCTATTTCTCCAGCCTTAATACATCCACTATCCATATCACCTCCTCCTATCCCACTCAGTGAATCACTTCTGGTTTGACTTTTCCTGTCCCCTGTTGTGCCTTCCTCTGCCACAGTTCCTGACACAAAAAAGGCGCTTCATCTCAGTAAAATTTACTTTTACTGCCTGCAAATTCTTACATTCAGCTGTGTAGCAGGGGGGCTTCCTTGGTTTCATTAGTCAGTCTACAGATTCCAGGTTGCTAAATCTGTTATGATGGTAAAACAGGTCGAGTGACATTGGGCTATTTAGTGTGCCATTCCTGTTAATATTTCCTGGAATGTGATTACCTCCCTAGTTATCAACGCCCGTCCAGTTAGTCCCCTCCCGCAATCCTTGCTGTATGTACCCGTGTATCTGGGCTACCTGACTCCAAATTACAAATATACCTAACTGTCCAGCTATTCCTAAAATTGATCACAATACAGTCCCCTTCGATGTTCTTCTCTCTGGCTTCCACTCAATCTATTAGTTTAGCGAATAAGATTTCACTGGCTCCCCCAATCTGCAGGGGTCTATTACGATTCAGCCAGTAAATACATTTATTTTTCAGGACTCTGCAATCCTCAACCTTACCCAGACTCAATGAACGGACCCCCACAAGGACCACCGTGGGCAAGGCAAGGCGGGGCAACTGGGGCCTGCTAGGACCCAGCGGTCTAGGCCCCTGGCCCGGATTCAGTACCTGCTCTGGTCCTTGGCCATGGCTACTACCTCCCGTCAATCCACTTCCCCCTGTATTCCTTGTATTAACTGGGGGGGCTTGGTGGTACTATCGCTGGCTGGGTAGATTGGTGTATATCTGCTATGGCACTTTGGGCAGATGGTACCCTCTATATGGTTGTATCCACTAAAGTTATACTCTGAGTACCTATCTGACTTAGGCCTGATGTTCTTATACCATTACCGGTCATTTCCATTGGCCCCCTAACCGTCCCTCCCACTTTCGGTATACACAGTGATTCAAGGCAAGACAGTCTTTTCTCGATGGAGTCCAGTCTTTTATGGATCGGGAGGCAAGACTCTCTGAATATCCGTTCCATTTTGGCCCAGACGTCCCCTCCTCTCTCTAATGGCGACATGGCTTCATCAACTTCAATGAGTGACTTGTCCGTTCCAAAATGCTGACCATCTAACTCAACCACAGAAGGTTCAGTGTCCTTGTTAAAACGTTTTTGCCTTTTAGTGTTCTTATTTATTAGTGCAGCTCCCCCACGCTTTCTTTTGGCTGCTTGGTCCGAGACTTTACTTGACACCCCTGGATTGATATCCAAGGCCAATCGAGTAGACTGACCGGATCTGGTGAATGGTGAACTTTGGAGGGGTGCTTCTGGGACAGACTCTACTGGGGCCCTGTTCACTGGTGGGCTATGCAACATCACTACTACTTCCTCCAAACTATTAGCCTCCCCCACCGGTACGGTATAAGGTCCTGGTTGTACAACCGGTAATGGCAGTGGCGGTGGGAGTATAGAATCTGGTACCGGAGATAGTGCTGTAGCTAGTTGTCCCAGTGAAGACCGCTTGTCAAGAATTTGATCCATAGATAGTCTTCTCAGTGAGTTCAATTTCCCTTTGTAGGACAGACGATGCCCTAATTAGGAACTGATCTATGGTCCCTACAACATTTCCTGTGATGGACTTCCGCCCCTTCCCCACTCCATTAGCAGCCATACCCTCGTATCGTCAAAGAATATAGATCACAACGAACTGACCTTATCACGGGAATCCGTAGCAAGAGTCACAGAGAAGGGCCCTGTCCCGACCTTGTTCGGCTTCGGACGGCCGTAGACGGACCGCCCTTTGCCCGGGCTTAGCCCGGCTAGTCCCAAGCGCGTCCCACGAGGCGGGAGATGTCACGGCTTTTTAAGCGCCTCCGGGTGTGATATGGGCGTGGGCGTGCTGAGGACTCCTGGGAAATGTAATGCTCCGTCTCCCTCGCTCGGCTGCCGCGCCTGGTGTCCAATGGCGGTGGCGGCGGGGAGAAAAGGCAACAAGACAGCAGCAAGCAAGTGCCCCGGTTGGTCCGATGCGGCAAAGTCCCGACTGGCAAGACAAGGTAAATGCTGGACTGAGCAACCCGCTCAGCCGGAGATGTCACGCTTTTTAAGCGCCTCCGGGCGCGATATGGGCGTGCTGAGGGCCGAGGGCTCCTGGGAAATGTAGTGCTCCATCTCCCCCTCTCGGCGGCCGCATCTGGTGTCCAATGGCGGGGAGAAACGGCAACAAGACAGCAGCAAGCAAGTGCCCCGGTTGTCCGATCTGGCAAGGTCCCGACTGGCAAGACAAGGTAAATGATGGACTGAGCAACCCAAAAGCAATATAATCTGTATGAGCGTTTAGCAAGGTATGGACTCCATATGTGCTTGTCTGTGGTAAATTCAGGGAAATCAATAGTAAAAACAAGCCCACAAGCAGAAAAAAGCCAGCTAATATACAGACCTGTCAGACCACTCCTTTGGACATTGTCAGATTCCCCTATAGGTCAGTCTGTCCATGGCACTCCCACATTCTGGGGGTGGCTCTTTCAAGACATGCTCCAACCCCCCTCGGGGCAAGTATATCTTAAAAATAATTATTGTTTTTACCTGGTGTGAGGCGCCGAAGATGTTGCAATTCCTCCCCTAACCCTTCCCCGCACTTCGAGGAAAGAAAAATGGCTCTTTATCCACTGGACCTCTAGGGAGCTTGTGGACATACGTAATAACCATATTGTTGGTGTTTATTTCACCTTCTAGTTTACAACAAATATTGCCAGCCGCAAGAACTGATGCATTCAGTCTTCTGCACCTACACTGCTAGTCTTCAGTAAATAATTATGGACCAGACATTCAGAGAAAATAAAAATGGAACAGACATACAGAGTTTGCATCGTGTTGCTGTGACTTTTTTCATACTATGTTCGCCCTAAGTGGCAAGCCTGGCAGATGAGGGGTGATACCCCAAAACCGGTTGCAGGATACTCACTTCCGGTCAATGAGCAGAAGAAAAATGATGAATTCAATCCAGATCTGTGACCGGGGGTAAGAGTCAGAAAAGTCTCAGCACTCTGTCCATCATCTTATTGTGCTTGCTATGTTTGCCCTAAGTGGATAGGGTATGCCCAGATGTGGGTCCCTTGCTCACTTTGCCACTGGATTCAAGCTAGCCTTGCTGAGGAGGGATGGTACCCCGAGAGGGGCCCCAGAATACTTGTTATCGGTCTAGGAAGGACCTGGCCTGGCAGTTCAGGCTGGACTGTTCCCATGAGGCACTGGATCAAGACTGATTTGCATATGGCTGGGTCCATACTAGGGTGGCTTTGTGAGCAGAAGAACAATGATGGATTCAACCCAGATCTGTGACTTGAGGTGAGTGTCTGAAACGTTTCAGCACTCAGTCTTATTGTGTTTGCTTTTTTTATGCATACTCAACAAAGTCCTGGTTGCGATTTCACAAAGCCAATGCTAATTTGTGCTGCTTTATAAAAAAAAAAAAACTAAATAGCACAACGCATTGTGATGCCTGCCAGTAATTTTTGTCTGGTAGGTGTTCTGTGGGTGGTTCATGGGCATTTCCGTGCAGATACCCTTGTTTTATGTGGCAAATCCATATCTACAAAGACTTGTAAATATGGACTTGGGGCAAAATCTGGCGCCTATCTGAGGCTGGTGTAACAAAGAGAAATATCTTTTTGCTTGAGGAGAAAGACTCATAGGATAGTTTTTATCCAGGAACAGAAACAAAAACCACCCTAACCGTAATGTAAGCCTGTATTGTTCTATTTTCGCACTGTTGGGTACGGTTTACATGCATATCATAAAACATTTAATAAAAAAAGAAATAAAAAAACATAATGCAAACACCTATGCATTACTGCACAATGATACCGTCCTTGGTGCAATGCAGATTATAGTGCGCCAGCACACGAAGAGAGCTGAGCTGTGCTGTTTTTTGAAGATATGGTGTAGTTCTGGTCTTCCGAGGGGACACAGTGGACCAACTTTGTTTGCTCCATTGCAGCATTTGTCCCATGAAGTATGTTGGCACGTCAGTGTTTTTTTGCTTTTTAGCTTTGCCAAACACATCTCACAAATGCACACAACCGGTTTAGAAACATACTACTGCCTTCTACATAGGACCAAATGTTTTGAAGAAAAGTTTTACAAAGGTTTTAGAGGGTCAGCAGAGATGATTTCTTGGCGGATGATTGCGGCCCAGGCCCTAAATCAAGTTACGGATAATAGCTCTGAGGTAGGAACAGAAAAGGAGTCAGCATCTAAGGGAGAGGAGCCTGGAAGCAATTTTTCCATCGTGCAATTCCATCCGGTGACTCACCTAACAGCTATTCTGATAACATGTTCATGACAGTCATGATGTCCCTTCACAAGCACAGTCTGTACAGCAGAGCTACCACAGTAATGTAGGCCAACACAGAGAGCAGACAAATGTGGCAGCAGGCATAGAAGGAGTGCTCTCTTGCCAGCCCCCTAATTTAGTGCAGCTCCAAATACCACTGTTCCCTGGAGACACTGGATGTAAAGTTGATACAGCAAATTATTTGTCAACTGTCTGCATCCATCTCTTTTTGCATGTTGACTGCCTTCAGGAAATTTTGCAGCAAACAAATGTACATGTCGAACATTTTCTGAGGGAGCAGGAATGCACTCCATGGTCTCATTCTAGGACACACTGGTGGGCTCCCACTTCTCTTAAGGAGGCGGAGGCATTTCTGGGCCTTACTAAAATGTGGAGGCATTTCTGGGCCTTAGTAAAATGGGGTTAGTGCACAAACCAAGGTTGCAGTCTCATTGGTCTGCTTTCACGCTTTGGGTAACACCTATCTTCGCACCGTACATGAGAAGAGATTGTTTTTTTGCTATTGCAGAGGCTGCTGCATTTCAATGATAATCCTGCTGCATTGCCCCAGATCCATACAGACCATGACCGCTTGTTAAAAATTCGGCCTCTCGTAGAACATTTGTCTGCCAGGTTTCCAGATATTTACGCTCCTGGAAAGGATATAGCCATTGATGAGTTCTTGACACTGTACAAAGGGGCGGCTGCTGATCAGGCAGCACACTGCAAGCAAAAGAGTTTGCTATGGCATCAAGTTGTATATGCTCTGGGCGCTCAACTAATTATGTACGGAGCTTGAAAGTATAAACACTACAGCCTGTAGCATACCCTCCCACACTAGGCATCTCGGGAAAGATTTAAGAGAACTTGTCCAACCACTCCTTCATAATGGGTATAACATTTATGTGGACAACGTCTATACAGGATTAGAGCTGTTGACTGAGCTGTACAAAGCCTGGCACTGTGGCATGAGGTACAGTTCATTGTCACCGCTAAGGATTCCTGCAGGAGCTTCTTTGTAAGTAGCTCAAAAAATCCCAGAGCACTGTATTGTGTTCCAACTAACTGCTCACATTCAAGTTCTCTGATAGGCGGAAAGCATATGTGCTCACTACAATTCATGATGAGAGTACTTCCCTCATCACGGTTTGGGGTAAGATGGCCGACGTTCACAAGCCCACCTGTAGAACTGAATATAATAAGCACATAGGTGAAGTGGGTAAGAATGACCAGGACTTTCAGCCACACAATAAGAGTGGTAAAACTCACTCTTAGCATAAGAAGCTGCTTACCCACGTTATCCAGATGGTACTATACAATGTGTATGTTGTTCATCGTCAGACTACCATGGAAAGACCCACGCCTTTTCGTGACTTTCAGGTGACCATCAGTGAAATTCTTACTGCTACAAAAACAGCAGCCTCCAGTTCAGTCTGTGGAGGACATGGCATGGCTGTAGGATCGCCGCTTTGCCAACTTCATTCCTGCAACAGCTAAAAAGACTCAAACATGCCCACGTTGCAGAGTGTGCTCTCAAGAAAGGAATGAGACAGGAGAGTTGCTGTTACTGCCCCTAGTGCCCATCTCAGCCAGCCCTGTATTTTGCTACTGTTGTACCATACAAAAGTGAAGTATTGGGAAATTGACTGAGGTGGAGCTGCCATAACATAAACCTTTCAATTGCTATACACGGATATATACCTTCCATAGGCCACTAATTTACTAGGCAAGCAGCCATAGAAATGTTTTCCTCTACTTGCACTTTCTTAGGGCCTGCTATACACCTTTATCCGGCATCAGAACATGGTAGGTGTTCTGTTCGTCATATGACAAGTACATGACAGTCATCAAACTGCACATAAAGGTGGACGGAACGTAAACCACATTGTCTCAGAGTATCCTATTTTGCAAAAACGCGATCTTTAGAGTTTTCTAAGTGCTTGTTAGGGAACTTAGGCAGACTTCCCCAGCATGCTTGCCTTAGTTTCAATGGTAGATATCTTCACTCTGAAGACCGTGGCTCTTGCAAGGCAGTCTCAGACACCTCCAAGTTGCATCCACTAACTGGAAGGAGTTGGATTTAGCACAGTGAGCACGCTGAAGGCACAGATCAGACCGAAGTCAATGGGAGTCTCCTCACAACGGCTCTCATTGACTCCAGTCTCATCCATTCTTGTAGCGGGAACTAGGCCCAGCCACACAAGTGGCGCAGCGTTTTTATCAGCTCACATGGGAGAACGCTGGGTGGTAGGAATTTTGTGGATTCTGGAAGTTTCCATCACAGAAATGTAAGGAAAATGTGTGATTTCTGGCTACGTTTGAGGTTTGAACGGCATTGTGAGTAAGAAAACCTCATGGCATCCACTCAAAGTACACCATCCTCGAATCTCCTGGTTGTCTAGTTTTCAAAAATGTCTGTGGTTTGTAGGTTTGCATGGGTTATTTGGTATCTCTCAAAGTAGTGCTTTAGGAACCATCTGGGGCCTTTTCTTGTCATGGGTACGAGGCTGACCCACACAAGTAAGGTAACATTTTTAACTGGAGGTTTGGGTGCAATGCTAGGTGGTAAGAAATGTGTGACTCCCTCACAGATTCCATACATTTTCATCACAGAAATGTGTGTTTTTAGTCAAAGTTTGAGGTTTCCAAAGGCTTCTGGTAAAATTACCTGGTGAAAGACACACAAGTCAACTGGTTGTCTAATTTCTAAACATGTACAGGTTTAGTAGGTTTCCCTATATGCCGCTGGCCAGGGACCAAAATCCAAAGCTACCAGCATTGCAAAAAAAAAAAGGTCATTTTTCAGTGGAAACGTGATGTGTCCATGTTGATTTTTGACCCGTTTCTTCTTGCGGATACTATGCCTACCCACATAGGTGAGGTACCATTTCTATCGGCAGACTTGGGGAATGCTAGGTTGGAGAAAGTTTGTGGTTCCCCGAAGATTCCAGAACTTTCCAAGATAGAAATATGAGGAAAAGGTGTGTTTTGTTAATCAAAGTTTGTGATTTGCAAGAGATTCTGGGTAAAAAAAAGAAAAAGCTGGTGTGAGCCACACAAGTCACCCCACACTGGATTCCCACAGTTGTGTAGTTTTAAAAAATGAGAGGGTTTGAGCGGATTAAATTTGGGTCACTCTTGGACTGATATTGGCGAAGCATAATGTAGCACGGAGATGGGTGGCTGAAACTGCATCAACCCTTTGGGACTGGAAGAGAGACATGGATTGGTGCATGGTGGCGGAAAAATGAGTCTATGTAAACAGAGGGTGTCCGCAGAAATGGAGGAAAGTTTGGGACAAATGGAAAACATATAGAGGTAGTCCGGATGGGAGCAATTCACTCCGTGACACAGGAAGACATGAAATAAAAGGAACCCCGGATTGGGTAATGTGTGGTGATATTCCCGGTTAAACTCAAGATAGACGATATTGTGCAATGCTATGTAATCTTGCTGTACGATTAGAATGTACTGAATTGTGGTGCAATGTTTTCGCTTCACTGTCTCAAGGAAATGAAAAGATATTTACAAAAAAAATGTGAAGGTTTGCTAGGTGTCCCTAGGTGACAGCTGCCAGAGGCCCAAAATCTATAGATACCCACTTTGCAAAAAAATGGTAATTATTCTGTGACAAACTGTGGTATGTCCATGTTGCGTTTTTGGCCATTTCCTGTCACAGAAACTAGGTCTACCCACACAAGTAAGGTACAGTTTTTATCAGGAGACATGGGGGAATGCTAGGAGGTAGGACGCTTGTGGGTCCCAGCAGATTCCAGAACTTTACTCATAGAAATCTGAGGAAAATGTGTTTTTTTTTGGTCAAAGTTTAAGGTTTGCAAGGGATCCTGTGTAATAAAACCCCAGGAGAGCCATGCAAACCACCCAACAATGGATTACCCTAGGTGTCTAGTTTCGAAAAATGTGCAGGTCTGCTAGTTTTCCCTAGGTGCTGCCAGAGCTAAAGCCCAAAATCATCAGCTATACACAAGGGGGTGGGGGAGAGGGGGGGGGGGGGAGGAGTGTCCGTTTTCAGTGGAAAAATGTGATGTGTCCATTTTGGAATTGACTTGTTTCCACTTGTGGGCACTAAGCTTGCCCACACAAGTGAGGTACCATTTTTATCAGAAGACAAGTGGGAACACATAATAACAGAACAATTGTTATTACAGATTGGATTTCGCTGAATTTTTGTAAGCCAATGTATAACAGAGAAAGACATTTTGAAAAATGCCCTCTGATTCACATGCTGGTATGGGTACCCACAAATGTAAAGATGTATAAATAACTGCTGCTCCTAAACTCCATATCTGGTGTCCTTTTCAGAAATACACAGGTTTCTTTGATACCTATGTTTCATTCTACATAGTTCTTCATATGTATTGGTCTACACTCAGTACACAATGAAAAAAAACATTGTAAGATGCAGCTCAGTTGGTGGCTTTGGGTACTTCGGGGTCTTGGACAACCTACAACCCCTACCTATCCCCGCAAACAGAAGTGCCTAACAGACGTAATGGTTTATTGCTTTTGTAAATCTGCTATCGTGACAACAGGTTGGAGATGAGAATGTTGTGACAAATACCCATTTTTCCCAAAATATTTCTTTAATTCAACAGTTCATTTCTTTGGCAAAACCTTAAGGGAACTGCACATATGACAATGGTTTACACCACAAACTGGAAGTAGATTTAAAGCACAAAAAAGGATGCATGCACGCAGATATCAAAAGGCAGTGCATGAAAGCATCGGATATAAACCAGTATGTTAATATCATAAAACCTTTAGATATTCATGCTCAGCTCACTGTAGGCCACTTCAATTACTCTGATCACTTCAAACAAATTCATATTTTGTAACATGAAAAGAAGGCAGTATGTTGATTACTTTTCCATTTTTGTTCACCACTAGCATATTGCAATGCAAAATTATCACTTAACAGACGGTAACAAAGGAGCTACAAACAGTTTACAGTTAAAAAGTTGCCATAAACTAATTGGAGATAAAACATAGACCATTTACTTTATTAACCGTCTGTTATGTTTCCAGGATGACTCGTGTCCCCAATCACAACAAAAAATCCTTGCTAAGTAACGCAAGATCACTTTACTTATAATATATTTAGGATGGCCTTTCATAATATATTTAGCATGGACTTTCCCTGCTGGCGAGAACCAAATCATAAGTCACAGTACTGTAAATTATTTCCATGTGGGTGCTCAGGCCCAGTGCAGACATCTACTGTCTTCTCCTTTACAATATATCTTGGGTAGAGACAATGACCGACTCTGCAAGAGGAACTTGCATCCAAGTGAAAAGCTCTGCTTTTCAAAACCAATGAAAAACCACAAGGTTTGGTTGATTCCTCAAGGCAATCTATTTATTCCAGGCCTTATCTGAAGTATTATTAAAGGTTTTCAATTTTAAAAAACACAGAACAAGTGCGCAAACTGTGCCTAGGAACATTACTATGGAATTTAAACCATAAAAAGGCTGGTTCAGGCCAATATACCACCCAATAACGGATCATAAGGCATTTAAATAATGACCCGCTGGCAATAGGAAACCAGTGCCAGTTGGCCAGATGTTTTAAAATCTGCTTGAAAAAAGCCCCAAAATAAAGCATGCTGCAGAATCAAGTATTAAATGTTGCCATAAATGTTAAAGTCCATGTGAGAGGTTAATAATACAGCATTGGAAGCATTTTGCATTCTTTTAGAATTAAGAAGCATGCTGATGACTGCTTGTTAATCTGGGGAATTAATGAGAGATATGAATCAATAATAAAACCCAGATTATATACCAACGTACTGGTGTCTAATCCCATGGCAGCAGAAAACAAATTTTGCCATGAATTTATAAATGAATAAGACATCTATAAAGCACACAGGAATGATCTGATTAACTCTAGGTGCTGATCACCACTGCAAGTCAGTTCAAGTCAGTTTTTAGAGTCAATGAGAAGGGCTGTTCTTTGCACTGTTTTTAGAACATTTAAATGGTGCGAAAAGCGGCAAAGGCAGAGGGGCGCTGAAAAAAGAAAAATCAAAAGGCATTATAAGAAATGCAGTTTGGTCTGTTTCCATGAATGACCTTGGTGGCCAACACAAGAGTACCTGGGACTTCACATGGAGGCAAAGCAGTGCTGTCTGGAATGTTGAAACAGTATCACACCTCAGAAAGGGCCCAAACCATGAAGAAAGTTAGACAGAATACCAGTCTGTAAGGCAGTGCAGTAGTCTATATGTACATTTACAGTAGTTCCAATGAACATGCATCTGTTCTTCGAGAAAAAAGGTGGAAGGGTCCTTTTCAAGCAAAGCAACCGGTGGATTAAGCATCATCTTAATAACCTATGTAAAGTAGAGGTTTTTTTTTAAATCTAAAGAAAGCGGGGTTCCCCATGCAGATGGGTGAAATACATTCTGGGGAGGGATCCCAACTTAATCAGAATGATGTATTTTTTGGTACTGAGCTGGAGACAGATTTTTCTCATCCATAACAATATATTACAGAATCACTTTCAGACAACACCCAATACAAATTGAACCTAGCTATAAACCTGAAGAGTGAAACCAAATTACCAGTTACAAATCAAGAACATAGAGTCCCACATGTCAACTGGAGCCTGATGGCAGGATGGGACTTAACCTGAGGTAAGTAAATTATACATTGTCCAGAAAGGGGAAGAGTTACAGAGTTTAAAAGAGAGAAGCGGTATACAAGGAGACATTTGTATGAGGTAGAGAGAGAAACAAAAGAGAGTAAGCAAAAGAGGCTAGTCCAGGTGTACTTTAAATAGATGTTTACTCCTTGGCAGAACTGAAGGACATTAGGGTACTCTGATCAACTGGCTACAACTTCCAGTTGGAGGCGGCTGCTCTGGAGAAGGGCTGTGTGGCAGCTTTTTAGGATTTTAATGTTTAGATTTCTCGTCTGAGATTGTCAATACTCGTCAAGTTCTTGGTGCCACTTAAGAATTTGAGAACGACTCCAAAGCAATCCAGTGTGGATTGTGCATGACCTTGAATGTCATGCGCACAAACTTGAATTTGATTTTGGTTTTATGGGGAAGGAAGGGAAGGTATTTTTATTACAGGCGATATGTGGTCAGACTTTCTGGATAGTAAGATCAGTCTGGCTGCTGAACGTTGAATGTTTTACACAGGCGTTAAGGAGGTGCTTGGAATATCTGGTAGAATAGAGTGCCATAGTCCAACTGAGCTAGAACAATGGCCTGAAGGGCAGTGTGGAATTCCTTAGGACGCAGGAGGGGTTTACATTTTTAGAATAGTGGAGGGAGGCTCTTGCAGATGTAACATAGGAGTAATTTGTGAGTTCATGGACAGAAGGTTTATTGATCCACCAACAAGTACTTTACTTCATCCAGCAGCGTGGATGAGAAATCATCGATGATCAGCTCAGCTAGCCTGTGCACTTCAGATTTGGATTTGTGAGGTCGTCTAATGAGGATTGCGTGGTTATTCTCTGAAGTTCATTGACAATACAGATACCTTGTGGGGAATATATTTTTTTATTTAATTGTGAATCACCTGATTACTGCTGCATTGCAACCCTTGCCTCCACCATCAAGATTTGTACCACATCCATGTCTAGTTTTACAACTTTGGCACTATGACAGATCCCCACGGGAATCCCTAAGTGACAGAGGTAGTGTTGTCAATCCTAATCAGATGTTCAAAGTCAGGAATGAGAACAATCCAAGGACTTCATTCTTGAAGTCCATGCAGGATGTAAGGAATGAGAAGAGCAGGTTTTAGTCTATTGTGTTGAATAATGTGTGTAGGCAGGCATTGCCATTATGCGACATGCAATGAAATTGAAGTGTTCATTTGTAAAAGACGGTCTGGTAAGGGCCAACAATTTCACATGTTTCTACAACTTTGCTCAACCATGGTAGATTAGCTGCAGGACAGTACTTAGAAAGTTGGTTAGCACCATCCTGGATTTCTTTAATAGCGGAGTGATTCAGCCAGTCTTAAGCCCTGGAGGTTTAGGACAGTTGTGGGTTAAGATTTTGTGAAGGATGAGTGAATATTTATAATGTTCTGTAATCTGTGTGCAGGGCTTATAGCACAGACACCGGCAAGGAGAATGTATTTACCAATATTAAACCAGCAAAATGTAAAGACCAAAGGAAATACTCACCACTTTCCATCGTTCTTTAACCAGGATACCCACACAGAGGATGTCAGGCTGCTCACCTCCCCCACTCATCGCAATCTGCTGTGGCAAAGCCCCTATGCAGAGCACGCGTCAGTGGAGATCGCCCAGCTCTCAGGAGTGGCTTCCATTTAGCCCGCGGCTAAGAAAAAGAAAAGAGGCATGTCAGATTCTTCTAATTAAAGCAAGATCCGCCTGAACACAAGAAACTGTTGTACTCCTAATCTTATAAACTATTTAGGATTCATGTGTTCGAATGAAAGATCGACAATCAGACTCTTTCTTACTACAAACATAATTGGGGACTGGAAAACTCTAAGCACGTTTGTAAATCATTTCTGTTGGAAGCCAAGTGGCATATGTGAACAAACCATGGACTCCCCTCTCAACTGCAACCAGCTAATCTGGAATCAAGCAGGATATAATTACATGCAGCAAGAAGACATTACAGGTTCCAAATTTCATTTGGTTATTAACCTTATTACATTTGTTGGTTTCTATGTCTGTTTTAAATGATGCAGCAGGACTGTGTTCAACATTTGATACAGAATCAAATGTTATATGATCAGAAATTGGGATGGTAGATATTTCCACGTTGACTTCGGTTATTAACCTAGTAATTATCGCAGTGTTGCAATACACCGCATGTTCATGGAGGGTGCAGCTAAACTGATGAAACTATAGAACTTATTTACGTTGGAAGTCTTTCTTCCTAATTGAAATAAATGTAACAATGCATAAAACACCTGACTGATTGAGAATGATAATCAGTGCCTGAAGCTCAACTCGGAGAAGACTGAGGTCCTCATCCTCGTACCCTCCACCTCTGCCTGGAACAACACATGGTGGCCCTTCGCCCTCGAGAGCCTACCCACCCCTACTGACCACGCACGAAACCTCGGAATCATCCTCGACTCCTCCTCAGCATGACTCGCCAGATTAACTCTGTTGCCTCCACCAGTTTTAACTCCTTTCGCATCCTCCACAAGACCTTCAAATGGATACCCCCCAAATGCAGGAGGACCGTCACCCACGCACTCATAACCAGCAGACTGGACTACGGCAACACCCTCTACGCCGGAATCAACAGAACTCTGCTACACAAGCTCTAAACAATCTAGAACGCCACAGCCAGACTCATCCTCGGGACTCCACGGCACAAGCACATGATACAACACCTACGAGACCTTCATTGGCTCCCTGTCGAGAAGAGAGTCACCTTCAAACTTCTCACCCATGCCTACAAATCCCTCCACATCAGACCCAAATACCTCAACGAAAGAGTCTCCTTCCATGTACCCAAGAGGAACCTTTGCGCCGCCGACCTCGCCCTGGCAGAGACCCCCCCGCATACGCAGGAACAGGGCAGGTAGAAGAGCTTTCTCCTACATCGTGGCCAAGACCTGGAACAAGCTCCCATTGAACATCAGACGCTTCCCAACCCTGCACGCAGTCAGGAAGAACCTCAAGACCTGGCTCTTCGACTGACCGGAGCTGCACCCTCCTCCCCCTAGCCCCTTGAGACCCTCATGGGTGAGGAGCGCGCTTTATAAACCCCTGATTGATTGATTGATGAGCTATGTGATACACTAGGAAAACATTATTCTTACTTAAATCCTTTTAAAAATGAATCCAATATATTGTAACACAGTCTATGGTGTTATGGGCTGCATGCACTATTATAAAACAATCGATTGATAGTAACCTTTTAATATCTGGTGTGTGGTATCGTTGTTGCTTTTTAGTAGTACATGTCTTATGCGAGCTTGTGGTTTCCCCTCCTCTCTATTTCTCACTCTCAATGCAATGTTCATGCTCTCTCAATTCTGGAGTCAGAATTAATTTGCTTTCCAGATGCCTGGTTAGGTTTTCCACTTATTCACTGCTTCTAAACTCTGCGAAGTTACCAAAATAAAAAACAACCACAAGAAAAACTGTACTTTAAAAGCGGATCTTATGTGCCGTAAAAGAATGAAAAAGCTAGGCAGCGATAGAGAATGACTAAGTGGGTATGGCAGAATCAAGAATTTTACAGTAGTACATCGTTTAAGAAATCCCAGGAGCCTCTTTCTGAGCATTGGAACCCATTTGTACTTATTAGAATCTAATGTAATCAAGTGCAAGACATTTTTATGCACAGTCTTTCACCAACAATTCAGATTATAAGGTTTTGTTTCAATACAGAAACTTCTAAGTGCCAACAGTCAGCTGTTTCAGCCATAATCTCATATTTAGAGAAAACATTATATACATAAACCAAAAAAGAAATAAAAATGGCCAAAACATCTACGACAAATCTAACTTTCCCTTCACCGCGATGTAAAAGGTAGTAAACACAATAAAACAAAAATTACACCAAACCTGAATGAAATATACTACTTATGTCTTAATAATCAGAATGTGCAATCCTAATGAACTAAGATTCCCAAAAGAAAGAAAAGGGCAAGTTGAAAAATGATCATACATTAAATGGCTATTACAGCAAGACCAGAAAACAGTTGACGAGAAAAGGTGGAATGCGGGCTTAGTTTTTTGAAGGGCGGTATGACGTAGAAGGTGAAAGCAATTATGTATTCATTAACGAGAAAATACACAACATGTGGTCATGTTTTGGAGAGGCCCACTCAATGTTCTAAGTAGGTGATATTTATATACCAGTTTTTATAAGTATAAAATTTGTGATACAATCATTATATCAGTGACCAGCATTATACCATTTCAGCTTAATATTATTTTAAGCAGTCATTCGAACTGTGTAATATTACAACACAACCAGCTGTCAGATTAATCGTTATTGCAAACAAGCCCGTGTATGGGGGTATATTTGGTACTTTACCCATATTCATTGTGTATACTCTTCAAAATAGATTGCTAGTAATATTGCAGTTGTGGGCAGAGCCCCAGAAACAAAGCTTTTTCTAATTCCCCACAGAAGAATCAAATCAGAATTGCCTGAATGACATACTCCAGTGCAGTTTAAACAGTGGTAATTATGCTGTAAAAATTTGCAAATTATATTCATTATTGACAGAGCTAGACTGCTTATACACTGTCAGCCATATTGGATGCGCCTGCCGTAGATGTTATTTGGGGCCTGCTGCAGCAAACGTACTATCAACTAATGCAGGACAGAGAATTGAAGCAACACATGCTAGTACAAGGGCTCACATTAGATTTTCCAAGCATTAGATTTTCCAAGTATTAGATTTATCAATAGTCATTTGCTGAAACCTACCTGAACATAATAAGAACATTCTTGTTCTAAAATCTTTGAGAATGCTTGCCTCTAACAGCCAGATAATATATTGAAAGAGCTGCTAAAGTTGCCTGCTTTAATGTAGTTTTGATTTTCCATATAAATAATACCAAAGATGAGCTGGTACTGGCATGTTTTACACTAACAAAAGCTAAAAGTACTCCCAAGAGAAAAAAAGAGAGTAAAAAATATTCACCAAAGTCAGCAACACTTTCTATGTGCATCCTCCTACATCTTCAAATCAGGAAGATGTGACATTAAGGGGCTCTGTTGCTCCCTGAACCAAACAACAAGCATTGGCAATGCCAATAGGTCTTGCTTACAAATATAAATGCCTTGTGTGCCGTTGGTTAGTATTGGCACTGAATACATTATCATATGTGTACTCTGTCATTCATCTTTGCACTAATGCATCCATTCATCCACTGACTCATTCTAGCACATCAGGTACACCATAATAAAATTACAAACATGTAAAACATTACAGCTGTCGAAACAATTCAAAATCCCTAAGGGAGCCTAACAAGGATTATCGCTGGATCTCATGGTTTTTATGGTTGGATCCTGCACCAAAACCCATGCCTACTATGGTAATCCGTGAGATTACTTCCACAAGCAACCTCTTAATAGCCTGGCACACAACGCAATAACAACTCACTGTTAAAAGCCTACATGAGTTAACAAATGATTTTCACAGTAACTAAGCTATGCATAATTTTCTTATTTTCCATAATAAGCAGACCAGATATATGACATCAGATATAACTTTTTCCAGTACACCAATCCCAGGCCTATACCTTGCCACCATAAGCAAATAAGGCCTACTGTTTTGAGCGTAAAACGTCCAATATGGCAATCTTCAATTATAAAATTACAATGGTATAAGAAATTACAGTTGACAAAGCAAAATACTATCTCTCATGAGAAGCCCTAATAAGGATTTTCACAGAGCAAATCTTTTATATCCGCAGTTTGTCAAAGAAGGTAACCAACACGAAAAGCCTTGCTTACCACAGTAATCTGTGAGGTTCTATTAAACACAGGCCTTCGCTGCAGACTTTCGTAGAGTAGCAACAATCCGCCCTCAAACTGTTTGAGGTTAACATATGCTTTTCATAATAATTAGGCCAAGCCGATCGCCTTTATTGTAACATTTCATAATAAATAGATCAGGCCGTTAGCCATGATAATTTGCTTGGTACCATTTAATTAGAATTGAGTACACACCTCAGCTGGTGTCAGATGCCATGGGGAGTTGGAATTCAAAGGGGAGTACAAGCAGGGTTTCGGCGCTTGCTGTGGCCAACCAGAGTCAGGCTGTGACTGAAGCCCAGGCAGAGGGAAGGACGCCAGAGACGCCGGAGCTGTGCGGCGCTTGCCGCAGAAGGTCAAGCAGCGATACTGTTCATCCGCAAGCTTCCATCCTACAAGCCCACAGCACCCTTAAGACACGATTGCTCCCTATTGTGCTCACCGTTAGCTTAGTTTTCCGGAGCGCATTCAGCCCACCAGCCAGCTGGAGAGCCCACAAGGAGCTCACACCGTTGAGAGCTCATAGCCTGGCGCAGGGTACTACGCGCAATCCGCATGAGCTACTGGCACGGTAAACACCACCAGCTGCTCAAGGCTTGTGGCTCGAGCCAATTTTCACTACCAGAAAGATATGGCAAGGAGCATGAGGAAGGCTCTAGGACCAAAATGACAGAAAGCCACACTGATAACCTCTCCGGGAACAGGCAATTTCAGCAACGACCCCTTAGAGTTGAGCAGTGAGATAAGGAGTGCCACGGTGTGACGCGGTCATGAGGTGTGGCTGCAGTGTTAACACTAGGCCTGGGCGGTAAATTCTGTTCCGCTCACGGAATTTCGGCGACTTCGCGAAATTTGTTGCTTGTTCGCGTTCTCAAAATGCGTGTTTGCAGGATATTTCCCCCCGAGCACGCAAAGAGCGATTGCGAACAGGAAAAAAACATAGTGAACAAGAGAATTTCTGCGTGTTCACTGAGATTTCTTACTGTTTCGTAACGCGATCACGCAAATTCCGCCCACCCCTAGTTAACACTGCTGCCACAGGGTTGAGCCTCAGGGAAGGCAGAGATGGTCAGAATAGGGTCCGATGCGGTTTGCCTCTCTCCATGTGCTCCACCGCCTTCACTATCCGACGCACCAACCACTACTTCAATCAATGAGCAAGTGAAGAGTAAAGTGGTCGTCATTGAGCTACCTGGTTCCATTTGCACTCCGCTGCTCCCCAGCGTCACACCTCAAACTTCCAACAGAGCCTGCAGTGCCTCAAACAACTTGCACAATTCGTAATAACCCCCAACAGCAAGCTAATAGCAGGCAACAGAAATTTGGTAGCTGGCGATGCCTGCTGAGCATTGCACGCCTCCCAGCCCCACAAAGCATGGGGGGGGGCAGGAAATAAAGTTCCAGCAAAATGCAAAAAAGGAAAATCTTGACTTGGTCAAAGTAAGCAACTGAGGGGAAAGCTTTTCCCCCTCGAACAACCAACCAGAGCACCCGGAGTACAGAGGAGCCCCAGCAATTTAACAAGGAATATAAGTCTCCTCATCAAGCAAGCCTAGTCCCTAAAACACCGCAACTCTATGACAACAAGCCTAATGACTAACTATTTTCAGGCTTCACACGCCACCCAAGTCAACTCACACCCTTCAAGTAATACAGGTGGTAAAGACGCAGTGATGCTAAACAAAAGTCTGAGCAACCCCTCAGCATAAAGCAGGCAATGAGCTCCTCAGGGAAGCAAAAGTTGTGATCCTGCCAAATCACCTTTTACGGCAATCACCCAATTTAAGGCCAACTCATTGATCTAGAAGTTCCAGGTCAAGAACAAACTCCAAGTCAAAATAACACCTGATTAGGTGCACACCTTTGATGCCCCACCAAAACTTGTCAAAGTTCTATTGCTGCACAAATCCACTCGCCCAGCCTTCCTGCATCCCATGACACCCCACCGACTTGATTATCCCAAATTCGAACATGAAGAGCACAACGGAACATAACAGAAAAAACGATGGAGCCCATGCCAAAGCTGCCAGAGAACCGGACACAACAAGAAAAGCTTCTCCCAACGCTTATAAAATGGTGGATCTGCAAATTACCTCTATTTGTGCCTCACAAAACGCAATGGGCAGAACACAGAAATGGCAGTCCTCCGTAATGGAACAAAAGATTGACAATCGTTTACACCTGGTCTTGAAGAACTGAGTGCCAAGATGGATCTCATTGATGCCAAAATCCAAGGCAGCTTAGAAGACGGTCGCGTTCATGCTCGTGCGCACTCATCATTGACAAGATGCCCACTCTTCCGAGGGTCTTAATGGAACTCGTCGGCACAGTCAAATGCAAGGTCGACCCCTTAGCGGATAATAGGCAGTCTCCACATGCTCATAAACAGAATGGCTGCTAAAGAAATAGACATGACAACCCACAGTACACCAATAAACACAGCAGAAAGTCCCTGAACTACACTCCTGCGATCAGAGCCCAAAGTCCCCGCAAAACCAACTACCTTCTAACATTCCACAACTATGGTTAGTCAGCAGTAGGGGACACTAAGGAGGCAGCAATTCGCTCAATACATCCAGCTGTATCACTCTCCAGAACAGCGTAGAAAAAGCTAAAGAAACAGCTTAAGAGGACCTCAAAAACTGAAAGAGCAGCGTCATTGACGACCAACAACAATAATCGGAATCCTCCTGCTGAACGTGACACTGTCCAATTGTATCCTATATTCACCACCCGAGTGGGCACTTAGTGCATGAAAGAGCTCGCCGCAGCAAGATCAGTCCTCAAGACAACTCCTCCTCTGCCAGCAAACAAGGAAAGTGTGGACGCAAGAACCTAAGCTGCACTGAACAATGAGCTATGTACAGATCCCATTGGGCACCCAGACCAGGTCTCTAACAACACAGGCTCATCTTTAAACGGTGAGTCCACTGACCTGTCCAACACAGGAACCATTCAAAACGTGCCCTTAAATTTGGGAATTGGCCTGCTCAATTCTTCACTTGCACCATATACCACAACACCGGAAGCTAACCACACAAAAATTAGAATGGGCAACTAAGAGATAGTGCTAACTCCCCGATATCACATTAACGGCCAACATGATATTCTAAACAGAGGTAATATTCTTCACCTACTCAAACATGTACTACCTCTATCCCACATACACTCTGAAGACCTCACCTGGTTTAGGTTTCAAAGACTCTCCAGCGATACTCATGGTGAGTCAACAATAGTAGGCATGCACCAACCACACTAGGTTGCTATGCTTAAGAAAGCACCTTTTCTTCCGGAATGGTGAATAGATATAAAAAATTAAAAATAAAGAGAGAAATATCCATATGTGCTCCAGGCCCAGGCCCCCCTACCCCCAAGCAAGGGGTCAACTCCGTACTTCGAGGGACAAATAGCACCCACCACATTCATGAACATCAAGTCGAACTTGATAATTATATCTTCAAAATATCATGCACAAAAGAACAAAGGGCGGTGCCTCCTGGCTGCTAGTGAAGACCGGGAACGGCTGGCACCATTCACACTAAGTATCCCCCCAACAGTATTTGCAACATGACTAAAATCAAGATGCAAAGCAATAACTCAGAGGAGGTTACCTCCAGCCCGCAGCTAACAATCATAATGTGGCAGGCCTCAAGAAAATCAGAGGGGACAACTCAGTTCTTGATTACCTCCACACACAAGATATCCTATGTTTACAGGAGACCTGGGTTTAAATATGGAGGGAGGTACCCTTTTTTGGAAAAGGAATGGGTAGATAAACTCACCCAAGATTCTAGAGCAAATATTTCGCAACTTAGCACAAAACTAGTGTAGAAGAAGATATAGATGATTTTTAAGAAATACATCAACACAAGATGAAGTCATATCCTATAAGAAGATAAGGAGATTGACATAAGGAAGTAAATACCCTTTAGAGCTTGAATTACCAGCGAGCTCAAAAGACTTGAATCATACAAACTGTAGGAGGTCTTTTTAAGAGACCAATTAGATGTTTTTAATAACTGAAATCAATGTCCTGAAGAAGGTGCTGATATTGTAGAACGCCGAAACGCCGCGTCGACAATTTGTTTCATAAGAATATCATAGTTTTTAAAGTGTATATTGACTGTATAATTTTGTTTTCTGAATTTCAATGTTTAAATGTATATGTTTTAATAAATAATGTGTTCAAGTGTTTTTAACTTTTGATAATGATTACAATAATGCACTGGTAACCGAATAGTAATAATAATATAACAAGATACATACCAGATTCTGGTATTGAGTTATATGTGACCCTACTCAACATATATAATTTTATTGTATAAAATTAGTTTTGTAAATTTGGTAATCTGTGCAAACCCTGTCTCTATACCATCCCCCTTTCTCATAAAAGAATAGGGAGCTCAAAGAATATCTTTCTTAAATATAATCTGGAAAAGGACATTGGGCCACAGGAACAACTACACTGCCAGGCTATTATGAATTTAACTCCCCAGCAATAAAACATAATATGTTTGGTCGCCTGTCAGGAGGGTTTTCAATTTATGTTAAACAAGACCTAACAATAGAGGTCAATGCAATAACCACTAATTTGCATACACTTCAAGCACTGCTTACCAAAGTCCTAAAATGCAATCTCAAACCACTCTCACTGCAGCAAATAAACTGTTAGGTCAGCGCTGCGCAGCATCAGAAAAAATGAACTGAGGGGCGACAAGCAGTGGCAACCAAGACCCCCTCCCGGTGCAGTGCGGGGGAGATCTCTCGGCGTCACCCGGGTCGATGTAAAATGGCAGCCGCACCCGGCTTATCAGCCAGAGCCTGCTCCGGGGCCTCATGAACGACAGGTGTTCCCGCGATCGTGTGGCAGACTGTAGAGGCGGACAGCCTCGAGTGTGGGGTCCCCGGGGGCTATCCTGGCAAAAAGACAGCCCGGTGACCTGAGTCTGCGGCGTCCAAGTGAGCGGCAGCTCCAGCCTATCAGCAACTTCGGTGGCTGCAGCAGGGACCCCCCCAGGGGATCGGAGGAATGTGGAGACCCCCCGGGGTTGACTTCCAATATCGGTGAGGAGCGGGGGGGTCCCCTTCCCCGGCCTGCTCGCGGTGACTGGTAAACAGGGTGCTTGGCCCTAAAATAGCGGCGGTCAGGCACCGAAGCAATACCCTTCGGTGAGCGATTCCCTGCTGCCGGAGACATTACTTGACTGCATGGTGAGCTGGAGCTGCGGGGGCTGAGTGTGTGCACGACTTCCTGTAGCTGGGGGGGAACCAGCGCCTGTGCGGGGGGGTGCCCACCGATCAGCCTGTATTGAATGCCCAGAAGGGGGTCCACGCTACAGAAGGGCACCACGACCGGTATGCAGCGCTACCTACTTGCCCGAACTAGCAAATACCCGCAACAGCAGGGAGAGTAAAAGCCTGAAATACAGTCCCCACTAACACCCGGAGCTGTACTTGAAGCTGATCCATACGGCTCACTAACTACTCCGGAAGGAGAGGGAGTGCCTACACCACTCACTCCCCTTACCTCAGGGGGGAGTCACTGGGCCAGCAAGACTGAGCAAGAGCAGCGAGTCACTATAGCTTCAAAGCCTTCACGGCCTGCTTCGCGGAGAAGGTGGGCTTGGCAGAGGACGAGATGACGGTCCCTATGCCACCCAAAAAAGCGCAGCCCCCAAAGGTCTCCAGCTTCTTCTCCTCCACCACCAAGGGGGCAGCTACAGACGACACTATGAGGGCTGGCACCAGCATGGCGCTCACTAGGGAAGAACTACTGTCCTCGCTCCGGGAATTCAAACAGGAGCTTCGGGACGACATCAAGGCCGACATTGGGGCCTCCTTTGAAGCATTTAAGGCAGAAATGGGAGGTCGTTTGGTGGCCCTGCAATCTGACGTGGACTCCATTGGGGCCCGTGCCCCTGACTTGGAAATGAAACAACAGGAACTGGGGGCTCGCATGCAACCTTTAGAGTCCCACTCCAACGATCTTCGCGCTCAGCTGAAGTCCACAATGCTCCGCTGCGAGGACCTTGAGAACCGCTTCCGTTGGGAGAACAGACGAGTGAATGGCCTGGAGGAAGGGTGCGAAGGCCCGGATCTAGAGGCCTTCATGTTGAGGCTCTTCTCTACAATATTCGGAGATGCGGAGCTGGAGGTACGCCTGTAGAGAGTGCAAAGAGTGGGATCCCGGGGCCCAGGAGATGCACGTAAGCCTCGTGACGTGCTAGCAAAATTCAGTTCCTTCAAAATCAAGGAGATAGTCCTTCAGAAAGCCCGAGCCATGGATAAGATCTCCTTCCAAAATGTGGAATGTTAACTCTACCAAGATGGGGCCCAAGCCACACTGGCCCAACATCAAGAATTCCGACCCGTCACTACAGCCTTAAGAGACCGCAAAGTGCGGTATCGCTGGACATACCCCTTAGGGATTGCTTTCACTCTAGACAATAAGAACTATCATTGTACAGAGCTAGATGAGACGGCGGCTTTGCTGGGCATTGAGGTGCCAACCACGACTCAGGCGTCAGATGAGCGGTGAGCAGAGGCGACGATGGGACCGAAGAAACAGGGGGGAGCCCTGTGGCTCTACCAGCAACGGCAAAACAAGCAAACAGTGGGTTAAGGAACCTCTGGCCTTCTGTCTTTAGAAGTGTCTAATCTCCCTCACTTATACCAACATGGCAAGCAGAACTGTTGGATCCAATGGGGCCAGCCACAACCACAGAAGAGTCTGCGGACTGCTGGTTTTCATTCACTACCACGCGTAAGAAATGGCTAAGGGGCCATGGCAGAGGAAATTGGTCCGCCCCAGTTTTTTGCTCAGTATGGGGTTATCCTCTATGATCCTGGACCTCCAAGAGCAAGTTTTTGAACTCAGTTGGACATGGTTGATCTATTTCCTTGTTTTTTCTTTTTGTTGTTTTTTATGTCAAGGTCTAGCTCAGGTTTTTTTTTTGTTGCTTGGTGGGTTGTTGCTACAGAGGGGGAGGGGGCCACTGGTGAAGCCAGGGGGGTGAGGTGAGACAAGGCGGGTTCTAGCCGTTCTGCTGACGCTGAATCATGGTGCGGGCTAACTGTTTTGACATGGAACGTTAAGGGACTTAACTCCCCTAACAAGAGGCAGCGGATTTGGAAATTTCTACATGACCACCAGATTAAAATAGCCGCCCTGCAGGAGACGCACCTTCCCCGCAAGGAGAAACACCGACTGAAGCATAGGGCATACCCTCAAATTTTTCGCTCTTCGGCAAACACATAATGGGGTGGCATTGCTTTTCCCCATGTCGACTCCCTTTCACCACCACGGTGCCAAAACAGATAAGGAAGGGAGATTTGTGATGGTGAAGGGAGAAATACGGGGCAGACCATGCACAATCACAACGCTCTATGCGCCTAACATGGGGCAACACGATTTCCTTCACTGTTTCCGGACTACCCTAGGAGGGTTTGCCAGAGGTGACATCCTACTACTCGGGACTTCAACTTAATTTGAGACTCGGCGTTAGATACCACGCACGCCACAAGGGCAGCAGTGGGGGCTTTCAGTAACCCACTACAGGACACTCTACAGGGGTAAGGCCTGATTGATAGGAGAAGCATCCATCCCTTGACGCACGATTATTCCTTCTTTTCCGACTCCCACATGACATATTCTAGGATCGATTACGCCTTGATGAGTCAGTCGCTCCTTTACTCGGTGTCAGGAATCCAGATCCATCCGATCTGCCTCTCAGACCACGTACCACTGGAACTGACTTTAGATTGGCCCGACTCATGCTCCAAATTCACTTGATGGTACTTCCCCAACAACCTGTGCAGGGATAGGCTGCTCCGATACGAACTCCGGAAAGCTATTACAGATTTCTTTGACCTCAATGATCCGGACCACACCTCACTAGCCAACAATTGCTGCCAAGCAACAGGTGATCCCCCTTATGGGCAAATCCCTGAACTCGGTCATCCCCAAACAGAGAAATTAACCTTCTCTCTGTGCCTCTTACAGGCCGATTGCGCTCCTTAACCTAGACGCCAAGACTTATTTAAAACTCCTGGCTACTCGCCTGGAATATATTATGCCGAATTTGGTGCAGGTCGATCAAGCGGGATTCATCTAGGGGAGACAAACCCATGACAACCTACGAAGAGTGACGCATATCATTGATAAAGCTCAAAGGAAGACGATACCCTTGGTCCTTCTTGCGCTGGACTGGGCCTTTTTGACCCGTACTCTGCATTGATTCGGGTTTGCCGAACCTTTTATTGGGATGATCAGAGCGAACTATCAAGCACCCCGTTCCAAGGTCCTAGTGAAAGGGGTTGCCTCGGAGTCACTATCTCAAGGGGAACCCGCCAGGGCTGCCCCCTTTCCCCCCTCCTATTTGCGCTTAGCATTGAGCCTTTCGCGGAGCGCATCCGTTCCAACCCATACATAAGAGGCATTCCATTCGGCGGATGAACACAAATATACCTCTTTGCGGATGACGTTTTTTTGTCTGTCACGAGGCCACAGACATCCCTACAGGAGAAAATAGCAGAGGTCGTTTTGTACGAGCGAGCCTCAGGCTTCAAGGTTAACCTCTCGAAGTCCTTTCTCTTGAACCTAACCGTACCCAGGGAAGCGATGCAAGATATCGAGTGCGCATCCCCCTTCAGTAGCGACCACAAAGACATCACCTACCTGAGCATCAAACTCACCCCCAAATTGGAAAACATCTATGAGGCGAACTATCCCACGCTATTACGCCAAATTAAAGCGGGCTTTGCCAGAAGGTGGACGGCCTACCTCTCATGGATAGGACGAGTAAATGCCATAAAAATGAATGTCCTCATGCGATTCCTATATCTTTTCCCGGCCTTACGATTCAATTAGAGAGGGCGCTATTCTCTAAATTAAAAACGATGGTCACAAAGTTCATCGCCGGTGAGGGACAATAACCCATTAGACAATGGGGGTCCCAATGTTCTACTAGGATAATTGACATAGCTGAGTAAAAAAACCAAAGACCCAGAGACAATCCCAGTTTCAGAATCATGGAAATCAACCGACCTGGCTTACCTGACTACAAGATGGCAGCCAAGCTACACACCCTTTCCTATCCTGCCACTCTTGCCATCTCCGCTCGCCTGCCTCTGAACTCTAGACATTCCATCTCTTCCTGATCCTCACTCTTAGCCGGCAAATCCGAACCGCATGACCGATTCCTGGTGGAGCTGCTCCGAGGTGTGGAGACTGGCTCTGGCACACCGCTATGGCCGTCACCTACACAGCTGGATTACGGACATATGTCTCGTCTCTTTCTCCGCTGCGGTCTCCTCCATGTGGACTCCCTGCTCTCCCTGGCTTTTTTGGATCTTGATTTTTGTGTTTGCTAATAACTCCTGTATTGAATATGTAATCATTCTGTAATTAATTGTGAATATTTTTGTAACTTGTCATGTTGTTTCCTCATGTAAAGCACTCTGATACCTCCGGGTCTAGCCAGCGCTATATAAAACTCACATAAATTAAATAAATAAATAAAATATATCTGGCAGGGGAAGAGAGCAAGACTTTCCAGCAAAATGCTGACCCAACCTAGGGAGGAGGGAGGGCTGGGCTTACCTGACTTCCTGGGTAATCAGCCGTCATCAGCCTGGCTAGATTGAATCCATCATCATTCTTTAGCTCACCCCGCCACCCCAGTTCAGACATTGTTCGCCCTATGTTGGCAGGGTATGCCCAGACGTGGGTCCCTTGCTCACTTTGCCACTGGATTCAAGCTAGCCTGGCTGGCAGTTCCGGCTGGACTGTTCCCATGAGGCACAGGGTCAGACTGATTTGCATATGGCCATGTCTGAACTGGGGTGGTGGAGTGAGCTAAAGAATGATGAGGGATTAAACCCAGATGAGTTGACATAGGGTGAGTGCTTGCATTGTTCAACACTCCGTCCATGGTGCGGGCTAACTGTTTTGACATGGAACGTTAAGGGACTTAACTCCCCTAACAAGAGGCAGCGGATTTGGAAATTTCTACATGACCACCAGATTAAAATAGCCGCCCTGCAGGAGACGCACCTTCCCCGCAAGGAGAAACACCGACTGAAGCATAGGGCATACCCTCAAATTTTTCGCTCTTCGGCAAACACATAATGGGGTGGCATTGCTTTTCCCCATGTCGACTCCCTTTCACCACCACGGTGCCAAAACAGATAAGGAAGGGAGATTTGTGATGGTGAAGGGAGAAATACGGGGCAGACCATGCACGATCACAACGCTCTATGCGCCTAACATGGGGCAACACGATTTCCTTCACTGTTTCCGGACTACCCTAGGAGGGTTTGCCAGAGGTGACATCCTACTACTCGGGACTTCAACTTAATTTGAGACTCGGCGTTAGATACCACGCACGCCACAAGGGCAGCAGTGGGGGCTTTCAGTAACCCACTACAGGACACTCTACAGGGGTAAGGCCTGATTGATAGGAGAAGCATCCATCCCTTGACGCACGATTATTCCTTCTTTTCCGACTCCCACATGACATATTCTAGGATCGATTACGCCTTGATGAGTCAGTCGCTCCTTTACTCGGTGTCAGGAATCCAGATCCATCCGATCTGCCTCTCAGACCACGTACCACTGGAACTGACTTTAGATTGGCCCGACTCATGCTCCAAATTCACTTGATGGTACTTCCCCAACAACCTGTGCAGGGATAGGCTGCTCCGATACGAACTCCGGAAAGCTATTACAGATTTCTTTGACCTCAATGATCCGGACCACACCTCACTAGCCAACAATTGCTGCCAAGCAACAGGTGATCCCCCTTATGGGCAAATCCCTGAACTCGGTCATCCCCAAACAGAGAAATTAACCTTCTCTCTGTGCCTCTTACAGGCCGATTGCGCTCCTTAACCTAGACGCCAAGACTTATTTAAAACTCCTGGCTACTCGCCTGGAATATATTATGCCGAATTTGGTGCAGGTCGATCAAGCGGGATTCATCTAGGGGAGACAAACCCATGACAACCTACGAAGAGTGACGCATATCATTGATAAAGCTCAAAGGAAGACGATACCCTTGGTCCTTCTTGCGCTGGACTGGGCCTTTTTGACCCGTACTCTGCATTGATTCGGGTTTGCCGAACCTTTTATTGGGATGATCAGAGCGAACTATCAAGCACCCCGTTCCAAGGTCCTAGTGAAAGGGGTTGCCTCGGAGTCACTATCTCAAGGGGAACCCGCCAGGGCTGCCCCCTTTCCCCCCTCCTATTTGCGCTTAGCATTGAGCCTTTCGCGGAGCGCATCCGTTCCAACCCATACATAAGAGGCATTCCATTCGGCGGATGAACACAAATATACCTCTTTGCGGATGACGTTTTTTTGTCTGTCACGAGGCCACAGACATCCCTACAGGAGAAAATAGCAGAGGTCGTTTTGTACGAGCGAGCCTCAGGCTTCAAGGTTAACCTCTCGAAGTCCTTTCTCTTGAACCTAACCGTACCCAGGGAAGCGATGCAAGATATCGAGTGCGCATCCCCCTTCAGTAGCGACCACAAAGACATCACCTACCTGAGCATCAAACTCACCCCCAAATTGGAAAACATCTATGAGGCGAACTATCCCACGCTATTACGCCAAATTAAAGCGGGCTTTGCCAGAAGGTGGACGGCCTACCTCTCATGGATAGGACGAGTAAATGCCATAAAAATGAATGTCCTCATGCGATTCCTATATCTTTTCCCGGCCTTACGATTCAATTAGAGAGGGCGCTATTCTCTAAATTAAAAACGATGGTCACAAAGTTCATCGCCGGTGAGGGACAATAACCCATTAGACAATGGGGGTCCCAATGTTCTACTAGGATAATTGACATAGCTGAGTAAAAAAACCAAAGACCCAGAGACAATCCCAGTTTCAGAATCATGGAAATCAACCGACCTGGCTTACCTGACTACAAGATGGCAGCCAAGCTACACACCCTTTCCTATCCTGCCACTCTTGCCATCTCCGCTCGCCTGCCTCTGAACTCTAGACATTCCATCTCTTCCTGATCCTCACTCTTAGCCGGCAAATCCGAACCGCATGACCGATTCCTGGTGGAGCTGCTCCGAGGTGTGGAGACTGGCTCTGGCACACCGCTATGGCCGTCACCTACACAGCTGGATTACGGACATATGTCTCGTCTCTTTCTCCGCTGCGGTCTCCTCCATGTGGACTCCCTGCTCTCCCTGGCTTTTTTGGATCTTGATTTTTGTGTTTGCTAATAACTCCTGTATTGAATATGTAATCATTCTGTAATTAATTGTGAATATTTTTGTAACTTGTCATGTTGTTTCCTCATGTAAAGCACTCTGATACCTCCGGGTCTAGCCAGCGCTATATAAAACTCACATAAATTAAATAAATAAATAAAATATATCTGGCAGGGGAAGAGAGCAAGACTTTCCAGCAAAATGCTGACCCAACCTAGGGAGGAGGGAGGGCTGGGCTTACCTGACTTCCTGGGTAATCAGCCGTCATCAGCCTGGCTAGATTGAATCCATCATCATTCTTTAGCTCACCCCGCCACCCCAGTTCAGACATTGTTCGCCCTATGTTGGCAGGGTATGCCCAGACGTGGGTCCCTTGCTCACTTTGCCACTGGATTCAAGCTAGCCTGGCTGGCAGTTCCGGCTGGACTGTTCCCATGAGGCACAGGGTCAGACTGATTTGCATATGGCCATGTCTGAACTGGGGTGGTGGAGTGAGCTAAAGAATGATGAGGGATTAAACCCAGATGAGTTGACATAGGGTGAGTGCTTGCATTGTTCAACACTCCGTCCATCATCCACTTTGGTTTTGCTTTGTTCGCCCTAAATTGGCAGGGTATGCCCAGATGTGGGTCCCTTGCTCACTTTGCCACTGGATTCAAGCTAGCACGGCTGATTAGCCAGAAACCGGTCACAGGATGCTTGTTTCCGGTCCAGGGAAGACATGGCTTGGCAGGTCGGGCTGGACTGTTCCCATGAGGCACAGGGTCAGACTGATTTGTATATGGCCATGTCTGAACTAGGGTGGTGGAGTGAGCTAAAGAATGATGATGGATTAAACCCAGATGAGTTGGCATAGGGTGAGTGCTTGCATTGTTCAACACTCCGTCCATCATCCCCTTTGGTTTTGCTTTTTTCGCCCCAAGTTGGCTGGGTATGCCCAGATGTATGTCCCTTGCTCACTTTGCCACTGGATTCATGCTAGCCTGGCTGATGACGGCTGACCAGCTAGAAACTGGTCCCAGGATGCTTGTTTCCGGCCCAGGGAAGACTTGGCTTGGCAGTTCGGGCTGGACTGTTCCCATCACGCACAGGGTCAGACTGATTTGCATATGGCCATGTCTGAACTGGGGTGGTGGAGTGAGCTAAAGAATGATGACGGATTAAACTCAGATGAGTTGACTGGGGGTGAGTGCTTGCATGGTTCAACTCTCCGTCCATCATCCCCTTTGGTTTTGCTTTCCTCATTATACAGAGACATTCCCAAATTTAACTTCTCTATGTTCCTGCGTGAGGCCCATTATAAAGTCATGTACGACTGGTACCTACATCTTCAGAGGCTGCACACCATCTTCCCAAGCGCCTCAGACCAGTGCTGGAGGGGTTGCGGGCAGCTGGGCGACTTTAGGCACATCTTGTGGGACTACCCCTGCATCAAGCTCTTCTGGAAAGAGGTCCTGGCTCAGATCAAACATATTTTGGGGTACCAGATTCCTGATACGCTGGCGCACATACTCCTAGGGGTGCGGGACAGTAAGCTGAAGCGCCAGCCACTTGGGGATTGCTCAGTAATGTGGTTCTGCCTTGGGGCGGCCAAGATGGCTGTGGGCGCAGCCTGGAAGCAGACGGAGGCCCCACAGTCTGGCACGACAGACTATGGAGGGCATAAGTGATGGAGAAAATGTCAGATATTGTAGAGGATGCCCGCGAGGGATTTGATTATGTCTGGGCACAAATGGTGGAGTACCTATCTGAGGGACTACCCCTGTTTGCATGAGGCCCAAGGATACGAGCACTCCACCGCTTTCATATCTAAAGCTGCCATTAACACCCCCGGGTTGTTGTGAGGACTCCTTAGATAGTGGGGCCCAATGCCCCTTCGACAGTGACCTTTCATAACAGAGGCACCTGCTACATAATTTCTCTTTTTTCTGACCGTGACACCTAAGTTTACGTTTTTAGAGTTCTGGAGTTTGGGGTGGGGAGTGGGGGGGTTGGAAGGGAAACAACAGTTATCTGCTAAAAACTATATTGCAATTGCCGATTCCTAGTTTACAAACTGTACTTAGTCTACTGGCACTTGGTACTGCTCGGTTGTTGACCTGCTATGTGGTTTCCTCAACCAACAATTTACTTCTGTCTTTTGTATGTGACCTGATATCTTTAAAACCAATAAAAAGATATTTTACGAGCTGCCCTGGGAAATTCTTCCCACATTCAGAATATATTGACTATCGATGATAATTTCATCAGCGAACCTTTGACACATTCGACGTAGACGACGGGGCAGAAAGTGACCACAGTTTTCTGCAAGTCATTCGGCAATTAGCCACCAAGGACCCGCCTCAGTTACTCCTTTTGGCCAAACCAACCAGGAAAGAACGTCACAAAGTACTCCCCAGAATTAAATGGAAAGGCAATTCTGGACAAAAGTTAAAAAATTGGATTGCATCAAAACAGGGCACTGACATGCCATCTAGTGCAACTCAATTGTTAAGAGCACTGAGACGAATTCCTGGCGGAGCTTCGTACAGCCCTGGTGGGGACTGGGGCTCGCTCCCATAAAAAGTCGTCCTACTCGACCAACAGCCCCATAAATATCTTCTGAGAAACTGGCTATAAGCAAGCGTAATCTTCGAAGAACTTTAGTAGGTAACCGAAGGCAAGAAAAACACCCTGTGACAAGTAGTCACCACATACAAAGCCTGGAAACAAAAAAAAACAAAACAAAGATTATAAGAAAGTCAAGATATTTACCATTCTACAAGAGAGTTCATTCCCTCTTCTGGAAGAATATAAACAGCCTCAGCAACTTAGCACAGACCAAGGTAAATGGTGTGGCAGAAAGGAAGTAGATTGCTTATGCAAAGTTACTATACACAGACGATCAGGTGAACAAAATAACGTTCAGCCAGACAGTTCCAGCATTTAACAGCCATACACAGCCATACACAGTCAAGCTTTCCTTTCTCCGAACCCTCCGTCACAACTGTATAACGAAAAAATGAGGAGAGATGGTGCCCCTGAACCCAACCGCCTTCCAGCATCTGTTTTTAAAGCAGCACAAGACTTCTGGGCCGAGATATTGACACCGCTCTTAACCATGCTTTCCCCATTGCCATGATCCCGATCTCGTGGAGATGGTTCATCCTCTTTCCGAATCATGAAAAGGGTGATCGTTCAAACTCTGCAAACTACTGGCTTATTGACCTACTAGACTTGGAAGCAAAGGGATATGCAAAAACCCTGCTAGAGGACTTGGGCGCCTACGTAAAAGAAAACAGCATTTTCCATACTTTCAATCAGGATGTAGGCCGGCAAGCTCCACAATCGAAAACATCACAGCATTTGTCTACTTGCAGCACCATGAAACATGGAGAAAACAGGTACCGTTGTTCAGTTTCTTTGTCAATTACAGCGCAATTTTTGGCAGGGTGGTCCGCGGCACACTGTGGGTAAATAGAACAGCATGGGGGTTTGCCCCCTTGCTCCTTGAAAGCAATAACCTCCTTACACCTGGTGACTAGGGTCCTTCACAGCGACTGCCAAAGTCCCCAACCAATAGCGGCTTGATACAGGGCTGAGTGCTGGACCCTCTTCTCTTCAACCTTTACACTGCCAGTCTGGACAAAGCATTAGAAGGTGCCAGCCTAGTTACACCCAGGGTAGGACTGTCACGATTCCCATTCCTGCGGTATGCAGACGACATAGTGATCATGGACCACAAAAACAACAAGCCTACAGAGAGCCCTCGATGCACTCCAGAAGGTCGACAAACTACAGGTGAACCAGCGCAAGACTAAAATCATCATTTTAGGAAAATATCCCCACAAGAAACCAGCACACTGGCAGTTCGGGGAGCTACAAATACCACCAGTCCCAAATTACAATTACTTAGGCGTCTGGTTCACAGAAGGGTCCAAACCAATGGCTCACCTGAAGCGCCTCAAAACCAAGGACGTCAAACACTGACCGGGCTTTGCTCCGTCGGTGTGCTGCTGGGCCGGGCTTTGCTCCGCCGCCTTGTTGTTGGGCCGGGCTTTGCTCCGCCTCCTTGTTGTTGGTCCGGGCTTTGCTCCGCCGCCTCTGCCGCTATTGTTGCTCTGTTGCTCCCCCCCCTGCTGGAGACCTGAGGGGCTGAACTCTGCCCAAACATCCGGACTACATTACCCAAGTCTCCCGGGAGCGGCGAGTACGCCGTACACGTCAAGCCCCAGCGCTAGGAGGCGCATAAAGCTCTGTTGGGGGCCGAGCTCTTTGGGAACGTCAAACACTGACCTTGCTTTGCTCCGTCGGTGTGCTGCTGGGCCGGGCTTTGCTCTGCCGCCTTGTTGTTGGGCCGGGCTTTGCTCAGCCGCCTTGTTGTTGGGCCGGGCTTTGCTCCGCCGCTATTGTTGCGGGTCGCTCTGTTGCTCCCCCCCTGCTGGACCCTTGAGGGGCCGGACTCTGCCCAAACATCTGGACTACATTATCCAAGTCTCCCGGGAGCGGCGAGGACGCCGCACACGTCAAGCCCCAGCGCCAGGAGGCGCATAAAGCTCTGTTGGGATCCTCGCCCCGCGAGACGCAAGCGGGACGCGCCGGGCTAAGCCCGGGCAAAGGGCGGGCCGTCTGTGGCCATCCGGGGCCGACAGAGGCCGGGCTGGGCCCCATCCCTTACATCTATGGACAGGATCCTAAGGACATCACCTTTATTAACTACAAGTGAGGCTTAAGAAATTTTGTTTTTCTGATTTGGCCACTCTCACCGAACTGCCGGTTTATTTTGTGTCCGGAAGCCCGTGATATTGAGTATTGATTATACCGACACATGGCCAAAGCAAACTCCAAAGTGTGCGCAGGGGCTGGGGGTGTGGGGACTTTGGATGCCTTTTTGAAAAGGGCAGAATCTGTCGTGGCCAAAGAGGCTTGTTGAAAGAAGATTATCATTGGACCCTTAATGTCGTACACTTCTCCCATTAGTAACCATAGAGCCCAATGTATGTCTTAACATACCCCCCTGACCCTATTGATCCCCCCCAGGTTCCAACCATATTCCCCCAAATTGTCCAGGGGCCAGTTTCAAATGCTAGCCTATTACTTACTGATGGATCATCTGTTAGCTCTAACCCGTCACCCTCTCCGCCAGTCACACGTACCTTCAGCGTGGTCATCAGACTGGTGGCCAGCAGAACTTGATCAGACCCCTGTTCCTACGGATTCAGCCAAGAATTTGGGAATGATACTAGATACCAAACTCTCGTATGCGAAGCATATCGAAAAGGTTACTGGTAAATGTTACGCAGTTCTCAAAATCCTGCGTAAGGTCCTGGACCTAGTACCGATGAATACAAGGAAATCCCTTGTCCATGCCCTAGTCACCCCACATCTTGACTATGGCAATGCCCTACTTATAGGGCTGAGCCAAAAAGGTCTGAAACAACTTCAAAGAGTCCAGAATATGGCTGCCCGCCTAGTTCTCAACCTCCCACGCAGAGCTTCAGGAAAGGATGCTTTATCCAAATTGCACTGGCTTCCTATAAAGGAGCGTATACTTTTCAAGGCCATGTGCATTTCCCATCGAATTGCACAAGGGAAAGGACCCCCTTATCTGAACAAGCTCCTCAGTATCCACCGCCCAAAACGTCACTTAAGATCATCGGGCAGTATGCTGTTTTCAGTTCCTCGCATTTTTAAAGCCAAAATGGGCGGCCGTTCTTTTTGTTATTTAGCGGCCTCCCATTGGAATAAATTACCCCTTGAATTGCGGATGGAACCCTCCGAGAGGAGATTCCGCTTGAAACTTAAGACGCATCTCTTCCCTAAAGACTAGCGGTCTGTGTCTGGTTAGAGATTCTACTGATCTGGCTGGTCTGATGGTTTAATGATGGGGTTCGATAGCGCGGGGACACACTGTTCAGTGTAACCAGGCGCTCAATAAATGGCTTTATTATTATTATTATTATTTAGGCAACTGCGGGCAATGGTGTCCACCAACAGCAAAGTCTCACTGGGGAAAAGGAAAACGATTGCTGCACCAAAAAGTAGTAGGCAACAAGCTAAGCAGGCTAGAAATAAGAACTCTGCACCTGGGTTGGGTATACAGGCAGGAAATTTGGAAAATTTTATTAACTTGGATACCGAGGTACATTCACTTGGAGGAAATGAGAATAAGATGAAGGAGACAGTAAACAATTTGGGGTGGAATATGTCAGAGTTGATAAAGCTTATGGAGGGAATGTTTAAGGCACTTATCTCCCCAGTATTTGATAAACTTGAGGAAATAAGCCACAGACTTAACTTCATTGAAAATCATATGAAACAACAGGAAGCCCCAAAAACTGGGATTAATTCATCTGAAGTGCCTCGTTTGAGCGCTCTTACAACCACCGTAACTGATCTGGCAGACTCTATCATTGCCACAGTAACCCAAGTTGAAGCCCCTAACATTCCATCTATAGTATCAGGAGCAAATCAAGGAGCAAAACCGGGCCCTAGGGGCTCAGTCGGGAGATTATATCCTTCAGCTCAGACATCCCACAAAGAGTCATCCCTACACCTCCCTCAGGAGGCATGCCCGTACTCTATAGTTCTGGCAAATGTCCCCAAAACGGAAGATGGGAGAGATGAACATTGGACTACACTTAAAAACAAATCACTCCACTTTAAATAAAACAGTATTGGGTGAGCATTTGTTCAACAATTTCAAAATGGTGAGAAGGGTACCATGGGGAGGGAGGACTAAGAAAAGCATGAACGGTGATTGTGTTGTTGTAAGTTTTGGCTCCCCAAAATTGGTGGATGATATTTTGAGACAGACGGGATCAGCTAGGATCCACCATGACTACGTCAATGTACTCCCATTGGGGTACTTTTATCCACCTCTCAAACTCAGAGCCAACATGAATAGAGAGTACCCAACCCAGATGGACGCCCCATCAGCTCTGTTACACTAAGTAATAGATATGAGATATTAAGCTCATTAGATGCAAATGACTGACTCGCATGTGGACAAGCACAGGAACAGGGAATAGCTTGTACAAGTGATTATAGAATGTGTATCCCTACTGGCCAAGGGATACAGGAATTAAATCCCCCCGTAGAGATAGATAGAATTATCAGAGTACAAACATCCTACAATAAGATTAGAAGCAAAAATGACCCAGACCTCAGAATCCTGAGCTGGAATGTTGCAGGCTTAGAATCTAGACTAGCTGATACTGATTGGCTGCGTATAATATCCTCTCAGGACATAATTATGTTCCAGGAAACATGGGCCACACATGATGTACATATTGAAGGCTTTTAGTGTTTTAATTTAGTGGCACCTAAGCCCAATTTTGGAAGAGCAGCTGGGGGGTTATTCATTGGTATTAGTGTAATGTTAGGTGGGAGTTTTAAAACAATACATACAAGTAGCCTTAATTTCCAAGTAATAGAGTATAAAAGTCAAGTACCTTTTTATTTAATACATTTTTATAACACTGACTTTCACTCTACTCCAAATAAGAATTTCATTAGGCTTTTTAAATGTATTTCCAAATTAGAGAAAGTCGTGGATGATGGTATGGGGATCGTTCTGGGTGGGGATTTTAATGCCAAATTATCAATAGATCCAGGATCACAGGATTACGACAGGCCGATCAAGCGGAACGGAGGGGAGAGCAATTAGATTCACTACTGAGGGAACACATCTTGTACAATGTAATGGACCTAGGTGAACCCTTCTCTAACCAGCTGGTACCGACATTTAGAGGTAGGGACTGTGCCTCTACTATTGGTTTTATTTTTATAAAACCTAGGCTTGCAGATTGCCTATTGGGCAAAGAAGTCCTCGCAACTGATTTTGTGGAACAGCATCCGCTCACAGTGGTATTAAGATTAGCGCAACGCCCTGTGTAGACTAGTGGATTAGGGGCGAGGGATCTAGCCCCCACAACAGACAAACTAAGATTGAAATGGAGGGGGGTAGATAGTGGGGCAATAACAAAGATCTTATTAGAAAAACACCCTCTTCTAATTGCCTCATGTCTGTCGAATAGAGCACCCTGTCCTAGTATAATTGCAGATTTTATCATACTCTGTTCGGAGATTAGATCCTTATTATCAGTGCCAGTTTGCCAAGGCCCAAAAGACCCAAGATGGTTTGACCACAACTGTTCTAAGGCGAATAGAAGCTTGCGCATGGCACTAACTGCTAAACCAAGAGTTAACTCAGATATTAGAGCAGATAGGAAAGTTTATAAAACTGCAATATCTGAGTGCAAGGGGACTCTTTTAAGTGAAAGCTGGGGAGCTCTTGTGGTAATAGCCGGAAGTTCGACTGGTAAGCCTTTCTGGTCTGCAGTAAGAGATCTATGCAATATGGGCCAGCAGCTAACACCGATTAGCTGCAATATTACCAGCAAATTATGGGAGGATCATTTTTCCAAAATCTATGCATCACCATTATATACCCCAGATCCATTGGTGCAGGGCTACTCAGGAAATTTACAAGTAACACTGATAGAAGTAGAGGATGCTATTGCACAGAGTCTTGGCGATAAGGCTCCTGGACCTGATGGGCTGCCCATAGACATTATAAAATGGAAACCGGATCTTTGGGCCCCAGTTTTATTGAATGTTTTTAATAGTCTCCCAGAAGCACCCATGCCTGATTCATGGGCAACTAGTATAATCGTCCCAATATATAAAAAGGGCGACCGGTCGGAACCGGCCAATTACAGACGGATCTCCCTGTTGGACAATACTTTAAAGATTCTAGGCCGTATTATTTATAATAGGATTTTGACATGGTCAGAAGAAAGTGGTATTTTATCATCATGTCAACTGGGTTTCAGAAGTAGGGTTGGTACAATAGAACAGTGCCTGAATTTAAATCTGGTTATCAATAAATATAATACCGTCCGTTCTTCCCCCATTTATTTAGCATTTATAGACCGATCATCCGCCTTTGATTTGGTAAATAGTTCCAAACTTTGGTCTATTTTAATAAATTATGGTTTGGACGAATCTTTAGTCCATTTTTAGCATTCTTGCACACTGACCTCAAGGCACAGGTAAGGATAGGACAAGGTGGAGAATTGTCAGGTGCTATTAAGATAGGAAGGGGAGTTAGACAGGGGTGCGTTTTAGCACCCCTGCTCTTCATCATTTATATTAATGGTTTGAGTGACCATCTGAAGAATGCAACCCCAGATGTTCCTATAATTAATGGTAAACCGCTGCCTGTACTCCTTTACGCGGACGATGCGGTCCTAATGGGCCGCACTCCGAATGCCTTGCGTTCCCTGGTCCAAAGTTTTGTGGATTACATGGATGGGTTGGACCTATGTGTAAACTACAAAAAATCATTTATTATGTCGTGTGGCCCTGGGAAACGCCAACTTAATTCTATACATGTAGGGAGTAACAGACTTACCTCCACCCAGAATTTCCCGTACTTGGGGATGATCTTTGCTGCGAATGGCTCGTGTACTGGGCATGTGGCCCACTCCACGGGCACATTTTCAAAGGTCATTAACTCCATTTTGAGCCTCCCTCGACCAAGGAAAATAGGTGCCACTGAGGCTATTTTAAGGATTTTTAAATTGCAATGTGTTCCTGTTGCTACCTATGGGGCAGAAATATGGGGTTTGGCAGAGATCAGGTGCATCCAGCAGGAGGAAAATCGGTTTTGTAGAAAGCTGCTGGGAACACCGATCTCTACCTCCCAATATATTTCCGATAAAGAACTAGGTTTTCCTTTTATTTGTAATCTTATCAGGGCTCGCCCTGCGCTATTTTGGCACTCAGTTTGGAGGAATGATTCAGCTACCCTGACCCAAGAAATTATAAAAGACTGCCTTGGATGCGAAAGAGGGATGGAGATTCCCTGGCTTTCAGGGGTTAATAAAAGTTTGTGCAGTATCGACAAAGGTGATATTTTTATGGATCCGGGTACATCTAGATCTGTACATAAGAATGACCTGAAGAAAGCACTCTACGCACTTTATGATAAGGTCAGGGTCAGGGAAGAATCCAAGAAAACTACGGTCCTCATTTATATGGGCAGGGAAACATTCAATCATATTCTGCCGTTATACCTCATGTTGCCATTGACAAACTGGGAACGAAGTTTATTGTTTCGATTGAGGTCTGGGACTGTTAAATTCTTGTTGAATTTTCCTCTAGGCTATCTGTCAACGGGTGATAATATAAAATGCCCCTGTGATGGAGTAAGCGCACAAACGGATCTGCATTTCCATTTTTATCTGTAAATATTACTGAAAATTCATAAAATGGTTTTTAATCCCTCTTTTTAAAAAATATAGACCAATTACCATGGGGGAATCTTATCAACTATTGCTCTCCCTGGATAACGAGGAAATAATTTGTCGCACTAGCACTTTCTTGAGGACCTCGGCCCGCACACGAAAAGTGATGGACAATCCTTGACTACCCTCTATTTAATAACTGGAAATGTTGTCTTGCCTGATTTAACTTTGTATGCTTGTATTATGTAATATTTTATTGCTTTTTGTATGTGCTTTTATGAATTCATGGAATTTGAATAAAGATTCCTGAACTGAATCGTTCATAGTGTAAAACGCCTCAACAGTTGCCAGTTGCCTGCAAACCCTAATCAATGAAACCATGATGAAAGTCCTGAAAGCAAAACTGATCCCAGCACTAAGTTACATCACCTAGCCATTGGTAACACAAATAAAACACATCCAAATCTCAGCATATAATTAAAGAATGGAAAGAGAAAAGAGAACACATTCAAGGCACTACTCAAAGCAGTCTTCAAGGCAGGGGGGCACTCCATGGCAAGAGTACTTAACTCAGGCAATTAAGAATCTAAAAATAGAAGCCACTAACCTTCACCGTCCTGACATACCTTGTAAAGTCTGGAAAAAGATAGTAAATTGGCAAGCCAAGAATATCTCCCCAGAACTAGATACCGAAAGCCTCTGCTGCTCTTTGATCACTGAGGCACTAAATGCTTCTTACACGACTGGGAAAGCGCAGCCTTACTTACATCAAGCCCTAGCAGCTCATACCCTCAGGAAAATCTTATATATGCGGCTTCGCGTCCCATCAATTACGGATTTCAACCCCTCTTGGGCAAGGCAGTGCGAGGCAAGTACAGGCCGACTATGCAATTACCACAATGAATCATGGCTTCACTTATTGTGTTGCTGCCCTAAACTTGCCAGCGATCGTCATTGCCTAATTTCTAGTCCATGGAATAAGAACTTGCAGAAAGGCCTCAGACATTTGCTTCCATAACAGCACCCCAATGATCCTTGCACTTCTGGGGAAATGTACTGAGGTTATCCGATTAGCTCTCCAATCGCCACAGGTGGGTGCTACAAGACTAGATTCTATCTGTGCAATGCACAGCCCCCGCTGAAGCATCTCCATTCTAGGTCCATAGACTCTGGCTGTTTCCAGCCTGCTAGATCCCTGCATTAGCATTTTTCTTAAAATCTCACGTAATGACAACTTGGACTCTGCTGCCCACTAAGAGGTTCCAACAGCACTTTGAGATGCCACCCCTTTCATTTTTTAAGTATATTTAACTTTGACAGTTTTTAGAACTCTGATTTTATACCTCTACTTTTGTATTCAGAAAATAGCGTATGCTGCTTTATTTAATGATTTTAAGTAATTGATCATGAATACATTCATTCCATATCCAACTCAGTCCTATTGCATTGAGTGTAAGTTTTGCCACAATCCAAAAAGTGAAATGCAAGTATTCTTCTCAGTTTAAGCACACACACAACTTCAGTCCTATCAAATCCTGTATTCTGAGGGACCCACTTGTGGGTGAAGCCTAAGTCTCCCCCTCTCTCTCTTGAAGCTCTTTTTTGTTAAAGTCATACGGTCCAACAGCTGCACTTTCAAGACAATCCTAAAATGCATGCAGGTTAGTGTAGGCCTAGAACCCCCATGCTGCTCTTAAACACACGTGTGCTCTGAAGTGTAAAATTAATGTTTGAAAGGGAAGGGTTTTGGGGCTGGAATACAACAATGCATTTTTCCTGAGTGCCATCCTCCCATCTGCGCTACTGCCAGGGAAAGTACTGTAAATGATCTACTTATCTTAGACAACTTCATGGTATTACAGTACCATGTGCGTGCCCCCTAAAAGAGGTCTAGCTCCATTAACACATATGTTTGATATGTTATGTGTGTTAGAGAGCCTTCACTAGGCAGTCACGATGTTGCTGGCTCAGACAGCTTGATAAACAAACAAACTAAAAACAAATGCATAGAGGTGAAGCTCTTTTTCTGTCAAAGTTCTTAACTTCTGCTCAATCAAAACAAGTAATCCTCCCTGAAGTGCCGGCTCTGTTTCCACTGTAGAAGATGGGGACCTCTGCACAGCCCTGGTTTGGTTATCATCACCCCACTGAGGAGGTCTGGTCCATGGGACCCTGTATTGTTGAAGTTGCTGACTATGTATTCTGTAATAGACCCTGGCGTTGAACCTTGTTGTACTTCAGAGGTCATTCTTCAATGTACACTCCTCGTTGCATTTCTTGTCCTTTCGCTGGCACTGTACAGTTAATGTTCAATAAAGTAAGTTGATAAAAAAAACCTGCCCACCAACATGTGGGTGAAACCAAAGTCCCTTACTGTAGTAATCCGGAAAGCTCTTTTTTAGGTTGATCTCATAAGGTACAGCAACAGCTTCACTGTGAAGCAATTCCTAAAAACAGGATTTCAAAGGGAAACCTATCTTTTCATTTCTGAGTGTGAACAACAACAAAATCATGGACTACAGAAAAAGGAGTGGTTTCAAATTAGAATAGTTTTAAATTTTTAGTTGTCTAGAAATGCCCGTATCAGGAATAAGGATTTACTTTTCATTTCCCAACAATCATGTTACTCCAACTTTAAAAAGTGATGCAGAGTGTCGGCGTACATCACTTTACCGCCATTCAGTGCAATCACCCAAATGCATATTCATTCTTTGATGTCAAAATAACAGTAGTTATAGAAATATTCATTTGCTTGGTTGGGTTGGTATAAATCCAGAACATGTATCACTCTCATTCAAATGCCCGATTATGTACTCACTGGAGTTTTCATTCCTGTACCAATCTGCTATGGAACGCTATCTCAGTGATCTTGAAAGTTGTCTCATGGTATCTCTCTCCCAATACTGTTGGTGTGGGAGATTTAGGTTTACTGGCAATACACAGTCTGGTCTGATCCCAGCTAGGGCCAGAAGGGTGAGTGGCATGATGGAAACCAACTGGGAAGAGCAAGCTGAGGTTAGTCCCAGATACACTGACTAAAGGCAAGAAGGTCGACGGTCACAGCACTTTGACATATGAAACACCTTTAAGAAACAAAAGGTGCTTTCCTGTGGAACACGTCATTGCTCCTGGATGGCAAAAAATTGGGACAATACCCTGCAAGGCAAGAGACCCACTGACCCTTCGATAGAAACTGGTAGTGAAGTGGAAAATGTAAAAGGGGAATGAAAAAGTAATTTTATTTAAATTAATCCAATAAATGTAATTTTAAATTCCTCTAATGTATAGTGGTTATTTTATCTTTAGTCTTTGTAACCATAGGTTTCAGAGTCTTGCAGTTGTGCAGGTAACGTCACCCACATCTCAGCCTAGGGACAGCAAATCAGATCATGTGTTTCTTTTTTTTTTAATTTCAATAAGTTTTATTGTTTTTACATACACATAATCATACACATAAAACATAAAACATACACTTCTCATGGAAAACTCATTACAGGGTTTCAGCCAAGGCTCGCTGAGTTGTGTGGTGCTACTTTACAGATTTTTTTCGTGCTAGGTTGTCCCCCTTATCCAATTGTCCCCTTATAAGGTAGGGGGAGGTGTGAAGAAGAAAGGAAGGGGGAAAGGAGAAGGTGAGAAGAAAGAATACAAGAAGTTTGCTATTCTTGCAATTGTCTCGGCTCCCTAACAAGGGGGTATGCTGCACTCAGGTTGGTGGCTTAGTGTTGGTATTGTTTATGGCGGGTCATAAGTGTCCAGGTATTTGTCTAGGGCCTCCCACATGCCCCTGTGCGGTTGCTTCCACAGTGAATGTTGGACGGTGATTGTGTCCGCCCCCCTTAGGTATGTCACCCAGTTGAGCCAGCCCTTGAACGTTGCCTTGGCGGTGTCTTTCCAACTGGTGAGGACTATTTTTACTGCCACTGTGATTAGCAGGTACACTAGGTATCTGTCTTGTTGCGAGTCTAGCTCAGTGGTTAGGAATGCAGTTGTGAGAGATGCAAATTTTGGTTTGATTACACATCCTAGTGTTTTGTATATGAAATTGAAGACTTTAGCCCAGAATTTTTTGACCTTGTAACAGTGGTATAGTAGGTGTGCAAGGTCGCCCTTTTCCTTGTCGCAGTTCCAACAAAGGTCATTATCTCGGAGCCCTACGTTTCATCCATTAGGAACAAACTACAGTCAAATACCAGATAGCAAGCAACCAAACAGAGTAACAGTGAAGAGCTGGGACAAGAGACAAAGTTCAGAGCAAAGTGGTGGGGTGTGAGCCTTTCAAATTATGGATAGGAGTGAAGAAGAAGTAAGGAGTGGGAATTCACAAGTGGGACATGACCATGGTTAAACAAATTTATTTTTCATTTAGGGGTTTTGTAAGGCGCCAAGTGCCATCGTGTAACAACTGTGAAATGCTGAAGAAGAAATAACATTTTTGCCCTGTTTGTTTATCATGTATGTCTTGTCAGTTACCATAGATGGAAAGAAATGTGTAATGCATGAAGCAACTTGTTCGGCTGCAACCCTAATTGTTTCTTCTTCTGTCAGTGATTGGTGTAGGATAACTAACACAGAGTAGAGCGGAGAGGGTGATGGTTGATGATTAAAAGTACAGAGCAAATCTTTAGTTTCAATTCAAATCAGAAAATCTTTACTGTGTTAGGGTATTAGTACTAGTTCTGAATTGGTCACCTACACAGGAAACATGTCATCTGTGTGAATTAGGGAGTTGGAAGCGTGGTTAACTGCAGAACATGGTGGACGTATAGTTATGGAGCTCCCAGCCCGGATCCAGTTATTCCTGCCAACTTATCCGTAAATGCACAATTTCGGCCACCACTTACTAGCGTAATGACCTGCTGGACTGAGAGAACTACGTGGGATCACCGATGGCGCCGAAGATCCATCTCCACGGCGTGGCACTGAAGCCGAAAAGACAGCAAAATGGCGAACCCCTTCCTCTCCTGAAGCGCAAGAAATACTAGCTCTGCACAGAGGTACCCGTAGTCCCCCAAAACTTGATAAACTACTCACCGCACATACTGCTGTGGAGCAGTGTCCAAGAGGAGTGGTAAACCCCTCGCTGCAGACTGCTGCTGGTTTGGCTGTGAGGGGGCCCGACTGGAGCACCCGTGCACTTGAGCGAGGGATCGTTCTGCTGCCGGACTTGTGCTGCCATCAGTGATGGTGGAACTGCTGCAGGGCCTAATGTGACTTGGATGGCCTGGAGGTGCGGCGCGAGTGGTCCAGTCAGATTGGGTAGCTGACTACAATTGCGGGGACCTGCGTCACAAGACCGATCACCGGAAGTCTCATTGAAGCGGTAAGCAGGTGGGGTAGTCGTGTATACTGACTGACTGTCGCGAACCCACCCAGAAAATAGGAGCACAATAAGCGTTGGGATACTCCTGACCAACAAGCTATCATTGAGAACCAGGAAGCGAGGCTCAAATAGGACGCATCAACTATAATTCCTACCCCTGCATATGGAATATAAACTGCGCATTGATTGTTGTAACTACACAGCAGTGTCAGGTGCAACAGGGACAACACGATTAATGAACAGTGAAGAGGCAAGAGAGGGGATGAGCTGCAGCAGACTTCTGTAACAAAAAGGTACTTCATGTAACAAAAACACGCCTAAGCTTAGGTGTGAATGTGAAAACGTCACCCCCTACGGAGAACGATCACCAGACAGCTGCCGCCACAACCTTCAAATATCCATCCACAATTTGCACTGCAACTGAAAGTGCAATCTCACAATGGGATGACCAAAAGGAGGGGGAAAAAAATCAACAAACTGAAGAGACTAGCGCTTCCTCAAGTGCTGCACCTATGAATATGGTCCCCCCTACAATAGCAAATACACAACCAGATAAACTGGACATTATTCTTCAATAAAAAATACGGCAATCCCGTACATCAATGGAGCAACAACTCAGTTCACACTGCCACGGAAGTCGCTCTCATCAGAGACGACCACAGAAAACTCTCAGATAAAGTAAATACTAATAAAACGGCTCTGCAAGAACGGATCCCGAAACAGAAGGAGCACTCTGCTGATTTGGAGCGCGTGCAGCACCAGAACACGATCATACAAGAACGAGTAGAAGATGCAGAAGACCACTCGCGCCGTAATAACATTTGAATTATAGGAAAGCCTGAAAATGTTGAAGGACAAAATTCCACGTTATTTATCGAAACATGGTTAAGGTCACTGATGCCAACAGGAACACTGACTGACACCTTTTGCAGTGAGAGAGCTCACAGAGTTCCCACCAGGCGGAGAGTGCCCGGTACACCACCTCGCCCAATTGCTGCCAGAGTGCTCAGTTATAGAGATCGAGACCTAATCCTACAAGTGGCACATGAAAAAGCCCTGTTAATGAAAGACAATGTGCGGATATCACTCTTCCCTGATTATGCACTCCAACTTCAAAAGCAAAGGGCATCATACCAAGGGGTTAAGAAACACTTACAAAGCATAATTCTGAAATATGCCTTTCTGTACCCCCCCACCCCCAACTCAAAATTTCACATGATCAAAAACACCCCGGACGAAGCATGGGAATGCCTGGAACATACCTTCCCTGACTTCCCTATTAACTCGCGCACCGACGAAATGAAGATTTACTGCCCAGAAGACGGGCGCAACAACAACGCAGGAGAACCAAAAAGCCAGAAGAAGACCCAACACCGACACCCGCACAGGTACTGGAAGGACAACAATGGACCAGAATATCTGCAGCTACATTAAATGAGAACAGAGCAATAACAGATGAGGAACTTTCCACGGCTGACACAGTACACTCGGAGCAAGACAGCAGACAACTGCTCTTTTCATCCATACCTTCGCAAACAATCACTGACTTGCTTAATTGAGGACTGGGTGACTACAAACCTTTGTGAGCTCATCAGCAGACCTGTGTGTTTGGCCATTGGAAGTACAGGAACGGGGGTGGCTACTCGATACCTCAGCAGCCATCCATGATGCTGCTTGGCACTGATGCAGAGAAAATGAGATACCCAGTAGAGCTGTGAAATGAGCCTCCCTGAGATAACCAGATGCTCATCATAGACTGAGGCAAGACTTGCCAATACAGGTTGCAGGAAACCCGCACCAATTAGTAACATTACACAGGCCCTTTGAAGAATAAACTGTAACCCATGGCCTATAAACTTGAACTCTGACAAATGGCAGGGAGCGGGCGGGAGCCCGGGTCGGGGGCCAACACACCTAATAAACGAATCAATGGGAATCATGAGAACCCAGCATACAATGACATCACCATGACCCTTAATGCAATTGCAAAATGTTTGATTGTAGAGTTGTTAGGATTTGTTTCTACAGTTTGGTCGAACAAAGTTCTGAAGTTGGACCGAGTATTGGGTAATTTTACAGGGAAGCTGGCGAGCCCTAATTTGTTTATTTATAGGCTGGATAAGTGGTACAACAACAGTGCACATGAACTCAATAAAACACTAGAACTGTCTCACCTGGAACATAAGGGGAATGGGATCACCACACTAAAGACTCAGAATACATGCCCAAATAACTAGGCGTAAAAGCACAAATAGTGCTGTTACAAGAGACGCATTTAAATGCAGTAGAAGCTGCCAAATTACAAAAAGAGTTGAGAGTGCAAATCTATAGTACGGCTTACTCAGCTTTGGCCTGAGGAGTGACAGTGTGGATAGGATCTGGAGTGCCCTTTGTATTTCAAGAAAAACAAATAGACGAAAAGGGAAGATATGTTTTACTACAAGGCGCACTAGACAGTAGTCCTGTAGTAAAGAAGCTTATATACCCCTAATTCAGATCAAGAACCCTTTTACACTCAGGTGAATTCTGTACTCGCAGGATGGACCAAATACCCCTGGATCTTAGGCAGTGATTATAACGTAGTCCTACATATCACACTGGACCGATCTCGTCCTACTCTGGTAAGGGGCCACACAAAACGATTATCTCATTTACTGCAATATTCGGCACTGGGCTGGTCCCTAAGAGAGATATGGCAAAGTCATAATAAGGAGATGCAGGAATATTCTTATTACTCACCTGTACACAACTTACACACTCGGATTGACCATATATTTTACAGTATATCACTGATAACACAAACCACATGCTCCGCTTATGTGGGCAAAACAATCTCAGATCACTGCGCACCAGAAATTGCAATTGGGTGGGGTCATGTCTCATCCCCAGTAGCCATGTGGAGATTGAATCCACAACAACTGGAGGATGTAGTGTTCAAAGATAGGATGACTAATACCATTATAAATTATTTTACAGAAAATTCAGACACTGCCACTTCAACTGAAATAGAATGGGAGGCATTCAAAGTGGTGCTGTGTGATGCCGCTATCAACACCACTACAGGTGCCCGTCGACAAATCATTAGGGATTTGAAATAAGTTGAAGATAAATTAGGCACACTGGAGGCAAAAGCGGCCCTTGATCCTGCTGTAAAACTGGCATTACTAGAAGCCAGGATACAATATGCGGAACTATCAAAGCAGATAGACCAGGCGCACTGTTTGAGTGAATCATTAGAGATACTGCCCCTACAACACCAATAGTAGAAATTATAACCCCACACCATACCCGAGCAAGGACACAGGCAGAAATTAATGAGGCCTATTATAACCACTATCAAGCAATAAACAAGGCTCCACAACGAGCAGACCCACAAGAGCTCCACTCATTTCTAGGGACGGTGAAAGTACCCCAAATAACTGAGGATGCCCGGAAAACTCTAGTTAACTTCATTACAGAAGGGGAAATACAAGCAGCAATAAAAGGCCTTCCTAATAATAAGACCCCAGGGTTGGGTGGCCTACCAGCAGAGTTCTATGTTGTCCTACATGCAACAATTGACTCCTCAACTTAAGAAAGAATATAGGCAGCAGTATATCAAACAGGCACCTTACCCCCTCAACTGCCCATACCCTAATAACTTAGTTACCCAAAACAGGACGCGGCCACACTAAATTGGATGAATATCGTCCACTTTCCTTTACTAAATATAGAATCTAAAATCCTTAGCAAAATTTTAGCAAACCGACTACAGCCCCTCCCAACAGGCCTAATTCATGCCGATCAATATGGATTTGTTCCAACACATAATACATCCCTCAATATACGCAGACTCTGCAATATAATGTTTTCCTGTACCAAGGACCTACCAGAAGCAGGATGTATTTCACTCAACATAACCCAAGCGTTCAACACTTTAGGCTGGGAGTACATGCTAGCCGTGCAATAGAAATTCAGAATACTCCAGGAACATATAAAATAGATATACAATTCTTTATCCCCTCTGATTGCCAGGGTGCGCACCGGACAACACATATCAAAGCCCCTCCGAATAAGAAAAGGCTCAAGACAAGGCTGTCCCCTCTCACCTATGTTGTTCGCACTAGCACTAGAACCATTAGCTCACAAGATACAATCTGCTGGATGGGACATTATTCTTAATTATACACATCATGCTTATATCTTTACGCCGATGATATTATACTTTACACTAGCAACATGCCGGATAACACAATTAGCGCGGCACAGATCGTTGCAAAATTTGAATCTATTGCAGGACTGGCCATAAACTGAAAAATCCTACACATTTCCTTTTGGCAACAAAGTTGACAAGCAGACCATCCCTTCCGGAAACAGGAACATAGCAATAGCACACACCGCCTTTAGATATTTGGGAATACAAGTATATAGGGACCCACAAGACATTATTGAAGGGAACCTCCAGAAGGCAATAAGCTCACTAAGAGCACAAATCTCATTTTGGTCTTCTCCCTCTCAGTTGCAGGCAGACTGGCAATATCAAAAATGGTAATGCTACTGCGTCTATTATATTTTTTCACGAACCTGCCAGTAGTGGTGCCCAAAAATATTTTTTAAACCCTGAACACATTATTATTTAGCTTAATATGGGACACAGGCCGTCGATGATTGAACTTAAAGAAGCTTCAAATCCCATAACCAGGCGGCAGCAGGAACCCTGGACACAGGCCGGAGTGAACACAATAGGCGATCTCTTTGGAGAGGGAATACTTTTAACACATACCGATTTCACTAATGAACTTGTGCCAGAAACACTGTTCTTAACTCATGCAAACCTAGTAGTTTAAATTAAGAGAAAATGGGCTCCTCATGGAACAGAACCCACAACAAATAAACTAGTTCATTTAATGTACCTTATGGGAACAGGTAGCCACCTTATGCGATAGTTTTACCAAGGGTTCCATACACATCAACCATAGCCACTGAATTCAGTGCACAGTAAATGGGAGCGAGATATAAACAGACCGCTACTGGACAAGGAGTGGAGTACTGTACTAGAATACCCCAAATGAGTATCCCCCAACACGTGTTTTAAAAGTATCCAATATATAATAACCCTAAGGGCATACTTAACACCACATAAAATACATTCCATATATCCAAATGCCAGAGCATCATGTCCCAGATGTGTTGAACAAGACGCAGACCATATCCACATACTATGGACTGGGGACAAACTGCGTGGGTACTGGTAATGGATATACACTGTACTAGGAGAAATACTGGGCCATAGAGGATTCCAAACAGTTAAAGCTTGTATTTTAAGGCTATATAAACAACGAAAAGGTCATGAGGTACAAGTTAAGTTTGCAGACTTGGCCCTACTATTAGCCAAGCGTGGCATAACTAGGAGATGGTAATCACCAACAGCCCCTACATTACACGACTGGAAGGAGAAAGTGGAAAAATGGGGACTACCTGAAAGTGTAGCCATTCGTGTAGAAGGCTACGGAAAAACCCTATAGCAATGTGCTGGGACATTATAGTGACGTCCTTTAAAGCAACTGAGGCCCTCAATCCTGGAAATTATTACACCTCGCAAATAATAGACGTGATCCCAGAACTTAGTGACTCTCCAAAGCACACACACCAGGGTATCCCATATGAATCTACACAGTACTCTACAACAAGATTGATATGTGAATTTGCATATGGCTGGGCCCACACGGAGTTGGCACGATGGTGAAACTGACGATTGGTTGTGGTGCTACACCAAGCTATTGCCAGCAGCTAAACAAATTACAAGCATTCCTCCTATCACTTTCTGTGTGTTTGATATACTTCCCTAACTGACAACAGTATGCCCAGACGTGGGTGCTGTGCTCACTGTGCCACTGGAATCAATCTATACGTGGCTGATGAGGGTGAAATCATGCCTACATTGTTTGTGTTCCGGTTCATTGAGGACCTGGCCTAGCAGTTCAAGCTGGACTGTTCCTATGAGGAGCAGGGTCAAGACTGATTTGCATATGGCTAGGTCCAAACTCAGGTGGTATGATGGGCAAAAGAGCAGTGGTTTGGGAGGCTACCCCAAGCAATTGACAGTGGTTAGGCAAATTGCAATCATTCTTGAGATCACCTTTTGTCTGCTTGATAAACAAACAATAACAAAGCCCAAAGATCTCGCAAAGACGAGACCTACTGGCTTTGCCAATGCTTATTTTCCCTATGCAACTACATAGGAATTTTATGTACCAGCCAGATGGTGGACTAAAGTCCAATCTGCGGACTGCAACTAAAATATTCTTGCAATATTATATATTGGCTTGTATAATTAGATGGGCTTGCTCTGAAAACAAATGCCTATGAAAACAACATTTCTTAAACTACACCAGATGTAGAACCTGAAAAGACTACTCTGTAGAAAATAGAACTAATATGGCCTAAAAATGAATCCCCTCAAATCCCTGGCTGCCTTACGTTGCAACCTTTGTGACACAGGTGTGAAATATCTTCCACAAATTTCCAACTCCAAATTACAACCAAAAATGACTCTAGTGAACCCATAATTAAACCAGCACTGTTCCCAATGTACACAGTGGCAGACACTAAAACCATTTGGTAAATCCAAGTCCTGAAACAGCAGAATTGTTTATCTGTCAGTAAACCACAGACTTTCCTCCATTGATCCTCGCTCCTCTAAGATTCTTCTTAGGATAAAGCAGGAAATTAGTCCACTGCTACTAGAGTGGTGGGAATTTACTAATGAATGAATCTTTGTTGGATCCTAGTAATCTGGCCAATATTAGATTCATTTGTGTAGCTGTATGCCTATACAGAATGATGGAGAGAGCAGCTACCATAAACCTGCAAACCTTTGCAGAAAACAGTGGTTTCTTAAATAGTTATCAAGCGGGCTTTTGCCTAGAAACTGACACAGAGGGATCTGTAGATCACTTGCTAACGTATATATATATTTCTGCGAAACAATAAGTGTTGTTTTAAGGCGGCATTGTCACTTATGTTGCCTTTTTACTTTTCTTCTTTTTTTTCAGTAGTTGTTGTTCACTCAATCAATGTTCATGTTTTAATTGGGAATACAGCAAAACATTGTCAGAGCAGAGAGGATGCGGAATCCTCTTACCAATCAATAAACTCATTCTGAACAGAATACATTTAAATAATGTTGATGGTAACGTGTTTCTAGTGTGCATTTTACAATTTAAAAGACTGGGACAACAAATTGATCATTTTCAACATTCAGGAAAAGTAAAGATAAGGGAAACTCTTATCTTCTTCAGGCACAATCCTATGATAAACTTTCATCTAGTTATTGTTCTCCTGTTTGATCTATTTTAGTAAAATGGCCATGAGTTAACAGGAGCAAGAAGCACACAGCGAGGCAAGGAAAGGGCACAATCTGTAATCAGGCCTGTGCCATTGCTCAAGCGTTCATGGTCTCCCCGTTCTAATGGTAAATCTTTAGCATCATGATGGAACAACATCAAACTAAATAAATGATGCCTTTTCCATTTGAGAACATTTGCTCCATTTCTACAGGTCTCCACTGCCTTCATCACAGCTCTCTTTCTCAGTAATTAGATAACCACGGGGCACCAGTGTGTCTGGAGACAGGGCTGAGCAGTCACAAAACAAGTAATTCACAGACATCAGCGAAACCACCTCATATTTTCAGCAACAATGACATCGGACTTGAAATCTCAATAATTTCAAATGTAAGGCGATTGATTTGGGATGCAATTGAGCGGCAGTCCTTTTTCGGCTGCCTCATTTTTTCGTATTATAACTTTAACGATGATGGTCCAGGTAGAAACCTACACAGCCCTGAATTTCGTCAAGCGATACAGACGGTTTTAAAACCCTTAGCTGAGGTGTCCGACTTCCCAGGTTCAACAGTCCAACTGAACGGCCGAATTGCGAAAGGCCGGAAGGAGGGAGCTCCTGGCCCAAATGGAATTCCACCCATCCTCTACAAGCAAGATCCGACTTATTGGGCCGACCAATTGCTCCCCCTTTTTGTAGAAATCTGGAGGGCCGAACTACTCCCATCCTCTTGGAGGGGTTCAATAATTGCCCCAATTTACAAAAAGGGCAACAAGAACGAGGCGAAGAACTACAGGCTCATAGCCCTTATAGACATAGACGCCAAATATTTTTCGGGGCTTCTCTTAGAAGAATTAACTGCATGGGCATCACGCAAAAAATTAATCCCCATTAATCAAACCGGTTTTCAAAAAAATATGGGGACCACGACAAACATTTTAGCCCTTTCCCTGATGACAGATGCTATAATCAAACACAAAAAACAACTATACGTGTGTTACATCGATTTTTCTGCTGCATTTGACAGCGTTGACAGAGAAAAATTGTGGGCAAAACTTTCACGGTGGGGAATCGACCCCAAGTTGCTGAAACATCTGATGTTACTACATACAGATACCTGGATCCAGGTAAAACTGGGGGCCGGCAACTGTCTGTCAAAAAAAATACCAACTACAAAAGGGTTGAAACAGGGGTGCGTTCTCGCACCGACCCTGTTCAACCTTTTTATGTCCGACCTCTCCAAAGATCTGGATAACTGTAACCACCATGCCCCAAAGTTAGGGGGTTTTACGCTGTCCAACCTACTATATGCAGACGATCTGCTACTAATCAGTCAAACACCAGTCGGCCTGCAACACCTCATTAACACCACAACCAAATTTGCCGAAAAGAATGGGTTAAGCTTAAACAATGATAAATCGAAGGTGATGGTACTAAATCAAAAATCAAAAAGGCATGTTCTCCAATGGTCTCTCCAAGACAAGAAAATGGAAACAGTTCAAGAATACAAATATCTGGGCATACATTTTTATTCAAAAGGATCCTTCAAGCAACAACTAACATCAATAAGGGACAGAGGGATCTCATTGGCCATAACATTAAAAAACATCAAAAATAAAATAGCGGGCCCAAATTTAATCCCCTTGCTTGACATATTTCGTGCGAAATTGCTGCCGTCAATTACATATGGCAGTGAATGTAGGAGAGGGAAGGATGAGACCATCTTAGACAACGTGGTCAGTAAATCATTGCGAATATTTTTTGCGCTTCCTCCATACACTTCGCCAGCACAGCTAAGGCTCGAGTTTGGCCTACAGAAGCAGCAAATCGCACATAAAGGTGCATATGCAAAATGCTGGCACAAAGTAAAGAATGTGGAAACAGACTCTCTGAATGCCCATCTTTGGAAAGAATTGGAAACAAACAAGGACTCCCCTGCAATGGTTTACCTCCAAGCAGCCATAAACTCCCTTGCGCTAAGAGATCTTTGGGACTCGAGTTGCACAGACAAGTGTTTTAAGCATCTGGTCAATAAATGTGTGAAAATAATTTCCTTGGAGGAGGACAAAACAGCACTAACCAAGAGGTCTCATGGGTGGTTTGTGATTCAAGGCTACACCAGCGCCTCACCACAGCCATACCTTAGCACCGGCTTTTCAAGGAAGGTGAAGGAAGACTTTTTGCGGTTGAGGATGGGGGTAATACCATCCCAGCCACATCTTGCCCCTGGAAGCGCGTGGACTGCAACCCCAAGTGTAGGCTTTGCAAAAATGCTAAGGACGACGTTCTGCATCTGCTGTGTAGTTGCAAAGCTCTAGAGAGTATCCGAAAGAGCTTACTAACAAGGCCTTGGAATCAGAGACGTGTGCGAACCCGTAGACAAGCTCTGTTGATGAGCTTTAAGGGAGAAAACATCCAACTAGCATGCAGGCTAGTGCGCTTTATGAAATCAGTCAACACTGCCCTAAACTCAGCAGTTAGTAATTAAATTTGTCGTATTGTGAATGGCTTCTGCTCTCAAGACTATTTTCCTTTGATAATCAAAGTCACAATTGATCGTGAAAGACCTTTTTTCCTAACGTAAAGTACTGTACTTCCCGCAGGGTGTTTCTCTAACTTTTTAACTTTTCTAAATGTTTGCTTTTTAAAGGCTTTATTTATGTACTTTTCTTTTTCTTGTTTTTACTGCCTAATTGCAAAGATTTTAATTAATCATGCAATAAAGATTATTATTATTATTACTTGTATTATAGTGTTTAAGTTTCAGTGAACAATGAGCTGCATTCAACGATTACAGAATTTACACAAGGTAGCAACCCGAGTCAGCATCATTATCCCCAGGAGACAGTACCCTGGGAGTGTGCACACCTAGCAGTTTTGGCTTCTGCGTCGAGGCTGATTCAATAACTTAAAAATTGATTTACTGTAAATGCGTTTCAAGGGTTAAGACCCTAAACACACTGAGTTCCATCATCTACAATGAAGTAGGTGCCCCAAAACCAAGGTTAAATTACTCTGCTTTGTGACTAGGTCACTCACTCACCCCCACCCCCTCCTGGTCTCCCCCATCCAGAGAGACACCGACCCTCCCTCCTCCAGAGAAACGATATAAAATACAACCACATGACAACAAAACAAAGGCAAAGCCAAAATGTCCTACCTTAGTAAACCAGGCCATTAGTTATTTAATGTATTTTTTTTATTTTATTGTACTATATACTACAAAAATAAAGGGAAGAAAAAAGAACATATCCCCTCTCATCTGGAGGTAGACATTTTTTAAAGATCTTGTTACCATCAAAGTAAAACCTGCTCATTTTTTTACATCCAATCTAGAGTCTAGCATGGAAAGCAAAACAGCACTTCCCAACTCCTGGTTGACAGGAAAAAGTTTCATTAAAAAAACTGGTAACTCAAGATCACTTTGTGAGATTTTACATCACACAGAGGAAACGACACTGTTTTAGTGATGGACCACAACAGATCATTGGAGGATGTTTCAACCTCTTGTGTATGAGGAGGCTCTGGTACCAAGTGAAAACCCAAATTGAGGTTATATCATGCAAGGCTATTTTAGCGAGTCCTGACTTTATAAGCAATCATACCATACATTTTGGGACTTGTAGCTTCCAGTGGTGAGAGTTTAACGTGCTGGCATGAAAAGCATTATTGGCTAAGAAGCTAAGAAATGCTGCTGGCGTGACAGACAATATGTGGGTCATAAGTCTGCTGCGTCAATGATACAAACTTCAGCTCACAGGATATGAATGTCGGTTCGAAAGGATACACTAATCTTAGAACACTAAAATCCATAGAAAATGTTAATTGTAAGATAAAAGAGAACCAGGAAGAAGTTAATCAAAATCGTATCTTTCTATACCTGGCCTTTTCTGTTAAAAACCTTGTTAGGCATTTATTTGTATTCCAACCTTAATCAAGTAACAAGTAAAATTAAGACACTGAGCGTACCTGTAATGATATATTCCAGACCACCTTTTTTTCACACTGGCTGTCACCATCCTGAATATATACCCTGTTAAAAGAAGGAGATGTCAGTAAAAATTCCAAAACTGATCAAGCCTTACTAGACTCATCCTACTCCACCCCTATTAACCTCCTGTCCCACATAGTTTCATGAAACAAGCCATCGTCACCAAACAGAATACAGTGGTGCCCACAACAGGTGTCAGACAGATGCTCAACATAGCCAAGGTGGAGACAGTGGGAAAGATACGGTGGAAGGAAGCACAGACAATAGAGGTCGAGGATACAATGCAAAAATTAAGTTTGATTTTTAATAAGCAAGTTATGTTAGCATTTAAAAAAATAAAAAACATAATCGAATTCTTCTCAAATAGTGACATCATATTATCGCAGCAGAATTAACTATCTTATCCTGTCCTACATCCCAAATCACTGAGTGGAAAGTACAATCATTGGCCAGAAGCGTGGCGAGGCATTTTCAGGCCACACTTTTTTCCTCAAGACACAATACCTCTATATTGATTTCACTCTCACCACACTTTGTGTTTCTGTGGACCACGTCTGGCTTAATAAATTGGAATCTCCAAAGCAATAAAATAATCCATTCCCGGTCCGAGGTTTCCAGGTGCCTTGGTGTGATGCTACGTCATTTTCTAGTGAGGTCTCTTTTAGGCACAATGAGGCCCAAGTGCTGGAGAGGCTGACATAACAGGTGTATTTTGTAAATCACACATTCACCCCAGCACCCCAGGAGTGTCTTAGCGCTAACTGAAAGAAGAGATATATGTTACCAAGCTCAATGGTACTCGTGTTAGTGCCCTCGGAAGTACCAAAGGTTGATTGGATCCATCAATATTCGAACTTGTGACCATGTGGTCAAACACAGATTCCTGACGTGGATGCATTAGTCCACCGGTCACAAGAGTCTGTGCACAGCAATTGGCATTCAGGTTAGCGAGATTGTTAATCAAGTTTCAATCGCCCATGCCACCACTGATGAATGAATAAAATGTATAAAGCACAATAGCTGCTCCAAAAGGAGCGTTCCGGCGCTAGGTTATAGTAATACGCAGAAAGGAGAGGCTAAGGAATATGAGGACCAGCCCAAATTAGGTCTCTCTGAAGAGGTGGGTCTTCAGTAGAGTGTTAAAAAAAATCCTCTTAAATTGAGGACCGAATATGCTCAGGGAGAACATTCCAATGTTTTGGGGCTAAATTAGAAAAAGAGCGACCTCATACTCTTGCTTTGTTGATTTTAGGAATAAATAGCAAATTGTGAATGGCTGAGAGAAGTGCTCTGCAAGGATGGCATCTTTTAATTTTATTGCAGATGTACGATGGGCCTTTTATTTGTGTGGTCTTAAACGTTATTCTCAAAGCTTTATATTTTATTCTTTGGTTAATGGGAAGCCAATAAAGTATTTTCAAGCCATTTCTAATTGAATTCCGTTTAGGAATATTCTAAACCAACCTGGTTGCTGCTTTCTGAACTCGCTGCAGTATATTTGCCAATGCTTGAGGAGATCCAAGAAGCAGCACGGTGGCATCATCGAGTCTTGATACAACCAGCGCATTGATGATGATTTTTCTGGTGTGTTCCGGTAGGAATTTGAGTGTCTCTCAGAGATTTGAACAGAGAAAAGCAGACTCCTGCGGCAGCATTGATGTGTGGCTTAAAGGATAGTACATTGTCTAGTTTAACCCCCACATTTTTGGCAGTAGTGGAAGGTACAGGAGATTGGCCACGTTCGGTAGGCCAAAGATGAGACAGGTTTAATATGGGGGGTGAACCAAATGTTAAAATATCAGATTTTTTTCCGACTTTAAGAAGAGACCGCTTACATGCATCCACTCTACCACTGCTGACTAGCAGGCCTGAAAATTAGCTGAGACCAAGACATCCAAATATTTGCAGGCACACCTCAACTGGGTGTCATCAGCATAGGAGACCACATTGAAGCCCTAAGCTTGAACACTGGCAGCAAGGGAGCCGTATAGATAGGGACTTGGCCTCAAGGTTGAGCCCTCTGGTACACCGCAATGTGTCAATACTCTCAAACCTGTCCCATATTGAAAAACACCGTCAGCCCATGGCTTTGGAAACAGCAAAGGTGGAGATCCTAAGAAACTGGAAATCTGCCATACTCCCATCCTACGATACATGGCTGTCCGACATGCATGTCATGGCTACTTATGAGCAAATGATATATAAATGCAATTACCCAATGCAGAAATCTGATGAGGTCCGGGGCTAGCCCGATGGGAGGCACCAAGGAGAGGGCCTACAATATTGCAATATATTGTTTTACAGACATAACTACACTTAGGTCATAATAAGAGTCTATGCCTCTCGGGACGTCACACATACATGTCAGAGGTCATGGACTGGATTTGTGGTCTCATGCTGGGGGCCCTCAGGTAAAACCAATACACAAGTGCATGCATACGGGTTGAGAAGGGTGCTGCCACCCTCTGCAAGACGTCCTTAGACTAGATTAATCCTAATTTTGAAGTGAGCCACTACAACAGTGGAGTGAGTTAGGAAACCAGTATTGGGAAGTGCCAGGAGGCGCCCACGCAGTTCGTTAGCACCAGGTGGAGCTTAAAAACAGCAGCGGGAGCCCCTTGTAGTCAGCACTCGCACCTTATTGTGCACATAATAATAATAATAATAATAATAATAATAATAATAAAGAGCTTATAAAGCGCCTGGTTACGCCGTCCGGCGTGTCCCCGCGCTATGGAGAGGAGTCTGGTACTTAATAGCAGAGAGGATCCATTGGTCCCCTCTCATGGAAGAGGCTAGTGAGAGAACAAGTAAGGTTTGAGAAGACTCCTAAACCTGGTCTCTGATTGTTCCATCCTTAGACCTGGCGGGAGTTTATTCCAGCTTTGCGCCGCTAAAAGGCGAAATGAGCGTCCACCCATTCTCGCTTCCTTAATCCTAGGGATTACCAGCTGTCCTGTCCCGCCTGAGCTCAATGTTCTGCCCGGTATATATCTGGTAATCAGATTTCCCAGGTACATTGGAACTTTTTGCCAGAGGATGCGATGGCAAATAAGAAGGGATTTGAATAATACCCTTTTCTTGACTGGAAGCAATGAAGGGCTTCAAGGGCTGATTTTGACGCGGCCCTTCTAGGAAGTCTCAAAATCAGACGAGCAGCCGCATTCTGCAGAACTTGGAGACGTCTGATATTCTTTTCCGGGACACCCAGAAAAAGGACGTTCCCGTAATCTAGTCGGGAAGTAACTAAAGCGTGTGTTATGGTCTGCCTGGTCTCTAGTGTCACATTGTCACTTTGGCAGCATTTGCATATCCCTACAGAGCCCACCGGAACCAGGCAAAGCAGAACCACAACTCCCGGCACCCTAAGCGTCAGAGGCACCCACGCAATTCGTCAGCGCCAGGTGGGGCTTAAAAACAGCAGCGGGCTCCCACAGCGCGGGCCGCTCCCAGGCCAAGGGCAGGCCCGTCTCCACCTGTCAGTGACTGGACGACGGTGGGCTGGGCAAAGTCCCTTGGCGTGACCCCAGCACATCAGGATACCAGGGTCGCTGCTTTGCCATAGACAGCCCTCCTGGGATATTTCGTCTCGAGGTAAGGAGCTGTAGAAGCGCAAAACTGTTATGCCTTCTGCAAAGGTTCGCCCCTCACCTTCATCAATTACCAGTTTTCTGACAACAGCAATGGGGGCAATAACAAGTGAAATTGAGTCAGTGGAGGAGAGACTGGGGGCAACATGAAGAGCTCTACATAATGGAACACTAGCAGAGACAGATTATGAGCATGACCGAGTAACAGAGCTTGTTGGTGATGGTGGTGATCAAAGAATAGGAGCCCCAGCATCGAACGGCCCGGACACATGTAGGGATGCAGTGAATATTAGCACCACCCAACAGGGGAGGAGTGGGGGGGGGGGTTTAGACACTTTATGCCCTCCTCCATCAAAAAAATCTAAAGGATGTGCTAAGGCCATGAAAGACGCAGCGCCCATGGTAACATGAAAGAAAACTGTGGCACCCCCTCCCAAGGAGAGCAACAAGGGCTCAAGCTGCAGATACTGTTACGGGCTCCAAGGACACTGAGCCATTAGGGGATTCTGTGCCACTCATACATCTTACTAGCTCACTAGAGGTTGTTATTAAGTTGATTCTCGAACCTCTTGTTGGGGCATTAAATGGTATTGATGTGCCTTTAAAAATATTAATTGATTCTAGTGTTTCTAAGATAACTTCTGGCCCGGACCCTGCCTCTCATTCAATTTCTAACCCAAATTCTGAAACTACTCATGTGGCACCTATTCTTTTGGCACCCCCAGTAAAAGACTGTACCTCCACTACTTCACAGATTGCAATACAATTAGCAAACGCACCAATAGCAGACGCCCACCCGATAGATGGTGGCCGGGCAGGTACAATATCTGTGCGAAGGGAGCTTGGTGGACCCAAATCTACTGCTAGCTATAATAACATACGGTCAGCTGATCTTCGGAAGGACATTGAGAGAACACTTCATCTTTCCGCCAAAACCATTCCATATGTCATTGACTTTAAAAATGTTCCATCTCTGCCAACCAATAAGGAAGAAGACTGGAAGCAACTTAAGAACAAAACAGTAAATTGGTTAGCAAAAGCAGTGGATTGGTCAAGGAGTGATGTCTTGCATCATAACATAAATAAAGTTGAACGCGTTTCATGGGTGGGTTCACAGGTAAAAACCGAAACAGGAGACTGTTTTATTGTAAATATTTGGGACAGGCCTTTAGTACACTGGCTAATGGATAGTAGATTTCTTCTGCTGGTCGGCTTCGGAATATCGTTGGAAAAAGATTAGGTATGCTCATTATGATTATGTGCTTAGGTCTTAAGATTTTCCTAGGTTGACTTAATATATTACAATGATTAATCCTGACAATTGATAGTGACAAATATTTACAGGAAATCTGTATATAGATGTTCCTCTTTTTATCAATCTAAAATATTGCAGCGTCTAGGCACTATGGCTCCCTGCCTGTGGACAAACTCTTCTCAGAGACTGATACTTGGATATTTGGAAATGTTATTGTCATGGAATCATCACCCATTGTTTGTATTTTATTCATTCTATTGTATTCTTCTCCTTGAAATGTTTTTATGATACACTCTTTTATGGCTGGTATACAGCCGAATACACATTTTGACTGACTGACTGACTGACTATTTATGCAAGAAATAGATCATGGATGTTCTGACCCAGAGGAGAAAGGCCTGAACGACCAACGTGCCTCATATTGAGCAATTGCACTGTAGAACAAGGCCTTTTCCAGTTGTCACGGGGAACAACCAAAAAGGCCTTCAAAGGGGAAGCCCGTCCCAGTTTTCATGTTGGAAGAATCTGCCATCAGCAACTTCAGAACAGGCGCTTTTACTAGAAAATAAGATGGCCCTTTGAGCACCACATCAGGGGCTTAACCGGCTGTGAACGCCATAATAATTTTGTCCAAATTGTCTCACTTCAGGGACCACTTTTTGCAGAGAAACTATCAATGCTGACCCATATTCAGTGTGCTATACAGAGTAGGGCTCCTTTTCACCGCAGTTGTCTGAGAAATGTATTTGAGATCAGTCAATGCAGGCAACCAGAAGAGGCAAAGGGAGCGGATGGACAGTGCAAAAACCTATGGGCTGGGTAGGTGCTAGTCTCGGACTATACTGGACCCTTTAGGAATAGTAGGCGGAAAATGAATCCTGGAAGAAAAGTGCTGCTGACTTTTCCTTTAAATGAAACCGTTTCTTGAGATAGACAATGACTCTTGATATAGCAATGGAGCAGAGAGTGACTCTTGTAAGCAATCTCTCCACCCCAGTATACTACTGGGGCTTGCATTAATAAAGCAAGCATTGTTGTATTTCAGTCCATGCATATAACTCGCCATTGCCCTTTGGTTAAATCAGGAAGCTAACTGAAGCAATTTAAGGTAGACCGGTTACATCAATCAATCAATCAATCAATCAATCAATCACGATATTTGTATAGCGCGCTACTCACCCGGAGGGTCTCAAGGTGCTTGGGGGAGGGGGGTCCGCTACTGCTCGAACAGCCAGGTCTTGAGTTGCTTCCTGAAGGAGAGGTGGTCTTGGGTCAGACGGAGGTGGATGGGGAGGGAGTTCCAAGTCTTGGCTGCCAGGTAGGAGAAGGATCTTCCTCCCATGGTGGCTCTTCGAATGCGTGGAATGGCGGCGAGTGCGTGGCTGGTTGATCGTAGCTGGCGGGTGGGAGTGTAGAAGGTCAAGCGGTTGTTGAGGTACCTGAGGCCCAGGTCGTGGAGGGCCTTGTGTGCGTGGGTGAGGAGTCGGAACGTGGTTCTCTTGCTGACGGGGAGCCAGTGCAGGTCTCTCAGGTGTCCGGAGATGTGGCTGTGTCGGGGGATGTCCAGGATGAGTCGTGCGGAGGCGTTCTGGATGCGTTGGAGTCTTTTCTGAAGTTTGGCTGTGGTTCCGTAGTCCAGTCGGCTGGTGACGAGTGCCTGTGTGACCGTCTTCCTGGTTTCGGTGGAAATACATCGGAAGATCTTTCGGAGCATGCGTAGGATGTTGAAACATGATGATGAGCTTTAAGGGTAGGTCAATATTTTCACCATGCTTCGAGAGATGTAAAAAGGACAAATACCTTTTGTGTGTGAGTCTGTACACTTTTTTCATGACCTTTTGTACTATTACATGTTAGAGTGAAAGTAAACATTTGTATAAAAACACAAAGAAACCTTGCCTCTTGGTGCCACACATCTGCACGGATTTTATTTTTATGGCTAAAACCATATTGTGGCCACAATTATAACAGGCATTGGTAAAGCCAACAAGTCTGGCCCTGGCTGCCAGCGTATGGCTTTGTGAACATTGTTTTTTCATGCTTCCTTGCAAAATGTTACTGCTGGGGAAGAAGCTGGGCCCTCATCAATCAAAAACAAAACAAAATCAAAAAGACAGTTGTTAAAAGTTTTTGGGCCTCAAAAAGCACACATTGTCATAGCAGCCCCTCACGTGAGTGTAAAGGGAAGAATGCCATCACTCACAATGAAGTTAGCCAATGGGTGATGTGAACTGACTGTGTCTCATTCTGTAGTGGGTGGATGAATAATGTGAACGACAATAACAGATAAGTGGGTGAGGAGCTCTATAGGCAAGTACATTATACATATAATTTTAGTCTACCAACACGTTTCAGCTAATGCCAGACCTAAAATAAATTTTAAGAAAAACAATTATAATTTTATAAAGTGAGAAAAGGGTAAAAGTGAAAATAAAATAATTAGTCCCACTGTGATGTACTGCAACTGAAGTTGACAGATTTTTTGGTTCAACAATTTCCACTTTGAACATCTACCACAGTCATCAGTTTGAAGTTAAGCACTAAAGCAATCTCTCAACATGCAATAACCCGTCCGACAAGCCTCACCAATCAGCACTTGGCGGCAATTAATTTGCCCCTCCAATGGTTTTTAAGTTGCAGCAGCATGCATCTTCTGTGATGTATTTCTGCATCTTGTCAATGTGGCAGTGGAAGATAACTATAGGTGCCAACGGACTATTCCCTGGAGTTTTATGAACCACGCGGTGTACAGAACACCTCTCCTCACCCCGATCGATGCGTGGTCATTTCCATTTGTCAATAAATAAGATTTGCTGATGTCAACCAACTCTAAATAACAGTTGCACGTGTTTTCAGGAGTACTACTGAGAGGGGGCGTGGCACTGCCCACATGCTGGGTATCCTGAGTTCAGATTTTGATAGAACAGAAGTTGTGTGATTTCGCTCAAAAAGAGTGTTTGTATTGCAGTTTTTGTCATGTTGGAAAACTTATCCTCAACATATCAGGACTGAGTTGGCTATTGTGACGAGCCACTGATCAAGGATGAAGGCCTAATCGGTTTATTATGAAGAATTCAATTACGCCAAAGTCAGCAGGCCTGACATATTTAATTCTGAAAAAAGGGCCGGCCTTAGGCATGTGCAAGATGGGCACCTGCACAGGGCCGCCAAACCCCAGGGGCCGCCACGCCAATATATATCCTTAATATAATAATCCTCCGAGGATGGATTCATATTTGTGTGGCGGCCCCAGTGGCAGGGATTTGGCGGCCTCTGGCTCTGTTCCACTTCCAAAAACCTTGACCCCCCCCCCGACCCATCCTCTTCACTGCCCCTTCCGGACCCCCTCTTCCGGGCCCCCTACCTATGCTCCCTGCCCAGGGCCGCCATAAGCCTAGAGCCGCCCCTGGTGAAAAGGATATGTAACAGCCAATATGCCTTTGGGGTGGAATGTCATTACACCACGTTAAAGCTTGTAGGTAGGTATTTTAATACATAGAATCTAGCAGATTACTGTAGTAGCCACAGGTTTTAGTTTTTGTTATCACCTCTCACAAACACTTAGAGCTGAAGATTTTAATTTGGTTATCCTTGTTACACCCTTTCCATAGGGGTTGGCAACTGTAATTTTGCATATATTTGTTATAAAAGTTAGTGGCATAGAGGAAACTGGTGTGGAGTGTTCTAGAGTGGAATAGTGAAGAGTAGAGTGGAGTGGAGAGGTACAGAGTGTTGTCTCTTGCAGTCTCGTAGAGTGGAGTGGCATAGAGTGCATTGGCGTAGAGTGCTGCAGAGTATAGTGGGGCAGAGTACAGCGGCATAGATTTTAGCCGCACACAATGCAGCATCTTGGAATGTAGTGGCATAGAATAGTGTTGCAGACTAGAGTGGTATGGCGTACACTTCAGTGGTGTAGAGTTCAGTGGCGTAGAGTGCAGTGGTGTAGAGTTCAGTGGCGTAGAGCGCAGTGGCGTATAGTAGTGCAGAGTAGAGCTTAGTGTGCAGTGGCATAGAGTGCAGCAGCGTTGAGTGAAGTGCCTGAGAGTACAGCGGCATAGAGTGGAGTACCTGCAGAGTTTAGTGATCTGGAGTGATGCGGAGTGACGCAGAGTAGAGTGTCATAGTTCAGTGGCGTAGAGCAGTGTACAGTAGAGTGGCGTTGAGTAGAGTAGTGTAGACTGTAGACTACAGTGCTGTGGCATAGAGTTTATTGCTATAGAGGGATGCAAAGTAGAGTGCTATGACAGAGTGGCATAGAGTAAAGTAGGTTGGTGTAGAACGCGTAGTGTGTTGCAGAGCATAGTGGAGGAGAGTGCAGCAGCATAGAATTAATTGGCGGACAATTCAGGGTCGCAGAATGCAGTGGCGTAGATTAGAGTGATGCATAGTAGAGTAGAGTAGTGCAGAGTAGAGTGTCAGACTGCAGTGTTGCACAGTGTGAGAGTGCAGTAGCATAGAGTGTTGTAGTGGAGTAGCGTAGAGCAGAGTGGCGTGGAGTAGAGTGGCAAATTAAGTAATGGCAGAGTGCGGTGTTGCAGAGTACAGTGATATAGAATGCAGTGGTGTGGAGTAGAATAGAGAGGTGTAGAGTGTTATGGCAGAGTAAAGTGGTGTAGAGGGCAGAGCGCAGTGTTGCAGAGTAGATTAGAGTAGCGTACAGTGGATTGGCGTATAGTGTGGGGGCATAGAGTTGAGTAGTAGAGTGCACTGGCATAGAGTGTATTAGTATAGAGTGCAGTGGCGTACAGTACAGTGTTGCTGAGTGACAGAGTTCTCTATGAATAGTGGCCCTGGTATCAACAAACAGAAAACGGTCATGTATATTAATGCTAGTCCCTTGGACTTCACCCCCAACTACCCATATTAGGTATTTTGTTTCATGAAGCCGGCACATGGGCAAGTGCCATAAAAGCAATGATGGCCCTAAATAAAAATTCCAAAAAAATGGGGAAAAAGCCAACTGTTGAACTTTTAAAAATTTGTAATGCTACATGTATATCAATTGCTGTCTATGGCGCAGGTATATGGGGCTATGCCAATGTAAAATCCATCCAGCTTGCAGAAAATATGTTTCTGAGATACATCTTAGCTGTACCGGAGTGTCTCAAGTTACATCTGTCACATGGAACTCGGTCAACCACATATCGAAGACACAATTGGGGTCCAGCCAATACTCTTATGGCATAGGGTCTGGACCACCGAGGAGTGTGCACTGAATTGCACTATTATAATGGATGTGATAAGCTTAGACCATGTGAGCAGGATATGATGGTTTGTTTACGTAAAAGATTTTCTTGTGAAAATTGGTTGTCAGAATTATTATGATGACCCACTTTTATTTTGCAATATCCCAAGGAAGTTACTGAAAAACCAGTGTATGAAGTACCTGGAAGATATAAGAGCCAGTGAGGAAATAAAGAAAAAGAGAGTATTAGCTCATCAATTGATATTGGTTCAGGGTAAAATACAACCATATTTAGCCCTTTCTACGAGGGAACACGAGAGGTTCGTTTTAACACATTTTAGGTTAAATATATTTTTAAGAGTTCTTAGCTTCCCTGTTACGAATATTTGGTCACGAGACTTAATTAAATGCCTGTGTGATGATCTATCTGAACAATCGGATATCCATATTTAATTTTTCTGTAAGTTTTATTATACATCACCTCGGAAAAGATTGATTGTTCCGATACTGAAGGAGATGGAAGTTAATCGCTGTCGCCCAGCTTTTTTAGCAATGCAGAAATTAGATGCTATATTGACTGTGGCATCTATTTCTGAATTTTACAAAAATGCTTTTAGAGGGCGGAAATCCATTTGTATGTGAGAATCTCATTTTTAACCACATGGCTGCTGCGGGGATTTTTGCCCTGTGCTGGAAAATCACTGATGCCATTTATTCATGACAAGCTCAGCTCGTCATCAGCACACGACACCCGTGGGTGATGACGAGCTGAGCTCGTCATCAGCAGCGAAAGGGTTAATTATTGCTTATGCGACTCTCCCCTTTTACAATGCAATTTTCTGTTTTCTCTGGCTGTACTTTCGAATAATGAAATTTTGTGTGTACTTTTATGGTTATCTGCTTTTAACCGAATAAAGTTATAAATGAATGAGTGACAGAGTGGTGTAGCAACTCTGGAGTTGTGCAGATTGGAGTTGCCTAGACTGGAGTAGTGTAGAGTGCTGTGATGAAGAGTGCAGTGGTGTAGAGTAGAGTGGTGTAGAGTGCATTGCATCGATTGGTGCACAGTAGAAAGGCATAGAGTGCACTGGAATGGAGCAGAGTGGAGTGATGTAGAGTGGAGCAGAGTGAGTGATGTAGAGTGGAGCAGAGTGGAGTGGAGTGATGTAGAGTGGAGTATGCATGGTGTGGAAACACACTGCCATTACAGAGAACAGAGTTTCAATTGAGATGACCATTTCATTTGCTCAGACATACAGTTTTACTAATAAAACTATACAGCGCACAAACGATGTTTGGAAAGGGCTTCACCTAGTGTATTGATTTGTTTTGATTATATCAAAGTATTTGTTCCCAACACATTTCAGAATTAACAAAAATTTGCTTTATTTGTGCTTTCCTAATTCTGATATATTTTGAAATACTTGCAGTTTATTTAAATGTTGTGTGCTTGGGGGGACAAAAAACGTTCCTACCCCCAGTATCCATCAAGGTTGTCACATTAATTCTCTCACTTTTAAGCCAGAGAATGAAAAGTAAACACCAAGCTCCCTCGGAATGCAAAGTCTGACTTTTGACCTTTGTCTTTGAATGCGCAGCAAATGTCACAAGAGAAGAACAAGATTTAAAGGCCTGTTTACAGAAAGGAGGACTTGTGGAACAATACAAGGAGAGATACTGTTGGTAAGATTAACCCTGGGCAGAGTTCGCGGAGTTGCACTACGCGGAACTCTGCGAAGTGCAAAAAAAACCTCTGCTACCCGGAGTTCCGCAAGCGGCGGAGTACGATAGAAAAATGCTGTTCGCAGTGATTGCACAGTGCCGGATTCTTGTCCGCACTGTGCAATCATCGTGAATGGCACCATGCACAGCACAAGAGGTCTCTGCTTTCCTTTTCTGCCAGCACAAGAGGTCCCCGCTTTCCTTTTCTGCCGATCGAGTAGATTTTTTCTCGAGCTGCAGCTTTCTCAACACGACCACTCGCAATGAGAAACCTGAACCCCGCATTAAGAAATCTCACAGGGAGGTTTATTTTTCACGCTCGCCAACTTGATGTTGGCGATCACAAATGAGGAAATATCTCGAAGGGGGGTTGATTTTCCTCGCTCGTGGTCGCCGACTTGACGTTGACCAACACGAAGAAGGTCAAAAACTCTGCTACGCATTTTTCGAAGCTCCGCGTAACGCGGAGTGCGGAAATCTCCGCAAACTCGCGAGCAGAGTGGAGTTCACCGCCCAGGCATAGAAAAGACTTTTCTCCTTGGACGTGGCAAACTTACGCTAGACAGCCTAAAACAAATAATGTCAGCAAATAGACAGCCAGAAAATTTGACTTACAAACTGTAAAAGCCAATGGCGTAAAAAGATGGCAGGGCTACTTAAATGGTCCTTTTCACATGATGGATAGAACTTATTGAAGTTTCACATTCAATGCATACAAAAGAGAGCGAAGCATTTTACAAATGACTGCTATTTTGATCACACCAAATGTATGCTGTCCGGCAGCCGAGACTATGATGTCCGGGTCAAATTATAAATATTTTCACAGTCTATTGTCGATGTCCGAAAAACTATTTAGCGACTGTTTAAGGCAGACGTTTTAACTCCATAGTAGTGCTATAGGGAATTATAAATGATTTTTGAACCCATGTCATGAACAACTCGGGAATAAAATTGATAAAAATGTATGTTAAAAATAAGAACCGAGATAAGAAAAAATGATTACAATATAATTTATATATGTCATTGCAACAAGTTTGTTTGAAATTCCCATGAAGACAGGACAGCATCCTAAGGCTCAAATATTTTTTGCTAGTTTTCTTACTGTTGTTTGGCCTCGACAGGTGCATTCCGTTGGTTTCAATGTGAATATCTTCCAAGGCTCGACCTCCTGCCTACTTTAACAATGCATCCTTGGTTTTCACAGCATGGGAGTTGTAATACTGGTTAGTTCAGTCTGGCTACTATTCACGGCTGGGGGTCATGGCGTGTCTGTCCAGTCCAAAGCCTTAGGGTTAGTCCCAACTAGAATCTGAAGTACAATGGTGCCAGTCATGTTCAGTAGAACTTAATTGTCAGTAGGACTTACTTTTGAAGCCAACAGAGACAATAGCACAATATGACTCGCATGCTGTTACTGTGAAGTCAAAGCAGTGAACATAAAACATGTTTTTTTACAATCCCACTGACTCGAGTAACATGAAGTGCTGGAGCCTCTGGAACCCCACTTGTGAGAATAATGGCAAGTTCTGGAGCCTCTGTCTCCAGGTCTGAAGCCTGTGTCCCTAAGACCATAGGGAAGCAGGGTAATAGGCTGCCTTTCAAGCCTATCCTATATTTCATAGATCTCCACACAGCGAAAGGACGCTTAAGACTGCAGGCCATACTCTGGTATCATTAGCCACTAGCTCCCCTGCCAGGTGCTGTACAAACTCAAGTGAAGCAGCAAATATGCTGTGCTCATACGTAGTCCAGTCTGATAGTGCGGCGAGAGCTCTCTGGTCTCTAATAGAGTGCAAACAAAACGATTCCGGAGGAAGTGGAGAAATTAGGGAGATGGGAGGAGGGTAAAAGCACACAGGAGTTTTAAGTGGCTTTTAATTGTAAAGGGAGGAAAGCCCTGAGGGATATGGGAGATGGCAGAAGACCACAGGTATTTATTTTTAGGGACGATATGAGAGATAAACAGCATATATTGGGCAAACTTCACTGGTCCACATGTTCAACCTAAGAAGAGGGGTTGACATGACATCATAAACAAACAAGCATTTACAATGCAATGGTCTCTGCATTATTGAAGGTAGAGCTATTGGAATTGCTCACGATTTTTTTTTTTAAATCATAAATAAATGTCATTGTCATTTACAATGCCAATAGCTTAATCGCTGGCAAATGCATGACCTATTGCATTTACACAAACACAGAGCCACACACACAAAGCCACACACACATACAGAGCCACCCACACAGTCATTCACATAGAACCCCCTACACAGAGCTACACAGAGCCCCCCCCACACACAGAGCCCCCCACACACAGAGCCCCACACACACACACATAGCCCCACACACACACACAGAGCCCCACACACACACACAGAGCCCCACACACACACACAGCCCCACACACACACACACAGCCCCACACACACACACACAGAGCCCCACACACACACACACAGAGCCCCACACACACACAGAGCCCCACACACACACACAGAGCCCCACACACACACACAGAGCCCCACACACACACACAGAGCCCCACACACACACACAGAGCCACACACACACAAAGAGCCACACACACACAAAGAGCCACACACACACAGAGCCACACACACAGAGCCCCACACACACACAGCCGAGCGCTGTATATATTTTTACATTGAAATAGTTTTTGTGTCAGTATTAATGTGAAATAATACAAGTATTTTCCAGGTATATATGCTGTTATAGCTCCGAAAACATCCGACATTGGTTGAGGTTTGTTGTATTTCTTGCGTCACATATTAAATATGTCTGGGAAGACACTTTGTTCGACTAACGTTAGTAAAGGACAATTCTCCCCCCAACCCAGGGGACACAAAATATGCGTCTGCTGACGTGCACGCTGCCGGTTTTATGTGCTGCATTTCATTCGAATTGTTTGGGACATTGGGAGCGAAATCTAGTCAAATATGTAACCAGAGTACGGAGTTAAAATCCATGTTTATGAAAATACTTTGAGTTAATCCTTCCTACCCTGATATTAGTTGCTTTTGTTGGCGTGGGGAGAATGTACCCCCCCAACACACAAACACGCCCCCTCTGGCTCATGATGGGGTTTGGGGCTGCCTGGTACCGTTTTGCAGCATGTCCACTTCTGAGATGTCTCTTTCAGACTCGGGGGTTTCTCTGCGCTAGGGACCTGGTCACGAGGACATGTTTAGATGCCTATAGGCTGGGCCTGAGGGTGCTTAAACAGGTCTCTTTAGGAAGAATCAGCTGGTAAAGTAAATGCTCGCTTGGATTCGATCACGTGATCACCATGCGGGTCTCAGTAGGAGAGCCTCAACTGACCCCTCCACCCCTAGATCACTGGCACGACCAGCGAACGGAAATTAGCGGGTTTTTACATCTATATAATCTGGACATTAAGGAGCTTATTTACAAGCCCCTTGCGCTGCCTGTACATCACTTTTCCACATATTAAAAGTGAAGCACCGGCGGTACAAGGGCCAGGAGCTTGCAAATAAGCCCCTGAAAGTCCTTTCACAAGGCGCTTTGCTCATTTTGTGTTCAAATTTGCTTGCACGGCACGTGTTTTCGGTCGGATTACATTAGCGTTCATTTGAAAAGGTGAGGTGATGAAAGGCAGTGTCGGGCCAAGGCTGGGACCCGTGGTCGTGGGTATACTTAGAGCCCACTTCGAGAGAGAGGAGCAGAGAGGACGAGTAGGGGCATACAGACATTTCGCACGTGACCCACTCGGTAATTTTATTTTAAGGTCACAGGGGACTTTTACCAATTTTAGAAAACTTGTTCACGTTGTTTTACAAACAAATCAGTACTCAACGCAGACCCACAAATGGCTACTGAGAGGCGATTTAACTCCAGACGACGGGGAATTTCCAGCAGAGGCAGCAGAACAGACGTTTAGCACGCGACCCACTCGGTAATTTTATTTTAAGGTCACAGGGGACTTATACCAATTTTAGAAAACTTGTTCACGTTGTTGGAAGGGCAAGACCTTGCATTTTAATTAATCTATGACCAGTCTCAATGCAGGGTCGGGCAGAAATGGCCGCCACGCAGCTCCAAAATTTTCGGAATCGGGGGTGTGTTTTTAGGCTTTGAGTGACGGATGAAGTCACAGGGAGAAAGAACGCAAAAAAACACACCCCCGAATCCGAAAAAGACGGGGCTTAAAGGGAGTGACGCCCCTCTCCTCCAATGGCTGGCCAGCATTTACGAGGCCAGCCAATGGAGAAGAGACCCTACACCTAAAAACATAAAATCTTCGGAGTTCCGCAGTGCGACGGAGTCCTCAACCTAAAAAATAAACAGTGGAGATGGGTAGCAATTAACAAAAGGATGCTTTCCACTGCATGCTTCCAAGTGTCACCACAGAGTTCTCCAGCTTCACTCTTGATTTCCAGTCAGTTGTAATGTCTCGGTGACCGGTAGCTCCACTGTTCAAAACTACCCATTCATAAATACATACCTTGCAAAACGAGCCATTATACAAAATACAAAGTACAACTGAACTGTACCCCGGTATGACAGAGCTTGAGGCCATCTACCACCATCCGCTCCAGGACAACACTGCCCAGAGACAAGTGTGGTGGAGGGAATGGGAATAGCAGCCAGCAAATCATCCAACTGCAACCAGGCAGTCAAGTCAAATTTGTTGTGCTCTCACTACAGACCGCTCCAGCTGTCTGTCGCAAACAGCATTGAATACAATACTATGCAGAGTCAGCACTTGCTCATTATTACATGGCTTTCCTGCGAATCTCAGCTTTTTTTTAATCAGTGATATTCGTCCTTATCTGTGTTTGGCCCTCCCCTGGAGCCCAGCGTGTATACCATTGCTTTGGATTGGCTGAGGTGTAGCGGTTTACCGCATTACATTCCAGAGGAGTACATGTCTCGGTTTCCAGTGTGCACCTGCCCTTTACACTTAACTCTCCCCTCCATCCCCTACACCCAGTCTCATCCAATCTCTTCCCTGCAAACCAGGATCCCAGTCTTGTTGTTGCCATGGATGTTGTCCCATTGCAAAATCCAGGTTTGGACACTCACCCTGGTGGCAGCCCTATAGGCTTTACCAAAGCTGGAGGCTTTTAAAACTCTGCAGGCATTGGCAGAGCCAATAGTGACAACCGTCTATGTTGAAACACTGCTTTTTATATTTACAAGATGTTGGCACTGTAGCATGATGCAATACAAGTTGTGTTATGTTGCATCAAGCAATTTGATGGCTTTCTTGAAAATATATAAATCAGTGTTTTCATTGCTTTCGTTCGTTGAACGTGGCTGGTCTGGCATTCACAAAGCTAATCAGTTAGCTCACTCAACAATGGCAACATGAGAACAAGTGGATTTACAAATGCTTGTTATTTTTGACTGTGAAAGTGGCCTAATCCCAAGACTGGCAACTAGGACTACAGCATGCATCTACTGTAAAATATAAATATTGAATAATCAGCACAATTTTTAGATTATTTTCATCATCACATTTAATATGTTAATTCAATACACATATTTATCTCTGTGATAACCTCTTCATAATTCCACATTGTTTCATATTATACATCAGTTTTACAAAAAATCACATTTGAGCACCCAATGCATTTCGGGACTCAAATGTCCCTTCATCAGGGGTATCTGTACAAAAAGGAAACAATTTTACATGATGCCAATTCTCTTTTTAAAGCCTATTTACAATTTACAATTACCAACTTAATAGACATAAATCTCAATCAATCTTTTATCATGGTCTACTTATATCACCTATTAGTTGCACACACTGTAATTCAATGAAAGCAATCAGTATATTTAAAACCACTAAACATGAGTTTCTATGTCATTATTCTCACCGTGATAAATCCTTGTAATTCAATCCTGTGATGCCTCAAAAAAAAAAGCCTCAAAAGCCTCTCTGAACAATCTAAAATATAAAAAATACCAAGTTGCTAAAGAAAACAACACCAATTGAATGCGTGTTTAAATGAAAACAACCGTAAGTCAAGTCAAGTCAAGAGATTTATATAGCGCGCTACATACCCATAGGGTCTCAAGGCGCTTGAGGAAGGGTGGGTAATTATTTGTCGAATATCCAAGTTTTAAGTTGCTTTCTGAATGCTAGGTGGTTCTGAGTAAGGCGAAGGTGAGTGGGAAGTGAGTTCCAGGTTTTAGCTGCCAAGTAGGAGAAGGATCTTCCTCCCATGGTGGTTTTGTTGATGCGAGGTACAGTGGCAAGGGCTTGGTTGGAGGATCGAAGCTGACGGGGAGGGGTGTAGAAGGACAGTCGTGTGTTGAGGCATTCGGGTCCAAGTTCGTAAAGTGCTTTGTGTGCGTGGGTTAGGAGGCGGAAGGTAATCCTCTTATTTACGGGGAGCCAGTGGAGGTTTTTCAGGTGACCAGAGATGTGTTCTTTGCGCGGGATGTCTAGTATGAGCCTGGCTGAAGCGTTCTGGATGCGTTGGAGTTTTTTCTGGAGTTTAGCGGTGGTACCGGCGTATAGGGTGTTTCCGTAGTCCAGGCGGCTCGTGACCAGTGCGTGGGTGACCGATTTTCTAGTTTCGGTGGGGATCCAGCAAAATGTTTTTTTGAGCATGCGAAGAATGTTGAAGCAGGATGATGAAACGGCATTGACTTGTCTGGTCATCGAGAGTGAGGAGTCCAGGATGACGCCCAGGTTTCGTGCGTGGTCCGTCGGGATGGGTGCTTTTCCAAGGGCCTCTGGCCACCAAGAGTCATCCCAGGCGGAGGGGGAGGTGCCTAAGATGAGGACTTCTGTTTTGTCTGAGTTCAGTTTCAGACGGCTGTGCTTCATCCACTCGGCTACTTCTTTCATTCCTTCGTGTAAGTTGGTTTTGGCGGTGTTAGGGTCTTTGGTTAGTGAGAGGATCAGTTGATTGTCGTCAGCGTAGGAAATGATGTTGAGATTGTGTTGGCGAGCGATGGCCGCAAGGGGGCTCATGTAAACGTTGAAGAGGGTGGGGCTGAGTGACGATCCTTGTGGCACGCCGCAGATGACTTCAGAGGCCTCTGACTTGAATGGTGGGAGGCGGACTCTCTGGGTTCTTCCGGTGAGGAACGAGGTGATCCATTCCAGTGCTTTTCCTTGGATTCCGACGTTTCTGAGGCGCTGTAGAAGGGTGCTATGACAGACTGTGTCGAAGGCAGCGGAGAGGTCGAGGAGGATGAGGGCGACTGTGTCTCCATTGTCCAGTAGAGTTCGAATGTCGTCTGTTGCTGCGATGAGGGTGGTCTCAGTGCTGTGTTTGGCTCGGAAGCCGGACTGTGAGGAGTCGAGGGATTTGTTGGTTTCGAGGAAGGTGGCGAGTTGGTTGTTGACAGTTTTCTCGATGACTTTGGCCGGGAATGGAAGAAGCGAGATGGGGCGGTAGTTTTTGAGTTCGGTGGGGTCAGCTGTGGGTTTTTTCAGAAGGGCGCTGAGTTCAGCGTGTTTCCAGATTTCCGGAAAGGTGGCGGAGTTGAGGGAGCAGTTGATGACATCTCGGAGGTGTGGTGCTATGATGGAGTCTGCTTTGTTGAAGATGTGGTGAGGGCATGGGTCAGTTGGGGATCCTGAGTGGATGGAGTTCATCAGGCGGATGGTGTCCTCAGTGGAGATTGGGTTCCAGTCGTTTAGGATGTTCAAGGGGGGTGAAGGTCCTGCAGCAGGTTGGGTGGGTTGGTCTCCGGGTCGGTTGTCGAAGCTGTTGTGGATGTCAGCGATTTTGTTGTGGAAGAAGGAAGCTAGGGAGTCGCAGAGGGCTTGGGAGGGGGTGATGTCGTTGGAGTTGGCTGATGGGTTGGTAAATTCTTTGACGATGTTGAATAATTCCTTGCTGTTGTGGGCATTGTTATCTAGTCGGTCTTTGAATGCGGCTTTCTTGGCAGACCGGATTAGTTGGTGGTGTATGCGGGTGGCGTTTTTGAAGGCGTCCCTGGTGCTGGTGTTTGGGTCTTTTTTCCAGGCCTTCTCGAGGGAGCGACAGAGTTTCTTCGATTTCTTAAGATCATCGTTGAACCAGGAGACGTTTTTGCTGCCTAGTTTGATTTGACGTTTTTTCAACGGTGCTAGGATGTCGGCGCTGTTGGATAGCCATTGGGTGAGGTTAGAAGAAGCGATGAGGAGATCTGGTCGATGGTGATTTTGTTCCAGTTTCTTCGCAGGGTGGGTTGAGGATGGTTGTGGATTGTGGTCTTATTGTAGATAAAGTGAACGCAGCTGTGGTCCGTCCAATGAAGAGCTGTGGTGTGACTGAATGAGACATGTTTGCTGGAGGTGAAGATGTGGTCGAGTGTGTGACCTGCAATGTGGGTGGGGGTAGTGACGAGTTGTTTGAGTCCGAGGTTGGCGAGATTGTCCAGAAGGGTGGTGGTGCTGCTGTCAATGTTCTTTTCCAGGTGAAAATTGAGGTCTCCCAATAGAATGTAGTCCTCGGAGGGGAGGGCGTGTGGGGTGATGAATTCAGTGATGTCGTCACTGAATTGTGCACGGGGTCCTGGGGGCCGGTAGAGGAGGGTGCCCCTGAGTGTGGTCTTGGGGTCGGTGTGGATCTGGAAGTGGAGGTGTTCGGCGCTGGCAAGGTTGACGTCGGAGCTGGTTGAGATGCGGATGGAGTTCTTATGGACGATAGCGATGCCTCCTCCTGTTTGCTTGATGCGGTCCTTACGGATGATCTTGTATCCTTCCGGGATGGCAATGGTGATGTCTGGTGCTGAAGAGGCATTCATCCAAGTTTCTGTTAGGAAGGCGATGTCCGGTGAGATGGTGTCTAGTAAATTCCAGAGGTCGATGGTGTGTCTGTGGACCGAGCGGGTGTTGAGCAGGATGCATTTAAGGTGGTTGGTGTCAGGTCTCTGTTTGGTGTTGGTGGATGAGGAGTTGGTTTTGGTGCCGTCGAACTTGCAGGAGTAGCAAGAGAAGGGTCCATGGGTGTGTCCAGGAGCGGCTTGGACGCAGATGGGGGAACGGCCGGGGTTAAGGGCTAGGAGGGTGGTGGCATCGTAAGTGATGCGAGAGGGCTGGGCATAGCGGGAACCAGGGGGTCTGGCGCTGGGCGCGGTCCAGGGACCGACGGGCGTAGACGGGCTTACCTTTGGCGCACCTTGGGCGCGATCGCTGCGCGTGAACGCTGCACGCAAATGCTTCTGTCATAAGTGGATATTGGAAGGGGAGGGGCGAGGCAGGCTCAGCTGGGAGGTGGGAGCGTGATTGGAGGGACGGGCTTGGGCGTCACAAGAGGCAAATGGCTGCAACAATAACAAAAACTTAATGCAGGGAGAGGTTGGGGCGAGCAGTGGAGCGCTATTACAAAAACATATATTTTACTAATGAAATGGCTGAGACAAAGTAGCGCTATGAACACAGCACATTCAAAGTAACAAGCGACGCTATGAAATTGAGCACAGTGCAATGAAATAAAGCAACAAAGCAGCGCTGAGGACAGAGCACGTTAAATACACAATGCGGCGCTATGGTAGTACAGCTGGAAGAATGCAAAGTTCACAAGCAGCGTAGGAGTAGCGCTACGATACCCAGGAGGACAGAGGGGAGCAACCGGATCTGCACGAGTCAGGACGGTCACAGCTCACGGAGGGGAGGGGTCGGCCTACTCTATCTGTGGGAGGCAGGCTCAGCTGGGAGGCGGGAGCGTGATTGGAGGGACGGGCTTGGGCGTCACAAGAGGCAAATGGCTGCAACAATAACAAAAACTTAATGCAGGGAGAGGTTGGGGCGAGCAGTGGAGCGCTATTACAAAAACATATATTTTACTAATGAAATGGCTGAGACAAAGTAGCGCTGTGAACACAGCACATTCAAAGTAACAAGCGGCGCTATGAAATTGAGCACAGTGCAATGAAATAAAGCAGCAAAGCAGCGCTGAGGACAGAGCACGTTAAATACACAATGCGGCGCTATGGTAGTACAGCTGGAAGAATGCAAAGATCACAAGCAGCGTAGGAGTAGCGCTACGGTACCCACACACACGATCGCAATTCGCTTACTTGAACTGTGATAACAACGATAACAACGATATGACTCCCTGTTAAAGAGTACATGAATAATTGGTCAAATGATCAGTACTTCAGTTATAAACAATACCTGATGATTGTCTTACAATGAGCACAAGATCTCACCTGGTCTAAGCTTGTTCACCGCGGTGCATACAAAATGAGCACAAAATTCTACAAGGCAAAACCAGATAGAATCAAAGTTTTAGCGTGGCGTCTTATACGCATAGTAAAAAACGAGGAGTTAGAAAAAGTGAAGCATCTCACCTGCACTAGTAGTGCATGTTCAGCCGAATAGCGAGGACGGGGTTCTACGAGCGATTCTCTAAAAAGTAAGTAAGTAAATGCATTTTAAAAGGTTGCCCAAATGCAGCCTGAATCTTGAGCACTGCAGCAAACGTTTTAAACACTCACCGAAACCGCCGCCTAGTCCATAGTTCGCCATTCCTTCGCCATGCTCCGGAGGAGATTCATTTCCGTGTTACCGCCCGGAGTATTTAATCGCGAGATTACCGGACCTCCACGATGAGACACTAAAAACGGACTCAATTATCACAGCCAGTTTCTGATTTCAATGAAACTTTGTACGGCGCAAATCTAACCAAAATAAGAGCCAAGCCTGATCTATCCATATCTACTCAGTGCAACCACTTTATAGATTCTATATCGAAAGCTTTCACTGAAGTAATCACCCGAACATGATAAAACGAAGGAACATTAAATAATTAATCAAGACGACTTTTCTTGGTATTCTGAAAATATAAATATAATTACATTGCTCATTACAAAAACATACAAAATCGAGATACTCTTTCCCAAATATTTTAAAAAATGACATTTTTATATATAAAAACACTATTCAGGGAACTCAAGTTCAGTAGTCTCCTATACTATAGATAATGTGATGTTATGGCGTGGTGTGTACTAATGTAGTGTATGCAGGTAACACGTGTATCGCTGGCCAGCGTTGTTGTTCAGTGAATGGTTATAAAAAGCAACTCATTTCTAATTTGTCGTTGAGCCCGAAGGGCATCAACGTTTGAAGTTTTTTTATCCAGAAGACTGCTCTCTGGAGGAGAATCTTGGAATTGTCCTTGCCTTCAATTTTGGGAACTAGTTCAATGATTTGAAACTTGAGTTGAGCTACTGTATGTCGGTATTCAGTCCAATGCAATGCCAGAGGTGATGTGGTGTTTTTGTTAGGAATACGGCTCTTGTGTTCTGATAACCGTATTTTCATCTTCCGCTCAGTTTTCCTACGTAGAGTGGGCCACAAGGACATTTAATCATATAAACTAGATGTTCAGAATTGCAATTAGTCGAATGTTGTAATGGTAGGTTTTCTCCAGTTCTTGGATGTGATAAAACGTTCCCAGTGATCACATTATTGCAATTTTTACAATTCCAGCATTTCATAGTCCCTTGAGGGGAGACGTCACCTTTGGTAGTACTTAACATTGATCTTTTGGTCAGCATTTCTTTAAGATTTTGTGCCCTAGTATAGGCAAATAAAGGTCTTTCTTTGAATAGTAGCCCAAAGTCTGGTTCTGACTGTAGTAGTTCCCATCTTCTGTTGATAATGTTTTTGATATCTCTAGATGCAGACGAAAATTTGGATACGAAAACCATTCTTTTGGCATTCTTTTTATTTTGCTTAGTCAAAAGCTGAGATCTAGGTAAAGTCTTCACTCTGGCTATTTGTTTATCCAGGGAGGCTTCTGGGTATCCTCTTTGGATGTACCGCAATTTCTGCTCATTCAAAGATTTCTCACATTCAAGTTCATTAGATAATATTCGCTTAATTCGCATAAATTGGGATGTTGGCAGATTTTCAATTAGATTCATTGGGTGAAAGCTTTGAAATTGCAGTGCATTATGCATTATGCATTAATTTCATTCTGTTAAATTTGAGTGCGGCGTTTGATACCATCTCGCATTCCAAACTACTGACCACATTAGATAACAACGGCATTAGAGGTGCAGCTCCTGACTGGATCAGATCTTTTCTGCTGCACAGGACCTTTCAAATTACCTCGTCCATTGCTTGCTCGGACACCTTCAGTGCCCCACACGGTGTCCCACAGGGCTTCATCCTAAGCCCCCTGTTCTTTAATATTTACCTTCGACCTCTGGCCGATCTAGCAGAAAGTTCTGGTCTCACCCTAATGACCTATGCTGACGATTCCCAAATCATCTTTTCCCTGACAAAGCCAAAAACCTCTGATCCCTCTCTTCTTAGGCAAGGACTCCTGAACATCTTCAGTTGGATGTCCATCAACCAACTGAAATTGAATGGCGATAAAACGGAGGTCATACTCCTAGGTAAAGATAAACATCTGTGGAATCCTTCCCATTGGCCATCTGAACTAGGGACTATTCCAACTCCTGTTGACCATGCAAGAAATCTGGGCGTCTGCCTCGACGACACTCTATCTATGAGGCAACAGGATAACAAAGTAGTCGGTCTTTGTTTCATCATAATGAAATGGCTGAGAAAGATTTATTTATTTATTTATTTATTTATTTATAGAGTTTTGTATAGCGCGGACAAGACCCGTGGGTATCAGAGCGCTTCACATGTAAGGATAGGTTACAGACAATTATGGAGGCAATAGTAACAACAGATATACATGGGTATAAGGTCTAAGGCGATCAGCTATAAGGGGGATTATAAGTAAGAGTTATTCGGCCTATCCAATTAGTATTAGGGGGTGAGTGAGGTAGGGTTGTATAGCATAGCAGTGCAAATATCATGTGTAAATAGCATTAAGGAGTAAAAAGTATTGCCATGTATCCGGGATCCTAGGCAATAAAACAAAGTGAGGTAGAGGGTACATCGTATTGTCTGCGAGTTATGGATATCAGATCCCTGTGATTTAAGTTAGTAGTAACGTGTGTGTCCAATGTATAACATGGAATCAATCTGATAGCAGATAGTTGATCTTCAGGAAGTTCCAGTCGAGGCTGTCTCTCTTTGGTGAAGATATTCTCATCAGTAACCATTATTCTTCCCTAAGAGAGGTATTTGCTCATCATGTAGTTCTTCAGTTCGCGTTTGAATGATACCAAGTTTTTAATCTTCCTGATGTTGGGAGGTAGTGAATTCCAGACTCTGGGGGCGGCTCCTGAGAACGCTCGGTTGTAGGTCTTTTTCTTACGGAAGAAGGCTGGCCTCAGTAGCAGTTCTTTAGCGCTTCTCGTTAGTCTGTTGCTTCCTGATAGCTTAATTTTCTTGGCGAGGTATCTCGGCATGTTGTAGTGAACAGCTCTGTGGGTAATACAAGCAATCTTCATTTGAATTCTGGCTTCATAGGGTAGCCAGTTTAGCGTCTTCAGGTGAGGGGATATGTGGTCGAATTTCCTCGATCCCGTGATCAGTCTTGCCGCTGCATTGAGACAGGCTTTTAGCGGTGCTATGGATGATTTCGGTAGACCCGCTAACGTAGTGCAACCGTATTCAATCCTTGAAATAACTAGGGATTGTACAGCTAGTTTTAGGTCCGTCTTTGAGATGTATGGTTTCAATTTTCTTAGATAGTTCAGATGGAAGCGGGCACCCTTGGCCATTGAGTTTATGTGGTCTTTCATGTCAAGGTTCTCATCCAAGGTAATTCCAAGTGATTTAGCCGACTTAACTAGGGTCGGGGTGCAGTTCAGTGCTGTCACCAGTTTCGTCAGTTCCTGTACCTCGGGACGGTTCTTTGTCGGTGAGATTAACAGGAATTCAGTTTTATGGGCATTTAGTTTCAAATGGTTCGTAGTTAACCACTGTAGAGCTCTCTTTAGTGTCTTGTTCATTAGGTCAATGTCATCTCGGGAGGCGATCTTTATGTATATTTGCGTGTCATCTGCATACATGTGATAGGGTATCTGTGATCCCCGAAGGATCTCCGTAAGAGGTTCAACATATAGGTTGAATAGATCTGGGGATAGTGTTGAACCTTGTGGGACCCCGACGGCAGTAGGACAAGGGGAAGAGGTCGCTTGATTGACCAGGAAACGTTGGGTCCTATTTTGCAGGAAAGATCTAAACCAATTCAGTACATTTCCCGACAAGCCCATCCTTTCTTGTAGCCTGGTCATCAACATTTCATGATTTACCGTGTCAAATGCAGATGACAGGTCTAGGAGAATCAGTAGGCATGCTTGATTTCTGTCTAGGGCTTGTAGGGCGTCATCCACAATGTGCAGGATCGCAGTTTCAGTACTATGCCCAGCTCTAAATCCAGATTGGCAATCGTCTAGTAGTGAGAACTTAGCAATGTGTTGACTCAGTTGGACTTGTACGCATTTCTCAATAGTTTTGGCCAATAAAGGTATGTTGGTCACTGGTCGATAGTTGTTCGGGTCAGTTGCATCCGCTGTCGGTTTTTTGATGATGGGCACAACCTGGCCTGTTTTTAGGCAGTCGGGCAGGGTCCCTTGGGTAAGTGAGGCATTTATTATGTCAGTCCAGATCGGGACTAGGGTATGGCTAATTACTCTAACGCACTTTGCCGGTAGAGGGTCCTGATAGTGGTTGTTCGGTCTGATTCCCATTAGCGTTTTGGTGATCTTATCTTGGTCATACAGTTCGAATGTGTCCCATTTTGCCTTATTTTTTGTTTGGGGACTCTCTGCTGGCTCATTGGCCTCTTCTGTAGGTGAGGTAGGGGTCGAGATGTTGATTGCGGCCGTTGTGAGTTCCACTTCAAGCATTTTCGTTTTTTCCATGAAAAATGTAGAGAATTCCTCACAACTTAAGGGAGTTTTTGGATTCTCGTGAACTGTTTTAGCTAGCTTGTTCGATTGTTGTTTTAGGATCTCAAAGAGTTTCCGGGGTCTGTTTGAGGCATTGTCAAGTTCAGCTTTTATAAAATCTTTTTTGGATTTAATTATCTTCTTGTTATACCCCTTGCAAATCTTCTTGTTATACCCCTTGCAAATCTTTTTTGGATTTAATTATCTTCTTGTTATGCCCCTTGCAACTCAAAAGACCGTAGTCAATGCATTGATAACATCACGTCTTGACTACGGGAATATCCTGTACTTAGGATCAAATCAGGCTGTGATCAAAAGGTTGCAGCTCGCCCAGAACTCAGCAGCAAGACTACTCTGTAACATCCCCAACTTCTCCAGTGTATCGAAACATCTGAGGGACTTACACTGGCTCAGGATCGATCAACGCATCAAATTTAAAGCCCTCACCTACATGTTCAGAATTAAAAATTCAACAGCCCCCAAATACCTGCAATCATTGGTTACCCCTTACATTCCTGGAAGGATGCTGCGCTCCCATTCAGGAGCATTCTTTGTGATCCCCAGATACAAATTGTCAAGAATTGGTGGTAGATCTTTCTCTGGCCTGGGACCCACTCTTTGGAACTCTCTCCCAGTTAACATCAGGACTGAGGTAAATTATGCTAGTTTCAGAAAGAGCATCAAGACCTGGCTCTTTAACAAATAACTCTCCGTAACCCTCAAGCGAAACTTTGTGATCAGCAAATCTGTTGTCGGCGCCGGGAAACCCTTCTTGGGTAGCTGTGCGCCATACAAATGGAAAAAATAAATAAGTAAATAAATTATTCTTATCTGTAGGTTTTTTGAACAAGCGTGTTTGTATTTTATTCTCTTTAAGTTCAACAACTACATCCAGAAAAGATGTTGACTGTTTATCCATGGAATGAGTAAACTGAATTCTTGGATCGACTAAATTGAGACTACAAATGTTATTGCTCAAGGTGGAGTCTGAATTTTGCCAAATTAGAAAGATATCATCCATGTATCGTCTGTAGAAAACTAGGCCATCCTTCCATGTCTGATCAGATAAAATGTATTCATGTTCAAATTTGGCCATGAATGTATTAGCCTACATGGGTGCTCCTGGAAAACCCATTGAAGTTCCATTCATTTGGTTGAAGAATTTGTTCTGCGATTCAAAATAACTGTTCTGCAGGCAAAATTCAAGTAACTGCAAGATCATACATTTCAGGGATAAATCGACTTAATCAAAGAGGCTATAATGAGTCCCTTCTAGAACAATCAATGACCACAGTTGCACAAATGGAACGAAATCAAATGTTCATATGGAAAGAAAAAACGAGGAGTCAAACATCCATAAGATTTATCACAGACTATAATACAGGACATCAGCTAATCAGACAAACTCTTAAGAAACACTGGCATTTTCTACAGCAAACACCGACCAGAACTGATCACATTAAAACATATCCAGAAATGATCTTTAGGCGAGCGCCTAATCTCAAAAGCATTCTGTGTAAAGGACAGGCCGCCTGGATTTCATACATGTAAAAACTGCAACATCTGCAAACTGAGTATAAACGAAACCACGACAGTGCCTATGTCACAAGGAAAAGACTTTGAGATCAAAGAATGGATTGATTGCAATAGCAAATTTTGCATTTATATTATAATCTGCCCATGCAACCTTCCATATATTGGCAGCACTATCAGGCCTCTCAGGATCCGGATACAAGAACATTACCGCAATATACATAAACATCAATCTGGACACCCGCTCACGGAACATTTCCATGATAAACATCCACACAAAAAAGACTTCACTTTCTTTGGATTGGAACCGATACCCCAAACAAAAAGAGGGGGTAATAGGGAACAAAGACTACGCAGATGAGAGAGCGTCCTAATTATGAAATATAAAACTATTGAATACGGCTTGAACAAAGATGCGGAAATGCATGTGTGGCTATAAAAGACTAATGTCAATGAACCTCTACACTATATCTTTAGCCATCCATGTACTTCATTAGCAACTAAATATACCATCACTCTGTATTCTCTAGGATTGCCAGAATTTTTTGAATACCAGCCAGTGTTTTGCACATTCCCTGTTAGAAACACCAAATGACATTTATCCTTTCATCATGACTGGACCTTTCTTTACTACTATTTAATTTGATGCACATATAATGTTTATAGGACAAACATAGAAAGTGGATTTGAATGATGCCTATTTAGTCTGTATTTTTATTGTCCTTTTTGACATTTTCCAGCCTGTGCACAGATTATCCATTCCCCTTTAATCCTCCCAAAACTATCATGTATTTGATCTACTTAAGGTTTCCTTTTCCTTCTCTGATTCCCGTCCAAACTAGGTGAGTACCTTCCCTTACCCGTGAAGACCCCTTAGGTTCCTCCTTAATTAACCTGAGTTAAAACTTCCTGTCCAAGTTTGGGTTTCTGCATAGGTTTGTCCAATACTAATTACATTATTTCCATTATACATCCAGTTTGCGACCGCTGGATGGTTATATAATATTTTATTTTTCATATATTGGCACCACAGTATAGTGCCCTATATACTTTCCGTCACCACTCCAAGATGGCGACGACCTGTGCACTTTCACCACTTCCGGTCTTTCAAACCGGAAGTCCTTTACCGAATACCAGAATCTAAACAGTCGGTTAGGACGTCCCTTGACCTACTTGCTATCCGACTCGATACAGGAAGAACTAAGCATTGCGCTGTGACTATTAGGTAAGCTACTGACCGCCTTAATGCCCATTCGCTGCCCTAAGAACCCCTCTACCCCTATTTTTCCCGTGTTCATTTCCCCATCTCCCTTTTCCCTTTTTGCACAGAATAACCGTTTGTCTTGACGAACATATAAAAAGCCGGAACTATTAAAGCATAACCATATTGGTAAGCCCAATTAAAAGTTACCTTTTCATAATAGCTCACTCAAGGTGTCCGAGGGATGGTATGTTGTATTCTTTCAGGATAACCCTTTTGCAACATTTTAATAAAAAATCTCACTGCGTAAACTCGGATTTTTTCACCTGTCATAGACGGTACATTGACTTCAGAGTTTGGTTTCCTAGCAAGCTTCATGTCCTCGTTAGCACAAAAACATTTTTTTTGTCACGTTTTGAACATAAATATCACTAATACTTTCTGTTTTCAGTGCACGTTTATAAGCCAAGCATGACGAAATTACACACTTTATGGGAACTAGCACTACGATTGCAGAGCACGTTTATAAGCCAAGCATGATGAAATTATTCACATTCAAGGGAAATAGAATAATGATTAAACCTTTCTTTGGCTTTCCACTGGATCATTTTCTGCACAGCTTTTTATGATTCTAATTTATTTATTTATTTTTAAAATTTATAGAGCGCGAACATATGCCGCCATGGCGCTAAAAATCGATTCATGATTCCCTACTGATGTTGTCGGCCCAGTTATTGGTTAAACAGCCAAGTCTTTAAGTTCTTCCTGAATGACAACAACGTATGACTCCAACTAGATCACCATATTAAACTTAGGACCCTCCATAAGGCTTTCAGCTCTGGTATTTCGTGTCCGTTTTCCTTGCCCATTTTTAAACCCCTGCACCGGTTTTTAAGTTTCTCACTATGATTCATTCATTCATTAGATCTTTATTCGGTTACTTGCAAAAAAACAACCATAAAAACACAATTTAATATACATCATAAAAACAAATTGATTAAAAACCACATTGTCATCAGGAGTAAAACACAATTGATCTGTAGGTGAATATGTACAACAATATCAGGCATTATCCCTCCATGCTGATTCTAAATTTTAGGGCTAATTTTAAAAAACTGATTACAAATAAAGTGCATTCATTATTTAGCAGCTGTAGATAACAGAGTGCAGGTTTAATTTGGGTAAAATTCAGTCTTTTAAGAAGAGGCTTAAGGTAAACCCTCCGGGGAATATCATAAAAAGTGCAAAAAAATAAAAAGTGCACCAAATCCTGCCGAGACACACAGTCGCAGCCGCAGGTAGGTAACACTTGGCCTTGGTGGCTGCCTCTTGGAACAGCTAGCAGTAAGTGAAAGAGGTTCAGCCGAAACCTAGTTAACAAGAAACGGTCAAAGCTCGACATTGGCCAGGACAAGTAAGGTTCCATGCTTAGTGTGGTTTGTATGACAAAATAATTTCTATTGCTGCTTTTCTTTAAATCCACCTCCTCCCGCTGTAAAAGCTGTGAAAGAGAAAAAGTGTTCTTCACAGACTCTACGTCAGTTACGGTAATGGAGTCGGGATTTGAGAAGAGTTCGGGATGCCCCAATGCAGTGAAACATTTTTTCAGATATTTTAGCCACGGGATTTTTAACAAATTACCCCTTGACAATGCTTCTCTCAGGAGCTGGTGGTTTAGCGGAAGGTCCTTATTTAGCCAGCATTTCAGCCAGAATGTTAGAGGCCGAAGTGCAATGGTGTCACCTAAATAAGGGGAACCTAACTCCTCATGCACTATCAAATTAGCAGTTCCTCGCGGGACCCCCAGGAGCTGTTTCAAGAAATTATTTTCTGCTACCACCAAGTCCTGAACAGTTGTGTGCCCCCATAACTCACTTCCATAGCAGCCTATTGCCACACTCTTGGCCTGGTATACTTTTAACAGAGCGGCAATTGGCCGTTTCCCCATTTTCCTCGCAAAATTAAAAATTGCTGCATTTGCCCGGGTTATCTCCCCTTTTTTCTTCTGTACAGCGGGCCCCATTTCAGTTGGTTATCAAACAGGACCCCCAAATATGAGAAGGTTTTAGTCGTGGGAATCTTCTCCCCGTTTACATGAAATGGAAACTCCTTATTATGTGCTATACCTACATTCATGACAAAAGATTTTGAGTTATTAATGGAGAGATCTCGGGATTTCATAAATATAAAAAAGGTGTTAAGCAGCAATTGGAGCCCTTTTGCGGTCCTTGCCAGCAAAACGGCATTGTCCGCATAAAGTAAAACAGGTAACCCTTTACGTCCAACAAAGGGATAATCAGCACATGTTTTTAAGAGGGTATTTTCCAGATTATATAGATTAAAAAGAAACTGGGCCAGGATGCATCCCTGTCTTACGCCCCGGTGTACTCCGAATCCCCTGATCACCTTCAGGTCCTGGGTGTATCGCACGTTAGCTCGGGTGTCCTGGTGTAGATCCTCCAAGAAATTGACCAGGGTCTGCTCCACCCCCATATTTCTCATAGCCTCCCATAGTTTGGCCCTATTGGCACAGTCGAAGGCTGAAGAAAGGTCCATAAAAGCCATATGGACTGTGCTCTGACGTGCCATCGTATATTTTCCTAACACCATGTATAAGTTGAGACACTGGGAGATGGTAGAGTGGCCTGGTCTAAAACCATATTGAATTGGAGAGATTATGTTATTTTCGTCAGCCCAGGTTGTTAACCTATTCAGGATTACACCACCTACTACTTTTACGACCGAGTCGATTAAGGATATTGGCCTATAGCAGGATGTGCTATTACGGTCCCCTTTTTTAAAGACGGGGACTATTGTGGACAACCCCCAGGACTTTGGGCATCCATGGTCAACGGCTGCATTAAATACAGCAGAGAGAACGGGAGCCAAAGTGATGTCCTTGATTTAAAAAGTTCCGGGGGCAGACCATCGGGCCCGGGTGCTTTCCTGCTGGTTAGGCCCATGATGCCCTTCTCCACCTCGCAAATGGTGAAGCGCAGGGGGTTAATCCCTGGGACACCTTTGTCATTGTATTGTATTGTATTTATTATTTGTAACGCGCAACTGTCACCCTACGGGTATCCTGCCGCCCAAACAGGAAGTAGTCAGATGGTACTATTATACACTAGCTGTCAAGACATATAGAGCAGCCGCCGGAGCTATTGAGTAGAGTCACGGGAATTAAGCTTTGGCGAACAGCCATGTTTTCAGGCTCTTTCTGAAGCCCAGTAAGGTGTCAATTTGTCTGATGTTCTGGGGAAGCTCGTTCCACAGCCTAGAGGCAGAGATACAGAAAGCTCTGCCTCCCATCCTCGATCTCCTGATCCTGGTAGTAGATGCTAGACTCTGGCTAGAGGAGCGCAGGGACCTGGAAGGCCTGTACCAGGAGAGCCTTTCCTGTAGAGGGATAGGTCCCGTGTTGTGCAGGGCTCTGTACACAATACATAGGGATTTGAAAACAACTCTACTCCCGATTGGCAGCCAATGTAGATCTCTTAGCGCCAACGTAGTGGAGGAACTACGAGGTCTAAGTGCCAGCTTGGCCACTATAGACTGGACCCTCTGGAGCCCCTGTAAGATGTATAAGGGGGCCCCTAGATATAGAGAGTTACAGTAGTCCAGTCTGGCCAGGATAACACTCCTAACTACCAGTGGTCTAGACTCATCAGGCAGAAGGGGCAGAATCTGTCTGAGTGCTTTCAACAATCCAAAGCAGACACTGATGGTTTTATTGGTCTGGGAGGTCATTTGGAGATCCGCATCAAACAGTACCCCTAGATTGCGCACGGTTTTAACTGGGATACAAGGTTCAGCTACCGGCGCAAGCCTGATCTCGTGGGAAGGTTGTTGACTCAATTTGGCTGACGAGCAGTAGAAAACATCTGTCTTCCCCTCATTAAATTGAAGGGAGTTTATGGTCAGCCACCTGGAGACCCTGCTCATGCAGTTCTGAAAGGTCTCCATGCTCACCGCCTGTCTTCCTTCTAAGGAGAACACCAGTTGTGTATCATTGGCATAGTTTATCAAATGTATACCAAAAGATTTAATCATGGGGATCAGGGGCTGCAGATAAAGATTAAAGAGAATAGGGCTGATCGAGGAGCCCTGAGGTACTCCATGACTGACCAGGGACTTGGGGGATGAAAAGGATGTTAGGGTCACCATCTGTTGTCTACCTGTCAGGTAGGATTGTATCCACCTCAGGGCCTTGCCCTTCACACCCAGTTTTTCCAGCCTACTTAGCAGAACTGCATGGCTAACCGTATCGAATGCGGCCGACATGTCCAACAGCACCAAGACCGAGGAGTTGCCATTGTCGGCTCGCATTCGAAGGGCGTCCAACATGGTTGCCAATGCAGTTTCTGTTCCGTGGCCTGGGCGGAAGCCAAATTGGTCCTTATCCAATAGGCAGTTGTCTTCCAGATATCCTGACAGGGATCTACTGACCACCTTTTCCACAATTTTTATCGGGTAGGGCAGGAGGGATATGGGCCTAAAATGCGCCGGAATAGTAGGGTCCAGCGAAGGCTTTTTAAGCAAGGGAGTAACCACTGCCTGCTTCCATGCATCCGGCACTATGCCTTCCTCAAGAGATTGACGACAAATCTGATGCATCCAGGGGAACAGCTCTGGCCCATATTCCTTCCAGATCCTATGCGGAAGGGGGTCTAGAGGTGACCCAGATGACACATTCTGGGCCAGACTGAAAAAGAGCTCCTCTGTAAGAGGGGTGAAGATTTCCAATGATGACAGTATTGGTATAGGTTCCTCTTCTTCGGTCTGTGCCACTACATCTTTGCAGCTGTCCCTTTCCTCCTTCAGCCCCCCCCACAATTTTAGCAATCTTTTCATCGAAGTAGATCGCAATCTCATCGCATAGTTCTTGAATAGCAACCACCTTATTACTCGTACAGGTGGGATGTGAGAGATCCCTTATGATATTAAAAAGGGTTATGGTACTGTTAGGGGACTGAAGAATAGTAGTGGCATAGAAGTATGCCTTGGCTTTGGCGATGGCGCCTTTATATTTTGCCTGTTGCCTATATAGGTTGTGGTATATCGCTATTAAAAATACAACTAAAAGGAGAGACCCAATCATCTTCTGATATGTTGGTGCCTAAGGGCGAATCACCTGGGGAAACAAACAGAGGTTTGTTTATAATACCCCAAAATTTAGTACTATTACCAAGTATTTCTGGGTCCAACAGGTTTTCCCAAGTGGACCCTTTTACTTCTGCTTTGCGTTTAACCAAAGCCCTTTTATAGGCAAGCCGAGCTGCCCTAATGTTTACCGGGTCCCTTGGTCTGGCCTTGAGGGCTAACTTTAGGTCACGGCTTGCCTTAGAGCAAGCGTTGTCAAACCACTTTGGCACATTACAGATCCGGCCTGTAGAGGGTATTGTTAACATTCCCCCGACTTTAGTAACTATACCGTTAAAGGCTAATAAAATTTGATGGTGTGGGAGAAACGCAGGTGGATAACTCAATGTTACATGTCCTATTAATCTTTTCATAAAGTTGGGCCGAGTTCACCCTTTCCCACTTTAAACGTCTATTACCGTCCGTACATTTTAAAACCCCACTGTCTGGCCTTTCTTCTTGTACATTGAGGAGCTTCCCTCCTAAATAAATGCAAACAGGATTGTGGTCACTCAATGAGTTCTCTAAAATTGCTAAAATTTTGAAGCCAGATATACAGGGACTAAGGTTGCTAGAGTGAAGTATGTGGTCAATGTAGGATCCCCCCACGCTGCCTTTAAAGGTAGGGATTTCATAAAAAGTGTGATCATCCACCTGAGACATGGCGGTAAATAAATCAAAATCATCCATAAAGGCATTCAGCAAATTTCCGCGAGGGGTATGATCGAAGTGAAAGCCTTCAAGTCTATTGCAACCCATTAGGCCTATTGGAGTAATTGCTGGGTTCCCACAGGGGTGTATGTTTAAGTCTCCTACGATGACAACCTGAGGTGGGAGTCTCTCCATGTTATCCCTTAGAAAACGATCTAGATCCACAATCTTGCAATCCCCTTTGAGGTTAACAGCATTATAAAAATTAACCAGTGCTAGTGCTTCTTTCCCCTTTTTGATTGTCAGTATCTGGATATCGTTATTACAAAAGGGAAATCTTTTAACAGAGCATGTTAGTGCTAAATCAGTATACACAACAAGACCCCCTTTGGCTCTACCACTCCTTGAGGGTTTGGCTGGTACAAAGAAGCTTTTGTATCCTTCTATAAATGCGTTGTTTCCTACCAGCCATGTTTCTTGTAGGCAAATTATTGGATAGGATTTTATAAAAAGACACCCAAGATGGATGGTTGATTTTGCTAGCTAAACCAGCAATGTTCCATGAAATTACATTATGCCTCGCTACTGTTGATACCTCTGGGGCAGGAACTTCACACATTGAGGCTTTGTTGTTGGAATTAGCAGGACTTGACTCTGGACTGTCCGCTACCGCTGATCTTAGTTCCATATTGCGATTCCATTTGCTTATGAGAATTTGAGTGTGTTCATGGATTTGTGGGTGCCCGGTGTTGTCGGCAGGCCGTTGGTTGACAACAGGTGTCCCTCGGTGACAGTTGTTTCCCTGAGTGTGTCCTTCGGCTGATGATTGGTGGTAACCCCTGTGTCAGGGTAAAGTATCTCGACTTCCTGTGTCATCCCACTGTTGTCTACACTTTGTCGGGGTGTGGGAGAGTATCTATTGCTGGTGTAAGAGATATTTCATAAAGTTAATCCACTCCCTCAAGGCCTTCCTGCTGATCGAAGGCAGCATATCGATTAAAGGTGTGTACCCTGTACTGGATGTCAAAGTAATCAGGGTGCCCATATCCAGAGATGTGATTGACGTGCATGCTTCCATATGCCATTTGATGTTTATCGTGTGGGGTGTAATACCCAGTTCTCTGTAGATATTGTCGGTTTGTGTTCCCTAGAGACATGGAGGGTGGATGATAGAAGTAGCTGAGATCTACAGTTTGTATTCTGCTTTCTAGATCGCCGTCCCTCCAACCGCTAATGTAGTTAACCACCCGCCGATCTTTGAAGTTTATAACGATGCAGTCACCCTCATAGTCCTTTTTCCTGTGTTCCACCCAATTTATTCTTCTGACCTGTAGGATTTGACCATTTAGGGCTTGAGGAATAGGTCTATGTCTGGTTAGCCAGTGACTAACTTTGTTTTTTAACTCTAATTGGCCCTCAGATTTCCCTATGCCTAAAGTTGGGACTCCTATCATGATCACGGTGTAGGGATAGGATTCCGGTGGCAGGTCAATACGTGAGAATTTACTGACTGGGACTAAGCTAATGGGGTGATCCTGTTGGCTGTTACTGATGTTGTTATTTAGGACCTCTGCTGCCCACTCGCTCTCACCCCCCCTTCTGTGATGTCTGGTCCGGTGTTACTTGGTTGCGCACTTGGGGTAGTTGTCACATCTGGGCTCATACCCGGTGTCGCTGGTGAGACATTGGGTGGCTCCATGTGTCTCTTAACTGTTGTTTTCGGCGGCTGTGAGGGTTTAGGCGGTTTACTTGGGCCTGATGTTGCAACTAGGATTTTCTTGTTAGCAGCAGAGCACAATGGCTTAGTTATATTTTTATGGGTAGCCTGAGTTTGGGAGGTTTTAGAGTACTTCAACAGCATTTCATTGTTCTGCAAGAGAACTTCTTCCAACCTTTTGACTTTCTTGGTCATCGTTTTAACTCTTTGTATCAGGGGGAGCATGAGGGACTTCATCAGGTGCTCAAATTTTCCCATAATAGTGTCTAGATAGGTGCCGTTGTTGCATGCCCTGTTGAACAGCTCACTGTCAGTATTAACAGTTTGGAGGCCTATACTATTGTCTACGAATAACAACTGGCTTTGATGTGGTGATGTGGGATTTTTTGATGTATGATTAATGACCCCCTGACTATGCCTGAGTTTATGTTTATCGTATTTCAGTTTCGCCCTAGGTTTCTGTGTCACCCTCACCCTCCTCCTGGTTGTAGAGATGCCTACATTCCCTTTCCCTCGAATGCAAGTATTAGGGGAAGTTATTCTATTAGGGGTTCGAGAGGCTGTCGCTATTACTACCACGGAGGCATCAGTATGTGTGGAAGTTTCTGCGGATGACTGGATGTTAGGTGCCATGGATAGCCTGTTTTCCCGGGTAACAAAGTCAGGCGGAGGAGTAGTACTAGGAAGGACTAACTGTCTGTTCTCTGCATCCGAGAAACCCGCAAATTATTATTATTATTATTATTATTATTATATGAAATTTGTAATGCGCTCAGCTTACCCGGGGGCATCCCGGCGCAACAGACCAAAGAAGGAGGAACTCGATAACTCACTACTGTGGAAACAAGTAGGTTTTAAGAAGTTTCCTAAATATTAGGATCTTGTGCTCTGAGCGAATCTTAAGGGGCAGAGAGTTCCACAGAGATGCCACCTGAACCGAGAAACGCCTGCCCCCCGTCCGAGCTCTCCTGACTCTCGCAGATTGCAAAAGATGTTGCTGGTCTGAGCGCAAAAGGCGTGGAGGTTTATAGGGACGGGCCATATTAACAAGGATGGGGGGGCCTTTGCCATGTAAAATTTTATGGGCCGTACACAACGCCTTAAATTTCACCCGCTCCTTAACGGGGAGCCAGTGAAGTGCTTTTAGGGCCGGGGCAGCGGACTGCCTTCTAGGGATCTCCATCAAGACTCTGGCAGCTGCATTTTGCACCTGCAAATGATTCCATGAGGCTGGAGTTTTGAGAATATGCTGTATGTGTGGATGAGTTGGCTATTGTATGTACATCCTGGGCTTTCTGCGTGGAAAGACACATACTTGGGGGCAGTGAGAGGCGCCTCTCCGTATTTTCTATTGCGTTGACAACGACTCCTATGGTTTTTTGGAGCATTCTGTCAATCGCGGTAAGGCTTGGGAGGGGGGTGGTAACTTGGGCCTTCTGCCTAGAGGTGGACCTAGTCGACATTGGAGTAGTCGTGCTTTTATTCATTATGACGATACTACGTCTAACTGATGATAGAGATTTATTCTGGACAGGGGGAGTGCAGTTTACATAGATTGAACAGGTAGCACATATAGTTCTATCTAGAATAAGTATATCAGATATCCAATGACACTAATAATCAGGCACGAATATTAATAAAGAGTCACCTTGGTAAGAGTCCAGGGGGCGCGGTGGAACCAAGAGGGGTTGCCCGGCCCAGTCTCCTCGGGCCTCTGAGGGCCACAGAGGGCCCGCCCTTTGCCCGGGCTTAGTCCGGCGCTCCCGCGATGCGGGAGGAGCTCAGTTATTTTTGTGCGCCTCCGGGCGCGGCTGACACCATCAGTGGGCGGGGCCTCGAGGGATTGTGGGGGCTGTAGTCCCCCCGCTCGGCGGCCGCGGTTTGTATGCGGCGGCGGGGGGGACCAGGTGCCCAGTTATAGCTTTCCCCAACAATCTCTTCGCTGGGACAACAGGCGTGGCCGCAAGGCAGTCGGATCCCTCAGGGTCGGCAGGATTTGTGAGTCTCTCACTATGATTCCTTTTTTCTGTTATTCATATCAACCATCCCATTTATCACTACCATTCGGCGTTCTCCGCTGGAAATAATCATTATTATCTCACCTGAACCACACGATGATCGGATACCTGGAATATGTAACTATCTTCTAACATATTTTATTGTGGTCTTAACATAATTGTTTATATTGCATTTTTCATCTTGATGCTACAATGGGCATTATTATCTTTCTCTTCCCACCCCCGTCCGCCCCTCCCCCTTTCTTTTGACATATGTCCATGAATTGATTAATACTGATTTATAAAATGTTTTTCATGATTGTTTAAACTCGTACTATATCCAATTGACTTTATTCTAATGTGCATTCTTGACATGTAATTATTCCTATCTATATATTTATATTGATGTATATTTGGATGATTTGACTATTGGTTTATTACTTTTTGATTTACTGTCGATAACCTGTCTGCCTTAACCTTTGGGTTCTTTTGTTCTTCTGTTGAATATAATATTGTACGGTGTATATTATTATGATTTTTATTTTTGTTGTATATATTAGAGTGCTTGCCATTTTTCATGTGTTATTCACTTATGGTTTCCTTGGAATTCATTGTTTCCAATATGCCAAATGTGTCAATTGTGACTCTTGAACTATGGTAATCAAATTATTGTACATATGTATATTTTGATAATTCACTTCTGCTTATACTACACTCTATATCACTCTCAACCTGATCATCTCCCTTTCCCCCTAACCACTCTGAACATCTCCTTCACATCTCAATTGCCTCAACCCACCACACACTTTTTCTTGTCCGTCCTCTTCTCCATCCCCAGTCTTTTCCATCCCTTCTCCCCATCACCCACTTCCTCTCCCTCGCCCTCTTTCTCTCTTTTCTTTTTTTATTTTTCTCTCTCTCTTTTCTTGCCACTCTTCTTTCTTCCCTTTTCTTCTTCTTTTTCTCTTTTTCCTGTCTTTACCGTCTTTCTGCCCTCTAACCACTTCTCACGACTGTTCTTTTTTTTTTATTTTTTTTAATTTTTGGAAACCTTTATTGTGCAACATAAGCGTACAAATACGGGCCCACAACCATTCAGGCCGGCCTCGAAATCAAGTGATAGCACAATAGGCAAAATCAAAACAGCTCAGCAGTCCCGTAGACGAGATGCACCGATTATCCAAAACAGCACATACTAGAAAGGGGGGACCACTGAGTACAGGATAAATGAGGTTAGTTTTTAAAAGTTTTAGGTAAGAAGGATCAGACGCATTCACTTCACCGAAAACACATGGCGGGCAGTGATCCCAGCAGATCACCAACAAGCTAAGCGGTAATCAGAGGATCATCAGAAAAACATTGGAGGATAATAACAAACATTACAATACATACTGGACAGCACCCGCCCTATGACCGTGAAACACCTTGACTAACGTCAGTGGAGAGACTAAGTACAGAAACAATAAGCAACGCTACACCTAGCCACCAAGCTGACCCAAAGGAAAGAGGAAAAAGTAAGAAGAATCAAGAGAAAAAGGAGAAAAATAAGGCCCATAGAACTAAAACGAAACAAAAACCCCCACCCCCAAACCCCTCACCCCGCACGCATGCAGAGGCTACGGCCTACCCACCCCCCCCCAGCAGGTGCCTGTCGCCCAAAAACCGAGTCCCGAAATATAGACTTAGAGAAGGGAAAAAGAAAGGAAAAGAGAAAATATATAAAACAGTGGAGGAGGGAGACCACCAACAAATGTAATCCCGGCCGCCCACCCCCCGACCCCGCAACCGATATGACACCAACGGTCTATGCAAACAGTGTCCCGCTTATCCCACCTGGTCCCAGCAATATATGCAACAGCGATCCAAGAAGCGTCCTTAGCCTTGTCCCTTGCGATCAAGTTGGTCAATGGAGTCCAACAGCCCAGCCGGCGCCACGGATGGTAGAGGCGCCCGGGATAGGCTACACAGAATGGAAGGTCGTCCACAAAAGTCTACAAAAACCACTGCTGCTTGCCCGAGGATGATACAGAAAGGATCAAAGCAAAACAACAGTCCATCAGAAGCAGCAAGCCAGAACAAGAACATCAGTTCCAGGAAGGAACGAAGAGTCACGCCACCAGAACACAAAGGAGATGGAAAACATGGCGTCCGAGGACGATGCACCAACCATTGCAGGAAACCACAATCACCAGACCTCTACCGAACCACTGCGGTCAGCACTTCAGCAGAATCAGAAGCTTGATCAGCCAACGCCTCCACATGCACCTGGGTAGGTAGTCCACTGTGGTCTGGTGTAGAGTGTGGAGCAGTGTACAGCACTTGGGGGCAACCACGGCCAACAGGAGAAATAACGTCGAGCCGGCTTCCCAGATCTCGGGCATTATCATAAAGAGCAGTTCTTACAGCCTCCAGAGCGCCCAAAACATCATAGATCCCTAGCGGTGTCTCGGGAAGAGAGGATGCAGCAGTGTCCTTCACCCAGGGCTCATGGACGTGGAGCAGTTCTGGAAGCAGGTCGCCATTTTCACTCATCGACCACCAACCCTTCTGCCGATGACCTGCAAAGCACCGCTGGGACAGAGACATGGGGGCAACTGATTGCATTGCAGCACCAGCTGATACGATTTCAGCGAGCATCCGGCCCCCCAAACGAGCTGAGGGCTCCACTGTCAGGCGCTGGGGGCCTGATGCTGAAAATGGCGTCCTTAATAGGAAAGGATCACCAAAGAAGCTGTTCGGGCCACTTCCCAGGATACAATGTATTCACCGCAGGCACAATGTATCCAAGCATGTAGAGTCGCTGAGCGGAATAAAGCGCTGCGGCGAGAAGCCCAGCGCAGCAGTATATCACCGGCCGATCGGCTCCTCCTCCTCTGTGGTGGCCGCTGTTGTTGTGGCCGCATCCGGCCGTCCCCCACAAGCAAGGACCCGGTTTCAATGCCTCTAAGGGCCGGGGAAAGAACAAGGACGCTTCACCGCCGATAGCACTCGGAATGCGCCGGGAAACACACCATTGTGTTCAGGATCGCTTCCCCAGTTTACTCGCTGGGCAGGATATAGTTCAGGATGATGAAGGAAAGCGCGAAGGTCGGCGGAGCCGAGAGTCTAGGCGGCCATCGCGGCTGCAGGCTAGGCTCCTCCCCCCTCACGACTGTTCTTAACTCTTTCTCGCTCTACCACACCACTATAATACATTGTTTTAACTTTCACTGAATAATACAGCCCTGAAGAAGCCCCAGGCCTGCTGGCCGCTTAGGGGTGAAACACGTGTTGGCTGTTCACTCTGATGTGCCAATAAATACGTTCTGCACTAACTTATGGGATTTTATTGGAATTATTCCAAAGAAGAAACACTTAAACCTTCAAGCCCCAGCACAACCTTTTTATTCTCCACTTTAACAAGGGGGCAAGGGGTGTCCCCCTGCTGAGGGCTGAAACGTAAACAGATTGGAAGCTCATTAAATTGGCCAGTAAGGGCTTGTGACCTTGTTACCCCTTCAACCTGTGCTACTCCTCCTTTGTTTGCCTTCTGGAATGAAATTGTATCATCATTTGCCAATTGCTGTAACGCGCTAAATTCCGCGCGGGATAAATTTCTGATCTTTCGCTTATATTTGATCTTTTGTAAATCTGTTTTCACCAAAATTTCAAAGTTGTCTAGAGTTTTGTGTGATACTGGGGCTAGAAATGTGCTTTTCGGTTTGAATTTTTGAGTAGAATCTTCTTCCCCTGTTGAGGGACAAATATGTGTAAAAAAAGTTTTAAACGCAAAATTCTCATAAATTTGAAAAGAGAGACTTCAGTTTCAAGTTCAGTAGTATGATACATGCTCACAAATGATGTTCCTTTGTTAAGCAGTTTTTCTTCAAACAGAGTAAGTTGTTTCTGCGAAATATTTATTAAGAGACTTCCCCTTGGCTCCTCAACCCTGTCTTTTTTTCTTTTTCCTTTTCCTTTTCCCCGTCTTGTTTTTTTTCGGGTTGTTTGGAAGTGGTTGGATCCTGTGGTTTGTTTTGATCCATGCCTTTCTCTAAAAAAGAGGAAGAACTACTTTCACTAGCTCCTCCTTCTTTGGTTTTGTCTGCTGTTGTTTTCTTTAGCAACTTGGTATTTCTGATATTTTAGATTCTTCAGAGAGGCTTTTGAGGCTTTTTTTGAGGCATCACAGGATTGAATTACAAGGATTTATCATGGTGAGAATAATGACATGGAAACTCATGTTTAGTGGTTTTAAATATACTGATTGCTTTCATTGAATTACAGTGTGTGCAACTAATAGGTGATACAAGTAGACCATGATAAAAGATTGATTGAGATTCTGGATAAAAAAAACTTCAAACGCAGATGCCCTTCGGGCTCAACGACAAATTAGAACTGAGTTGCTTTTTATAACCATTCACTGAACAACAACGCTGGCCAGCGATACAGGTGTTAACTGCATACACTACATTAGTACACACCACGCCATAACATTACATTATCTATAGTATAGGAAACTACTGAACTTGAGTTCCCTAAATAAGTGTCCTTACATATAAAAATGTCATTTTTTAATATATTTGGAAAAGAGTATCTCGATTTTGTATGTTTTTGTAATGAACAATATAATTATGTTTATATTTTCAGAATACCAAGAAAAGTCGTTGTTTTATCATGTTCGGGTGATTACTTCAGTGAAAGCTTTCGATATAGAATCTATAAAGTGGTTGCACTGAGTAGATATGGATAGATCAGGCTTGGCTCTTATTTTGGTTAGATTTGCGCCGTATAAAGTTTCATTGAAATCAGAAACTGACTGTGATAATTGAGTCCGTTTTTAGTGTCTTATCCTGGAGGTCCAGTTATCGCGCCATAAATGTGCCGGGCGGTAACACGGAAGTGAATCTCCTCCAGAGCTTGACGAAGGAATGGCGAACTAGGGACTAGGCGGCGGTTTCGGTGAGTGTTTAAAACGTTCGCTGCAGTGCTCAAGATTCAGGCTGCATTTGGGCAACCTTTTAAAATGCATTTACCTCCTAACTTTTTAGAGAATCGCTCGTAGAACCCCGTCCTCGCTATTCGGCTGAACATGCACTACTAGTGCAGGTGAGATGCTTCACTTTTTCTAACTCCTCGTATTTTACTATGCGTATAAGACGCCACGCAAAAATTTTGATTCTATCTGGTTTTGCCTTGTAGAATTTTGTGCTCATTTTGTATGCACCGCGGTGAACACGCTTAGACCAGGTGAGTTCTTGTGCTCATTGTAAGACAATCATCAGGTATTGTTTATAACTGAAGTACTGATCATTTGACCAATTTTTCATGTACTCTTTAACAGGGTGTCATATCGTTGTTATCACAGTTCAGGTAAGCGAATTGCGATCGTGTGTTTGTTACGGTTGTTTTCATTTAAACACGCATTCAATTGGTGTTGTTTTCTTTAGCAACTTGGTATTTCTGATATTTTAGATTCTTCAGAGAGGCTTTTGAGGCTTTTTTTGGGGGCATCACTGGATTGAATTACAAGGATTTATCACGGTGAGAATAAGGAAATGAAAACTCATGTTTAGTGGTTTTAAATATACTGATTGTTTTCATTGAATTACAGTGTGTGCAACTAACAGGTGATATAAGTAGACCATGATAAAAGATTGATTGAGATTTATGTCCATTAAGTTGGTAATTGTAAAATGTAAATAGGCTTTAAGAAGAGAATTGGCATCATGTAAAATTGTTTCTTTGTTCTGTTTCCTTTTTGTACAAATACCCCTGACGAAGGGACATTTGAGTCCCGAAATGCATTGGGTGCTCAAGAAATGTGATTTTTTGTAAAACTGATGTATAATATGAAACAATGTGGAATTATGAAGAGGTTATCACAGAGATAAATATGTGGATTGAATTAACATATTAAATGTGATGATGAAAATAATCTAAAAATTGTGCTGATTGTTCAATATTTATATTTTACAGTAGATGCATGCTGTAGTCCTAGTTGCCAGTCTTGGGGTTAGGCCACTTTCACTGTATACACTAATGCTTAGCAGGCATTAATACAGCATAGCACACAAAGTGTTCTATTGGATTAATTTGAATAACTGAGTGCAACTTCCACCTACAACATTGTCATGTTATTTTTGACTACAAGGTAACAACTCTCCTCGATCTCACTGTGCTTGTCCTCCAGGCCAGAACAGGGTATGCAGGCAAAAGACAACCAACGTGAGAGGAGGGGAAGAAAAAGGAAAACATACAACATATAATGGTTCATAGGTAATTATTAACCAAGGGCTGTATTCCACCTCGGGGCTTAGCGCCTTGATGCGCTTGGGCTAAATTTGCGCTTTAAAAATCTCACAATTCTTAACGATTATTATGTCACTCAGAATCTCTCAGTCAAAACATTCCTGTTTTAGGCCATTAGTGGGACGAAAAATTAAATTTGAAAAAGAAAAAAAAAAGAAGAATCAATAATGATGACCTAGCAAGGTGCAGATGAGCAACATCACGTGTGAAAGAAGAAATTACTTCTGTAAAGTCATGCAACAATATTGTTGGATAATGTCCTAGGACTGATGCGTTTTAAATGTGCAAGTCCCTTTCACTAAAAGAGGTAAAAGCCCTCATCTCTGTTCAAGTATGTAAAGAGGGGTTGCACATATGCAACCAAGTTCAAGAAAATGTGTTTAGTAGTACTGATGGATGTTCTTTGTACATTTCTTTACTGAGCTCTATGACAAAACAGCTAACTTTTTACCAGTCCATCTTCGTCAAATATAATTACTAATTTGTAGCCACCAACATATCAACCCTCCACCGCCTTTGTCCCTGTTCCCTATGATGAATCCTGAAATTGATGGTGATCCATAAACGAAAAAGAAAAATAAGACAGATCAGGTCGGTAGGTACATATGCCCTTCAAAGACCCTCTCAGTTTCTTCCATTCTCCGAGTCAAAGCTGCAGAAACCCCATGCTCTGAGGGTCTGTTAATTTCCCACTATGTTTGGGTGCCAGAAGGACAACAATTTTACAACTCTGAGATGGTGACCCTTCCCTTTGAAACCCTCTGTCCCACTCTTTCAGAAGCCAGATCTCGAGGGAAGGGTTTTTTCCCCCCCAAATACCTCGCCAACATCATTTTGTTAAGCGCAATTGGGAAACCTTGGTACCAATCCATTATCCCCACGTCCCTCACTGTCCTCAATTCACCTCAAGTACAATAAAGTTACAGATCCTTGCACCGGATAGTATAGAATATATTTGAAAGCAGCGAGGACCCCTCTTCCAAAATGTTCAATTGTAAGAAAATAAAAGACCTCATGAAGTTGCCCTAAACATTACATGTGTGATCCTGAACTACACATTCCCTCCATCGTCCAACGCTATTCTCTTTTCTGCCTGGAAAAATAAGTTTGTTGAGCAGAAGGATAGATGTGATGGTTAAGTGGTACGAAGCCGTCTGGTCTCCATTCCATCCTACGTTTCATAATGTAAAGGTGATTTTCCTTTAAGCAGGGATTTTGTCGAGAGCCTTTCCGTGAAAGTCTGGTCTGCTTAGGCACAATCATTTGTTGATTTTCTTGGTATGCACTCATCAAAAATGATGTGCAATGCTGCCTTCTAGCTTTCTCTGATTTGCAAAATAGAACCACCACTGCAACGCATATGTTTTTTAACCAATTTCATAGCAAACAGGGGATTTCTTTTCTGCAAGGCAATTGGGCAAATAACATGCAAAATGGGTGCAAAACGCCAATAGCACATAGAGAATGCTGCCCATTGTGGGAGCCAACCTGCAACATGGCTAAACCATGTAGGGGAGAAAAACAGCAACATGACTCAAAGGCGTGGCGTGTGAGCTGGAATACCATGGAAGCAAGCAGGATCATGTAATGCTGGGAAACAGACGGTGGTGTGCAAGCTCCCTGGGGTTCTTCGGAATATTAGGACAGTAACTGGGTCCTGGGGTCTCTGACAACATAACATTGTACCAGTCCTGGTGAGATTGTACTGCCAGACCCACCCTGAAATGGTGATTCAGGGTAGTTCTGGCATCGTAGCAACTGGGGTGGCACAACTGAAAATTCAACCCTTGTTGACACAGACCTGGCATGTTATTATCGAACTAAACACTAGTAACACAATAGAGAAGTTTAATTGTCTTGATATCTGAATGAAACAAAAAGGTGATCACATTTTGTAACATAAAATGTGGATTAATACTAGGTGTACAGAAAAAGGGTGATGAAGGCGGACCATAAATACCCATGTGTCTATGAGAATGCGAAGATGAAGTAAAAGGTTGAGCCACCTTGATGGAAAAATGAGTGAAGTTTTAAAATACTGCAGTACTATTGATTGCGTGGAGACCCATTTCAGAGAGAAGACTGGGTTTCAATTAATTGTTGGGTGGCGTAAACCAACACATACCAGGAAATTTTATACTGAAGATATTGGAGGCTAAACAAGCAAAGGCATTACATTGATTCTTCAGGGTTCTTACCACACACCATCTAGAGGCTCTCAGTCAAAAAGTCTAGCAACACTACAGAAAGTACATGGATTGGTGGAAGGGAGGAGTGAAATGAATGTCTGTGGTTTGTAACATGGACTTGAGGTAGCTCCTCCTTACCAGAAACAGATTAATGAAAGAAAAGGTATATATATCAATTTTAAGTGATACTTTTTATCAAGTCAGTTGCATGAACATATGAATGAGATGAATGCTGGAGCTTGAGGATCAGATGGCTGAACAGTCTGCCCAAACAGAAATGGCCCAAGATGAAAGGATACAAGGAGTAATTTTTGAACTTTGAGGAAAGGTCAAAAATGAATAATGTGCAGCCTCTGGGGTTGCATAAATGTATTGAATAACTCCTGATAGAAGCATCTTTGAAAGGAGTTATACTTTAGCTGTTCCAAGACCAAAAGAAGTTGAATGATATACAAGTGGAGACTAGAACACTGAACTCCAACCCAATGCGAATCTCCATGGACACTGCAGAGGATTATCATAATTCATTTGGAAAGGTCTAAGAACAAAGTCAAAATATAGACAGTGGCCAGGCAACACTGAAAACTAAAACATATATGCAATATGTTTTATTTCCACCCGGGCTGGATCATGGAAACATAGAAGAAATTATACTGCTGTGATAATGACAAATGAAACATATTTTGAATAACAAGAAATAGCACTTCACTAGATTAAAAACAAGCATTTACAATGCAGTAGGTTTTGCAATGACATTATTTTGAGCTATTGACAAAAAACTTAAAAGGCATTGTTATTTACAATACCAAAAGCAACACCTATTGCATTGCATAGCGCAGTGTCCGTGAGGACGGCACTGCACATAATAAAGTAAAATAATAATATTAATAATAGAATGTGTGGTTTTTCCCACAATTTCCGGTTTGAAAGAACGATGCAACCCACCAATGCTTCGCAAAATAACACCACTTCCTGTACATTTTTACATACTCTTTTTGGGGATACACAGTCTACGAAACTTTGCGCATCCACACATGACCTGTACGGCTCATGTTCTACTGGTGCTGTGGCCTGCACCTGGTTTTACCAGTGTACAAAGTCATACATGGCACAGATTTGCCACTGCTGTATGTCGACTGCTATGGTATGTCAAGTATGCAAATTTTGACACCCCCATTGCATCCATCTGGGCAAGGTATCATGGAGGTCAGAACACCTGTTTGGTTGGAATGCAAAGACGACTATAAACCAGGAAAACCCCTCTATTCAAAGTGAGCATCTGTCTCGCTTGGGGAGAGCTTAGATGAAATTTGAGATGGATTTGATGGGTCCACTAGCTGTTATGCTATTGGTTCTGCTGTGGTATGGCGCTCTCTGCTTATTATTGGTGAGAACTCCAAGGAAGTGAACGGCAATGTATGCGGTTCCCTTTCTTTTTTGGCAAGAGTGCCTCTTGTTGATTTGGTGCCACAGGAGTAAATGACCATGTAGCTTGAGCTTCCGTATTTACTGCAGCAGCTTGATCCACGCTATTCACCAGTCTGAGAAGCTGTCGTTGTTGCGGAGAGCTTCAGGCTCCAGTGTTGACACCACCTGCCTTTCAAGAGCATCAAGACCAACTCTAGAAATCAACGCAAGACAAATTTCATGTTCTTGAGTCAGCAATACTATGATGTGCTCACCGGATGCGCCTTTACAATTTTTGGAAGTAAGAGGTGGTTTCCCTTACCGGATCATTGTCTACAGCGGTGGTGCTGCCGTCGGTTCCACTTTGAAGTTGGATCGCTGTGTGGGGCAGCACAAGAACTCCCTTGAGCTCCACGAGGGATTTCGTTGGTTGCAGAGGACCTGCTGGGTTGAATTGCGGCATCACGGAAATTACAAGGCCCCGTACCAACGTCATCCCTGCAGCAGCTGCAAGTGTTCGAAGTGGCGCACCAGTCCCCGGCGGCGGAAGTGAGGAAGAGTGCCGGTCGCCCAAGCACCGATGCCGCCTCCAGTCCTTGACGAGCTGCTAAACCTGACTTGTGTGTAGTCTAGCAAGAGCTCACCAAAAACAAGCTGCACATAAGAAATCAAAAGTGTGGCGTGGTGGGCAGGCTATTATAAAAGTGAAAGCGGGCATGGCCCGCTGTCAACAATAATTTAAAATAAATACTGCAGCACACCACACTGCTAAAGATCGGGAACTGTGTGTGGCCGCATTGTAAACATGAAAGCACGCATAGTGCGTTATAAATACAAAACAAGCTGTGGCCATTGCGCGATTAAAAAACTGTGGAAAACATGAGCCAGCAGTACACACCTCCTAAGATAAGAAAGTGCTTCACGACAGCCAAAAGACAGACGATCCAGTCAGGATGGGCCAGGGGAAAGGGCGGCAACCAAAAAGCCTCACTTTCAATGGGAGGCTACCGTTTTACATAAACGATGACGCTACCAATGAAAAAGAGGGGTGGGGATTCAAGTCCCCTTCTCAAATCTTTTCATTAACAATATGTCTCGCAGAGCGAGCAGTGCATGCACGCTGCAACGCTAGGAGAGACCTAAAAATACTTGTGAGCTAGCAAAACGCACCTGTGGAATCATCTATGTGTTAACAAATATATTATTAATAGACAGGGAAGTACCCTAGTTGGAAAATACAACACAAAGTAGGACTTCAAAGCATAGTGGTGGTCACTTTCAATCAAGTTCAGTTTTTTTGACTTGCACTCAGAGGTTGTGTCAGTTATACCGGAGTAGGTGTGCAAAAACCCAGAGGGACACTGGGATGACAATCATTATTAGCATTATTATACAGATTATTATCCTCAAACATTTTTTTATGAACTTAAGTTTATTAGCAGTTGCAGGAGTTTGAACCTGCTGATTTTTTGTGCTTTAAGTAGGTCAGGCTGTACAGGAGTGTAAGACCGAAAATACAATATCCTTGAATGTCAACGGTATCAATAACGTCAAAAGCCAATTGATTTTGCAGTATTTACTCAGAATATGTCAGCGTAAAAAGACAACGGATATTCACCTGACTGCATAAAAGGTTAAACTATTTTGTAAACAGGTAGGTTGCAAGGGAGAGATTGTGTGTTGAATCCAAGCTCTCCTTAGGAATTTACAATGTTATTAAATATATAAATGCAACATATTAGAAGGTGGTGCCACACTGCAAATAAAACTGATTAAACGGCTTAATGGTTATGTACACCTAACAAATATGATCGGGAATCATTTGAAGATACAGTAGATGTTCTGGGTCATTCATACAGATCATACTACTTACGAAAATGAAAGATGTGTACCACAATATGACTACGTTAAGATTACATGACTATGGATGATACATATTTAGAGAAAAAAGGAAGGAGATGAGACAGGGTGACTCCTTGCTAGGCTGGTAAACAGGGACAGGGCACAAGAGTGTTCTCCGATGGGGTCAGATATCAGCTGATCAAAATGTGATTAATTAAGTTCTGCAGAATTCTTCGAAGATCTATGAACAATAAGAATAGATGGACCACAAGCAAAAAGGCAATTTGTTAGAGAAGGCTAGACTCTGCAGACTTAAGACCGAGATCAAACAGGAGCTGAACGGCCTAATAGATACAATGATATCAATTAAGTAATACAAAACTTGGGTAATCTCTTGAGTAAGACTTCATGTAGCACCTGTTGAATTATATAAAATGTAAAAGGAGTATCCGACTCCTAGGTTGCTAAAAGTACATAATGAGGGGCTGCACTATCTGGCACCAGACATCCCGGAAGGATCTAATGGATTGAAAATCCTATACACCACTCTGAAAGATAAATGTTGAAAATAACATATGGAAGGCATTCTGAAGTTACTTTAATCAATGCAGATTAACCAGGTTTTGTCTAACCCAGTAGCACTACATACCATAAACCTGCAATGCATTACAACTGTGGCTACTCATGGATTATATGAAAGCTAATCATGAACCCTATGCCTTAGCAAGTATGACACAGTATACTGCCAATAAATATGGGAAGGAAGAATGCAAAATGTTATTGCATTGTATAAAGGGATCACAGCAAGGGCCGAAACAAACAGTTTGATGTATGGATCATGGTCAGTGAGGCATGGCACAAGAAAGGACTGATCTCTCTCACCTCAGATTTTTCTATTATTGTTAAGACAGATGGCACGGCTCATGAAGATTTGACATACGCAAGAAGAGCAGTGATAATGGTGCGTCGCATGTCATTTCCGTAGAAGAAATGTAGTCAGGATTCATTTAATAAACTGGTTACACAGATCAAATAAGATTAGGCTAAAATGTGTATAAGGAGGATATAAGGGCCCAGGTGATGGTCCAGAACAAGTTAGTTACCTTCTAGCTTAAGTTCCTCATGTCAATAATGTTATGGGTAAAGCTATCAAAAATTATTATGGTACCGAAGATTATTTTACAGAGTAGTTTACAGAATATGTTTATGCAAAATCCAGGCCTAAAGAAGGGGAGGCAAGATGGCGACTGTGTAGGTGTGCAACTAGTGGCTCTCCTCTCCCTGCCTCTTTCACCAAAAAGAATTCGGACAGCAGCTGATACAATCCGGGCCTTAAGAACAAATTAAAAGGATACCTGCGAGGGATGAGGGGAAAGTGACAGTTCTCCTGCATGAGCGGACGCCAAGGATTGGCACGGCGGCTCTTCCTCAAGCCTGCACATTTCGGAGGAGCGGTGGAGCGAACAGCAAATGGGTAGATCTGCTCAACGTGCAAAAGAAAATTCTCAGCACACGAAAAATAATGTTACAATAATTATCACAGTGCAAAGTGGGAGGATAAAATCCAACACGAGAAGGTATATTCGTGTTCTTTTCTTTATTCCTTAGATCTTCAAACAGCCGACACGTGTTTCGTCGCTTACATGTGAAATCATCCCGTGACTTTATCAAGGCTATGTTGATTTCCTTCTATTGAGGTGATAATTCCAACCCACAATTGGGTTCTGTTTTTTTCCGCGAGGTCTACTATAATCTTGCTTATATCCAAATGGTCCAAGTGTGACACACTGTCTCTGATTCGTGATGAGTGGTTATTAGTCCTAGAAGATCACTCCTCATGTCTCTCTGAGTACGGAACACGAGTGAGACCGTACGATAACAGCCCTAATAAGCCTAAATCTATTCGACATGTTTGTTGGAGTGCTTCTACTGGCAAACACGCCGTTATGGCCCCCAAAGCCTCTAAGCTACTCCGGGAGAAGGGAGACGCCGTATATGGCACGGCACACACTGAGGTAATATAAAAAAGGGACAAAGACAAGAATCACCACAAGATCAAGCAGTCAATGGTGCAGGTAAGCACTTAGTTCCTCGTCTGCTAAACACCTGCCTGATAGCTGGAGGGTAGAACGGAGGAAGAATAGGTCAGACTGGGCAGCCAGTACAGCAAGGAAAGCTCTGTTTGTGGCTGCTGTAGTGCCAGAGGATGCACCTCTTCCCCAGGCTACACCACAACTAGCAATTACTGAATTTTTCAAGTCAAAATTTATAACTAACGATATGGTCCCGCAAGTTCACCTGGACACCCGCGATGAAGGAGAACCATGCTCAGAGGTGCTGGTCCTGGAGGCTGGCCAGGTGCTGCAGGAGTCTTTTCCGCAACCGCAGAACTTAACTTTAACAGCTGGCCTTCAGTCACATCGGGTACATGTGAGCAGTCCAGGCCTATAAGGCCAAGAAATTGGGGAGATGGGGCAATAAAATCTGTTGCAAGACACCAAGGGAGTGCTAAGCAAAGCCACAGTAAGGGACACATGACCCTACCACTGTCTGGTACACTAGGAAGAACCAGGGCTTGTCCAGACTATAATGCTGAGCACGGGGCTTGTGGTGTGTTGGATGATACAATTGAAGGGGCTGATAACTGTTTTTCCCCTGACGGATGGCTCGAGTTCAGAAGCCTCCAATTCATGCCCGAGCGATGTTGGGCATACTGCTTCTCTGTCTGTTTCAAGCACCTCAGAAGCAACAGAGACAGCCCTTAAGCCCTTCCGATCTTTGCAAAGCTGAGGCAAACTCTTATTGGAGGCAGGATTAAAGTGGGAATAGTCAGATACCAGGATAATTGGAGAACCTGAGAACTCTTCAAAATCAGGGGTTTCAGTCCGACAGGCGACGGTAGGAGAGAACCCAACAGCATCATGCCAAGACCCAGGAAGACGGTGAAAAAGCAAGGCAGGTTTTGAAAAAACTTTAAGGGGCAATAAGAAAGGTTGGCAAATCCTGCATCGCTTAACAGTATTGAGGAGAGGACCACGGCTGTTGAAAACGATATCACTATGAAGGAGCAAGACAAGTCACAAGGCGCACAGTTGTCTAATGTTAGGTGGAAATTTGAGGATTTGGAAAATCATTCGAGACTAAATAATCTTTTCTTCCTTGGGATTGAGGGAGGACTGGAGGGGGGTGATATAAGAATAATTATGTTGGACCTTCTCAAGAGCGCATTTCCTGAATTATCAGGGTGGAATTGTGAGTCGGAAATACAGAGGTTACATAGATTCCCAATAAATCAGCATAAACATGGCATGGGTAATAGAATTCAGAGTTAGCCATGGCCCATATTGGTATCTTTTGGCAATTTTTTGCTTTGGCAAGCCATATTTGGAAAAACCCGCCCTAAGGCTAGTAGAAAGTATAGTAGTCTTCTTTTTTTGTACGCCCAGCTTTTTGTCATACAAACTGTTGAACGCAGATAGTATCTTCGTGAACTAAATAACCCTTTCAGGATGCAGGATTTGAAGCCTATTTGTTAGTCCCAGCTTGGTTACAAACCCTTCTCAAGGGTACCATTAGGATTTTTTACCTCAAAGATCAAAGCCAATGAATGCTTGTGTGATCTAAGGGTTGATAAAGATAATGTATAAGCTATAGGCCTTTTGTTAAAGTCATTTGCTCTTGTTTGCTGATGGTCTACTTCTTTTCTGTTTTTTCCACTTTAATTCTTTTTTTTCTCTGGGAAGGTCAGGTATGGCAGCTAGGCATAGTAAATACTCTATAATGGCTTGGTAGTGTCTTTTTGGTGGGTGTGTCAGTGGGAGGAGGTGAGGGCTTGAGGCATCTTGACATACGTCATCACACAGACCATGGGTGGTCTGGCTGCCTCTATTACGGGGAGCGGAGGGTGGATTTTGGGGAAGGTGCTTGAGAGGGAAGTGTGGGGCAGCTTTCAGCATGGTGGAAAAGCGCAAGTATGCACACGGAGTGTAAATTATGAAAAATGAAGGTGGAAAAAATGCAAAAACTGCTGAGTTATAGGCAAGAATGAGTAATTACAAGGAGTAGTATTAAGTACTGTACAGTATATGGGGAAGGCTAAACGTCGTATTGCAACTGTTAATATCTGTGGGCTAAACAATATGACTAAAAGGAGAAGGGTACAATAGGACCTGAAATTTCTAAGAGCAGATATCTATTGTCTGCAAAAAACCCAAATTGCCTGGAGCGATAGAGGCTTGCTGGAGCCCTTGGCATTAAATGTTCTCTGCTGCAAGACATAGGATACCAGAACTAAGGGGGTGGCCATATTAGCCAAAGAAAAGACCATTATCCATGGCAGGAAAGCAGTGGATAAGTATGGAGGATAGGCAACGGTGGAATGTAAATATTATACTGGGTCTTTTCAGCTTTGCTCGATATAGGTCACTGTCGCGGACAACCCAGTGCTGCTTTATTTTTTAGCAATAGTTACCAACTTGGCCAGCCTCGTATATATTGCATGGGGACTTTAATCTGAATAGCTCCAGAGGAGCGCTAAGTGATAGGGAAGGAAGTTATATTGGACGTAAACCACAGTCTTTTACATCCTTTAAGTAACTCATAAAAGAAAAAGGGCTAATAGATATCTGAGTTAATTTGAAATCTCCAGATGCTGGGTACAGTTAATAGTCTGCCCCCCCGCCCCCCCATGGCACTTTGCAAGACTGGATTACTTTTTGGTGATGCCATCATTGGTTAGGGTACTCAGGTAGAGCTTTTTCCAAAAGTAATGTCGGACCATAACCCTCTTGTTTTGAGAGCTTTCTGTTGAGGAACTTAAAAGAGTGCCTAGACGGTGGTCCTTCGAGAAAAGCCTCTGGTTGTGTTTCCGAATTATTTGAAGTTAGTAAAGGTAGTGCTTCCCCTGGGATAGTTTGGAATGCCTCTAAAGCACGCATAAGAGGGGAAACCCTTAGGTTTAGCATTGCTAAACAGAGGCATTCTCAACTTATGATTAGAGAACTTTACCAAAAGATGGATAGAGGCAGACTTAGCTGTAGCAGTCTCATCCGAGTAAGAGATGTCCCCTGTGCTTAATGACTTAGCCATAATTAGGACATGCCTGAATGAATTTACGGCTCAGAAGATTGCCGGGAAAATTGTGCCTAAAACGCAAGAGTGTTCTGAATATAAGAAATGGGTGTGGAGTGTTTTAGCAGTTAGGGTGAGGCAAAAACAGGCGGCAGGGCATATTAATGAAATGAGGAATGAGCATGGCGGAAGTGTGACAGATCCGGTTGAGGTTAGAGATGGCTTTCCAGTATACTATACTTGTTGTTACAAAGCAACAGCAGATGACTGCCTGAGGACTTAGAACAGTATTTGGCTACAACAATATCTTATAAAGTATACCAGGAGGAGTGTTTACCCCAAGGGGTAGAATTTTTCTCTGGCGGAAATCCAGCTAGCCCTTCAGCACCTCCCCTCCGGGAAGGCGGTGGAAACAATTTGATACCCCTGGAGTTTTATAAGGTTTTTCATTAGAACTTCTTGGTGAGCCATCTGAGATATGCAGGTTAGAAATGGAGAGCATCCCCCGAATTCTTGGGCTACAGCCAATATAATCGTTTTTTTAAAGAAAGGAAAGAACCCTTATAACCTGGAATCCTATAGGCCAATCACATTGCTAAACAGCGATATTAAACTTAATTCTAAGATCTAGACAAGTAGGCTGGGTGACATACATAGATTAGAACCGGTTTGGCAGCATGGATTTATTCCGGACAGGAGTACCTCGGATCAGGTACAACGTGTAGTTGCATTATTTGATGCTACCGAAATTGCAGAAGAACCTATGGGGGTTGCCCTGCTGGATGCTGAGAAGGCATTCAACAAGGTGTCCTGGGAGTATTGTGGAAGGCTATGGAGGCCTTAGGATTGGGGGGCATTCTATTCAAGCAATCCGGGTGATGTATTCCAAACCAGTAGCTCTACTTCAGATTATGGGTAATGAATCAGAGCCCTTCCGTATAGAAAGGAGAACAAGGCAGGGATGTTACTCCTCTCCCTTGCTATTTGCCTTGTATATAGATCCCTTTCTATGGAGATTGGAAGCTTCCATTGATGTTGTACCAATCCATCTGCCGGGACGGGAAACATAAACATTGGCTGATGCAGGCAACGTTGCAATAGTCACAAGAGATCCAGATAATGCTCTTTGTGTCTTTGAAAACATAACTGAGGAATTTGGGGTTTACTGCAGGTATTAGCGAATAAAAAAGGCAAAACGGAAGTAGTGGTGAATAGATATACAGCTCCCCATGATTGTCGGGTGGTATAACAGGCTATTTGGGGGTCATTATTACTGCTAAAGTGAAGCATTTAGTCATTGTAAACCCCTGCCCAATCGAAAAAGCAAACCAAAATGTATTAGATTGCTCAATTTACATCTCTCTATTAAGGGGAGATGTAACCTCGTAAAAATGAACTTCCTCCCAAAGCTACTATATTTGCTCCAAACAATTCCTCTTCAATTTCCAAAATCTTGGTTTAAAACAACAGATACGTTGGCAGCCAGATTTACCTGGTCATTTGGGAAAATCTGGAGGGCAAATAGGTTTTTGAGTTTACCTAGGGAAAGGGGGAGTGGCGGATGGGCACTGCCTAATTATAAACTGTACTTCCTAGCGTCAGCTTTGCAGTATCTTTAACCTCTCAACAAGGTAGAAGAGGAGGGGAATAGGGGAATGTCCCATTAATATACAAGCTTGGGATTGGGGCTGTAGCAAAGGGATGCTTGTTGAAAATCTTTGAGCAGAGTAATTAAAAAAAAAATAGGTTTCAAGACTTTGATTATGGTGTTCAAAAACTGGTCCAGGATACGCAAGAAACTGGGATTAGGCAGGTTTAGCTGGTATACTCCTATGCTTCGGAATAGTCAACTGCCCAAAATATTTCACAATGGTGGTTTATGTAATTGGGAATGAGTTGGCTTAGGAAGGATAGGAGATCCACTCTCGGGGTACCATATGGCATCATTTGAAGTGATTCGGGCCATATTCATCATTGGGATCCAAGATTTTAAAAAATATTTACAACTTAGGGATTTTCTGTTAAAAAAGGTGGGGGGATTGCAGGCTTTTTTTAAAAAATTGAGCCTATGCCCTCAGGTCAAAAACATTTGGTAAGCAGGAAGACAGCCTTATTTGTACCAATTACGTCTGTTAAAAGAATGTGTCAATCAATCAATCAATAAGTGGTGTGTGTGGCACAAATACTCCCCCAAGAGGATCTTAAGGCAGTGAGGCAAGTAGGGGGGGCTGGGGTTGAGACTTTCCCATAGGGTGCTGATGTCACCTGAAGAGCCAGGTCTTGAGGTCTCTCCTGAACTGGATCAGTGTCGCGCTTTGCCAGAGGTGGAGGGGGAGGTCGTTCCAGGTCTTGGCTGCGAGGTAGGAGAAGGACCTTCCTCTGGTTCCGGTCTTGAAGAGGCTTGGTATGGTGTGCAGAGAGAGGTCGGCTGATCGAAGGTTTCTCTTGGTTACATGGAATGAGAGGTGATTGTTTGTATTCTGGTCCGATGTTGTGGAGGGCCTTAAATGCGTGCCTAACGATCTTGAAGGTTCTACTTTCAATGGGGAGCCAGCGGAGGTGTTGGGTGATGTGGTTGCGACAGGCGATGTCTAGGACCAGTCTGACTGCTGCGTTTTGGACAGTCTTGAGCTTTCTAAGGAGTTTTGTGTTGATTCCAACATAGAGAGGCGTTGCCGTAGTCAAGTCTGCTAGTGATTAAGGGCGGGAGACACCATTTTTCTGGATTCGGAGGGGCTCCATCTGAATGTTTTCTGGAGTAGAATTTTTTTTACATATATTTGGAGAGGATGTAGCCTTACGGCTAGAGCGGTCAACCTCGAAGCTGGGAAACTGGGTTTGAGTCTAAGCAACCACGCTCAACATCCTGTGATTATGGCCAAATCACGTAATCTCCCCGTGCCTAACAAAAATGAATGTGTCCTCATGTAACAAAACTGGTTCTCATGTATAGCGCTCTGATGCCCGATGTATATAAAACTATTAATAAATAAATATATAAGAGCATGAGATTCAGGAGTCTCTAGGACCACTTCAGTGATTTGACATGGTGGGTCCAAGGAAAAGTACTGAACTAGATGACTATGGGACAGAGGTCTCTTCATGTCTACCCCATCCCATTTAAATTGTAGCTCAGTTGGGATTTCCTCAGATGTATGAAAAACCTCAGACCGTGCAGTGCTGCATACCTAACAAAAGCTCTTCAGACAAGGTTCTGGAAACAGAGTTTCCACCAGCCAATCATCTAGGTTGCAGGTGGGTCACCCCAAAAGTTTATTCTTTGTATATTCTTAAGGTTAAATGCTTTAGGCCAAACTTTGAACATCCATGATGGTAGTTTTTAATATTCAATGGCAAAGGTACTGGCAATGCTGTTCAATGAATGGCATTTAAAGTATGCATATTGAGAATACACAAATGGCCGCCGGCCTCCCGTTTGCCTGGACTCCGAGATCTGTGTTTATGCTAGCATGTGGAAGAATTCCACTTATAAAATTCTAGATCCACCAAGAAGCCCCGGATTTCTTGGGCATAAGAATAAGGGGGAAAACATCATAGACCTTATTTGTTTTCTGGAACCAGTTTAATCACTCTCAAAATATATTTCTGAGTTTCCTTTAGAAGCTCTAGAGTTGCTTTTGGACATCTTGAAAGACAGTCTGTAGGTAGATTCGAAGATATCCCTCCTTGGCAGTGTTTAGTACACATTGATCTGGGACAATCTGTGCTTACTGATTTTCTGAAACTGGGGTTTGAACTCCACAAGGACTAAAGAGCTTCTTGCACACCTAATGAGAAGTCACTCTGACATCTTAGAGGTGTCAAACTGAGTTAAGAAAAGATGAATTACTTTATTTTTAAATGAAAATGTATATTTAGAAACAGACTGTGCCATACTTATCGCGTGGTCTGGAATTAAAAACATCTTGCATAGATGGAGACTATGGAAATTCAGTGGCAAAGCAAATAACCAGTCAGGTGGCACATAGATGATAACCTAAAGAATGTATTACCGTATTTTCTGGCGTATAAGATGACTTTTTAACCCTTGAAAATCTTTTCAAAAGTTGGGGGTCGTCTTATACGCCAGGGTCATTTTATAAGCAAGCGAATATAGCCAAAACTTATATTTTAGAAGGAAAAGTAGGGGTCCATCTTATACGCCTAGTCGTCTTATACGCCAGAAAATACGGTATGTATGTTAACATATTCTTAAAGAGAAGACACAGAAGGTTAAGAGAAGGCATTGGAGGGTGAGATAAAAATTGGAACCACTGACAGCGCACTTAAAAAAAGTTCCACTGGTTCCAAATTAGTTTTCTAGTCTATATTTCTACTGCAAATTTTGAGTTTTACAAAAAAGATGCTACCAAAATATTTCTGTATAAACTGAGGTAGCTTTAATAACTTTATTATTTGCTCCCTAGTTGGCCTGGCGGCAGGTATGTCATATTTCAATCGAAGTGGTCAGTGCAATCACACTATCCCTATGAAACACTGATATGGATGACTGCTACTGTATCCAAACCCCTAAGGAAGGGAAAAGAGCCAGGGTGGACTCCTGACAGAAGAAAGTATTGGTTTAGCTACATATTTGACGGATTTGTCTCGGAGATGCCATCATCCTTCCCAGAGCTGTTGTGCTCACATTGCTCCCAGAACATGCGTTCCTTTACATAAAGTCTGTGGGGCAGGAGAGATTGTAAATGAATCTTGAAAAAGATCGAAGAGACGTCTCAGCCAATCACATATTAATTTGGTTTATTATCTGGGAACCGGTTCACAAACCCATCTAACAAGAAAACCATTAAAATAAAAAAATGGATACCCTACGAAGTACCTTAAGGCCAGGTTTGGCCTAGTTCAGTCTAACATCAGTTAAGCAAAACAAACCCCAAGTTAGTCTCAATGTAAAGTACACACTTTAGGGAGCTCAGATAACAAATTCCACCAGGTATCTAAGGAAGCATTTCAAGATTCATCTCGTGTGCATGTATACCGAGGAATGTGTTTACACATTTGACAAACAAGAACAAAAGCATCCACAATCGAAAAGGTATGTTTCCCAGTGCTCTTAATCATAATTAGAGTAATTATCGAGCCTCTTAGACACAGTGGACAGAAGTCAGCCACGGTGATGTGACTAGCCCATGAAAAAAATGTAGGTAGTAATTTTTAAATGAAGAACATAAAAATATATGTATTTACAGTGAATGTAAGGAGCCTTTTCAAACCTTAATTGTAAAATGCCACTGTTCTCTAATGAATGCTATGCCTTTTCAAGGTTCAATGACATTTTCCGCAGCATTTTACACATAGTTTTCATTTTATCAATCTCATCATTTTTATAAGCTCAAGAGATCTACATCTATTTGTATATTATTGCACTTATTTTAAGTACAGCTGTTTTCTTGTAATAGCACCCGCGGTGTCCCACTTTCTGGGGCTTTTCTTGCACTTGAAAAGGTGAGAAAAAGCTCAGAAGCTGCGAGGAAGCACCTCGCTCTCTTGTGACCCAAGAGCACTGTACGTGCGTGCAGAAGGTTTAATTGATACCATCACTTCCATTGTTCATTCTTCACAGTAAGCAAGGTGATAATTTACTCCATCACACTACTTAGATTTGTACAAATGATAAGTGGGGTTGAAGGACATTCTGTGGAGACTTGCGCACCACAGGAGACGTCAAATTCAATACTAAGCAGTTCCCAACAGACATGACTTTAATTGGAAAGAAGATTAGATGGGGGGTCTACATGGTGATGCCAAGGTTGTTCGAAAATGCAGTATTACGGGTACAAGAACCACAGGGGGGTTGAGCTCTAATCAAGAAGGAACGTGCTTCCCTAGCAAAATCTTTCAGTTTGAACCAAAGGCGGAGGCTACGCAACACTGAAGATGGTGATAGAAGAATAGACAACAGTAGGGTGATCCCCAATATCCCTACAGATTATGAACTATCCAAAGGGGATAGTACACTCTTAAAATCGAACCCCTTCGAGTATGTATAAGGCTTTTCTGTCTTATAGATACCAACTTGTTAGAGCAACTTTATGGCGCTTCAGTACAAAACCAAAACATTCCGTTTCTGAAGCGTGCTAGAGAAGAGGTCGAGATCATGCAACAATAATCATACCTCAAGCAATCAAGACAGAGGGAGGTCGTTCCTCCTAACTCAGGTTTTGTCCCGAAACTATGACAGGGACAAAGCCTACTAGACCTAAGATGGACAGCTCTGGCTTACTAGCTTTTGCTACAGATCAGGTGGTTTGCCTATGCTCTTATTTAATCACATATCAATTTTACAAATGTGTATATAGTGTGCTTACTGGCACAACTGTCACTGGAGATGTCAGGCCTGCATTTACATATCACACTATTGCAGAACACTTTGTTTCAGGTCTACTGCTGTTCTCACGTACACATATATTTGCTTTCCCTGAACATGTGATGTAGGGAAGTGTTTTGTCTCCAGGAGATATAGAGATACGTATGTGTATATTCATATGCATACACACACATATACATTCACATATAAACACACACAAGTAAGCTGCACATAGCTTTCTACTTGGAATCAATTACTCGCATCCATTGTTGTTATTATAAATGTGATATGGTTGCAATTATATGAAATAACTGAGGTGGAATTGTAATTGTAATTGGATTTATATAGCGCTTACCCCTGAACCCAGCAGGCTACCATCCCTGTGATGGTAGCAAATAATAGTGGGTCACTAATTGCGACCTGTCTCATTAGTATTCATGAGATAGGTCTATTTGTGACCCACTACGAATCGCTAGCGATTAACAAAAAGGGATTCGCAAAAAAACTCTATTTGGTAATCGTTATTAGTATTATTAGTACATCTAGCCCCATATGCAGTAGTTTGTTGAACTGTTTAATTATATGGTACCAAACTAATGCATGCCTCTATGGGACTAAACTACATTTCTTTTTCAGATCACAAAATGGTGTTCAAAAAGGAGCAAGAGCCTAATCCATAATGAAGTTGTTGGTCAGGCGGTCACTGTGGGCTTAATGAGACTGGGATAAACAGAGAATTGTAGTTCACTCTTCACTCATTCTATGGTTTGCCTTCATCTTTTAAGCAGTACCCGCAAAGGACAAGGATAGGAAACCCCTTAACATACGCCACTATTTTGATTTGGAGGACAGGGTATACAGAACCCTAAGGTGAGGCAGAGAGATGCATGCGCTTCTAACCAGAGGGGAAAGAGACATGAAAATGGTCTTACTATATGGGAGCCTCCTAAAAGCTTTTATCAAACCTGAGATTGAAATAGGAAAAAACGTTGGGTAAAGAATTAACAGGTGAAGAATAAGAAAATCTTACTACTTTCATTCAAAAGTGTCTAGGAAAGTTGCTTTAGGATGATTCAGTTGAATTATTCGGTGAATATATAGTGATGGACTGAATAATTGCCCTTGATACGGAACTGTATCTGCAGGTTAAATCCATATAGCGTAGGAATGTTCAAAATGAATACCCTTTTGACACACAATTTTCCAGGACATAATAAGTGCAATAGGCATCACTTTCACAATAACCCTGGGAAGTATCAGCTGGGAAGGTTCTCGCACTCAGGTAAAACCAAATACAAAAGTAGATTTGTGAATCTGGGTCATATATGAGCTTAAAGATTACCTAATAGATGGAAGGATACAAACAACCCTCACCAAGAGCCTGGCTGCCAGATGTGCTCAAGTGGACAATGCCAGTGATCGCGTTCTACGTGCCGCCTCTACTAAAGGCATGCAACGCAAGGCATTAGAGACTTGGGAAGACACACTAGAAATATTCATACGCACACAAAGCAGACTACCTTGTGACAAGAGAAGTGAGGACGCCCACCCCATATAATTGTATACAGAACCAAAACTGACGATACCCCCTGTTCTCCACCTCTATGTCGAAAGATTTGAGTATATTTAGAAAGACTTTGTATACACTAGAGTTATGTGTGCAATTAGTATCTATATATCTGAGCCATGGCCAATACTAAGCAAATGTGCATTGTATTTCTCGTTCTAAAATATTAAACGTGACTGTGTATGAAAAGTACTTTCTGTCCATTAAATTTTTTAAAGGATTTTAATGAAACATGTTTAAAAAAATATGCCACCATTGCTTTGATAAGAGTGGTAAAAAAATACTAGGGGTTGAACTAATAAAGACCCGAGATGGGTCTTCATGGTTGCAGAAACATATTGACTTACACAAGGGACACCAGACCCTCCGTTATTGCTTTTATTGAGGTCAACAGGGGGTTGAAAAAAGAAATGGTGGCTTTCCTTTATCCATTTATAATCATTTACAATATTCCAGGCAGAACCCCCTCCCTCCGAAAAGGAATAACTATCATAGGTGGGAACTTCAACAGGGTCTTGAAGCAAGCTCCCGACATTCACCCACACTCAGGCACTGGAGTTGCAGGCTCGCCCAGTTTGGTGAAACTTTATCTGAAATATGGTAACAACAACACATCAACGAAAGGCCTATTCTTTCCTCTAAAGGTAAAGTAAATGCTTTCCATGTATAGAGTATTTCTCTGTCCCATTAACAGGTTGAGCACTTGGTGATTTAAACACATCCAACAGGGGTGTGGAATTTAATAAAAATATATACTTGCCCATGGGGCAGGTTGCTTCATAAATCTACTCGTCCTGTAACAAAACCCACTTGTCCCTTTGGTGCCATGTAGAGCGGCAAAGAATTATGGCAGCAATCTCACTATAGAACAGCTCTGATATAGCCTCTCTGTTTATGCCAGGGCTCATAGCATAGTAATGATTGAATACTTGCAATCCCCTTATGTTGGCACATTTCTGCAGATCTAGATATTGGGGCTGAAGGTAGTGGTAAGCAATAGTTCCAGGGTTGGAATGCCCTTTTCAGTCTGTGCAAACCTACTAACTTACATGTTTTAAGGGGTTTCAACAACTCTTCTCCAATCTCCTTTTTTCATACTGTGAAATTTTGGCAATGTACTCCTGTCAATGGCAGACATAATACTTCTTCCATAGTTGGGGAAAAAGTGGTTGGAGGGAAAGTGAACTTGCAAACATGCAGATATTCGCATGAGCAAATCTACATATGCATACTTGCTCATGCAAAATTCAGTTCACAAATATTTTCTAGGAGTACTATCTATTGTCCTGCTTCTGTAAATTCTTCTCTCTCTCTCTCTCTCTCTGTATCGGCTGGCTTCAATGTGATTGACAGCATTCTGCTCTTTCACAAGGAGCATATAGGCACACAAAATTGTTTTGTTCAGTGCCAGTAACTACTGTGGCAGTGTGCTTTTTGAGACCAAAAACGAATTTTTGCTTTTGCCAATGTTTGTTATAATGGTGAGGTACTGGCAGCTCCCACACCAATAAGGTTTTATAAAAATCATGCCAAAACAAATTTGGCAAAACTAAAATGCTGACCGCTAATTTCAGACCTACTGGCTTTGCCAATGCTTGTTTATTTTTGTTTGCCATAATCTTATTGAAACTGGTTACTCTGATTTTCCATTATGAATATTTTTTGGAAATACTAGCATGCATAAACATGTTACTAAATGATGCTGCAAAGAAATGGTATCTACAATTTGACAATAGTTTAGGGAAATGTTTTTTTTTCTGCTTTAATTTTTTTACACACATTTTATTTGGAAAGCAAAGAATCATCAATTTTGCTTTCAAGCTTCTGCAAATATTTGCATCAAATCAGACAGCATTCTGGGAGCATCTTACATAGCTTAATATTGCTAAATGTTGAAAACGTGTCTACACATTTTTATACTGGAACCACTGTCAGTAGTGCAGTCAGAGCTTACAACATTTACTTAGAGCGCTCACCCTAATAATGAAGGCTTTCAATTAATGAACCATAAATACAAGTTTGAACAGCATCAACATATGGACAAAAATATTAACTTAACGGCAGACAGTGCCCTTCCCTGATCCATAATGTGGTACTGCAAACTTGCAACCAAAGGGTTTGCGCTACAGGGGGTTGGGCCTACTTGTCCCAAGGACAAAATACACATGAAAACATGTTGCCCTTGACCCCAAACAATATGTCACGAGCGTCGGGCCATAGGAATTCCACATCCCTGCATCCAAGCCGGTGATTTAAACACATCCAAGCCGGTGATATAAACACAATTAGTAAAAAGAAGGGGATCCCTTGGTGAATCGAATTAGCACAACCAGGTAGTGTGTGGTTGTTGGTATTCTAGCCCATATATTAAAGTGAATGTCACCAACAAATCAGTAGATTCTAAAGTTCTTCTTTTATTTTTAGAAAAAGATTTTTATATGTTTACAAAATTTAAAAACAGTACATAATAATTACATTCAGATATACATCAATAAACACCTCATGATTAAAAAATGTTTTAACAATAAAACAAAATTATGTTAAAAAGGTTACTAAACCACTTCTGATCATAAAAGAGGGAAAGACAAAGGAGAGGGCGTATAACAGACAATCCTATTTGTCATATTTATACATATCAGGGAACTCAAATAAAAGAGACTGATCCAGGACACACTCTACTTATGATGTCTATGGAGAAAGCTCTATCCCTTGATTATGTAATTCCAGGCGTCGACGCGTTTCGATGGTTAGTTTAAAATTTTGACCATTTTTTTCAAGACCAAAATAGATATGTCTCTCCTATAACACTGGCACTGGTCAGTTCCTCCGCATGGTCACAAACAGGAAATCAAAAATGTGGTAGCTAAATGCATGATAGCTTTTTAATCCAGAGAGAGAAACCCTAAGTGCCGAAACCACAGAATACTTACTTCAGCTCAGCAAAGGCTCAGTGAACTCACCTATGGTTCAGTGGGAGATTCTTAAACCTTGTATTAAGGTTAGAAGGCTGCACAAATGGTACTAAACCTCGAAAGTAGATGCAGAGAATTAGTCGCTAAATAGCTCCAATGTGAAATAGACAAATCTAAGTTGTACTACCGAGGTTGGGTTTAGACAAACACAGAAAGCATGTTTAGCTTCTCAAAGCATAGTCTATAGACAAGGTGAATACGTAGGCTCACTTATTTGTAGGCTAAGAAAGGAAAATGAACAATCCTCTTAGTATAAACATCAATGGTCAGGAAGTCACTGATCCGGTGGCAATAATTCAGAAATTCATCCAATTCAATAGTGTATTATCAGAAGGACCGGTTATCCCACTAAACATGCTTTAAAATTACATCTCCGAGCTTCCAATCAGTTTGTTACAGACGTCAGAGAACTAGTGTCTTTACCAGTAAAATATAACTTCTGAGAAAATAGAGGCAATAGTGCTCCTAGAATCCAGCTGCCAAGTAATCTGGTCAGTTGCCAGAAGATGTTAGCGAGACAGTAATTATGCTCATCCCCAAGAGAAGCTGACGACTTGATAAGTGTGGTTTTCACCCCCCTATTTCTCTGCTGAATACAGAGGCCAAGATATTCGCAAATTTTCTAGTCAATTATCTAGTAACAATGATTGAAACACTCCTTAACTGAGATCAACGTGGATTTATGCCAATGTGGATTGATGCCAAACAAGTCAACTAGACATAGGCTTTTTAACGTCTGCTTTGGCATATAAACTGAAGTAGCCAGCGGTCATTATCTAAATTTACTTGCGGAAGTCTTTGACTCTCTAGACTGGAATTACTTATTTTTGCTACTTGACTTGGGTCTAAAGTTCTTCAATTATCCATCTACCTGTCACTTATCTACCAAACGTAGAGCATGAGAATTGGTCAATGAGATTATCACAAACCTTCCTCATTGTGCAGCGGACCAATTAGTGCCAACCAGTCAATGATTTTCTTCTTGTTGTTGCCGTGGAGCCTCTGAAGACCGTTATTAAGACACATAGAATTAAAACCTTTGAGTGGAGCACAGCTTCCATGGATAAAACTTCATTATAGGCTGATGGTCTAATAAACCTGCAAGACACCATAAACCTAAGGCCAACAGCAATGAAGGCTTTGAATGATTTTGGTACTTATTGAAACCTTTGGGCTAAATGTAATTTGTATACAGCTGGTGCAAGGGTCTTTAGTGACATTTAGGTGGCCCAATACCCTCTTATAAGAGTTTCAGAGAGGGCTAGATACTGAGAAATATTTATCTAAAATTTCCAAGAACGTGTATGGGTCAGGAATGTCTTCAAATGTAGAAAAACGTAAACAATACCGCCCATTTCAGGATGCCTCTATCGATTTAATTATTTGTTGGCTTTAATCAAAATCATATTTTCCCAGTTTTCTATACCTTAAAAATATCCCATTTAAGACTCCCAAACAAATTTTCAAGAAATTCACCTTATCAGATTATGATGAAAAGTAATGACAATGAAGGAAACAGGGCCATCTCATATGGTAACGTCAATTGACTAAGGGGAGTCCTCACCGGAAGGATACAGAGAGTCCGCCTCCCCCCGTTCAGATCAGAAGCCACCGATGTCATCTGCGGCGTGCCACAAGGATCATAACTCAGCCCCACGCTGTTCAACATCTACATGAGCCCCCTCGCAGCCATCGCACGCCAACACAACCTCAACATCATCTCCTACGCCGACGACACCCAGCTCATCCTCTCCCTCACCAACGACCCCGCCACCGCCAGAACCAACCTACACGAAGGGATGAAAGACGTAGCCGAGTGGACGATGAACAGCTGCCTGAAACTGAACTCAGATAAGACGGAAGTCCTCATCCTGGGATCTACGCCCTCCGCCTGGGATGACTCCTGGTGGCCCCCTGCCCTGGGCAGCGCACCCAAACATACAGACCACGCACGCAACCTGGGCTTCATCCTGGACTCCTCCCTCTCCATGACCAGACAAGTCAATGCCGTCTCCTCGTCATGCTTCAACATCCTACGCATGCTACGTAAGATCTTCTGGTGGATCCCCACCGAAACCAGGAAGACGGTCACTCAGGCCCTCGTCACCAGCCGACTGGACTACGGCAACTCCCTCTACGCCGGAACCACTGCAAAACTCCAGAAAAGGCTCCAGCGCATTCAGAACGCCTCAGCACGACTCATCCTGGACATCCCCCGACACAGCCACATCTCCGCACACCTGAGAAACCTGCACTGGCTCCCCGTCAGCAAGAGAATCACGTTCCGACTCCTCGCCCACGCACACAAAGCTCTCCACAACTAGGGCCCAAGATACCTCAACGACCGCCTGAACTTCTACACTCCCACCCGCCAGCTCCGATTGACCACCCACGCCCTCGCGGTCGTCCCCCGCATCCGAAAAGCCACAACGGGAGGAAGATCCTTCTCCTACCTGGCCGCCAAGACGTGGAACTCCCTCCCCACCCACCTCCGCCTGACCCAAGACCACCTCGCCTTCAGGAAGCAACTCAAGACCTGGCTGTTCGAGCAGTAGCGGACCCCCCTACCCCAAGCGCCTTGAGCCCCTCCGGGTGAGTAGCGCGCTATACAAATACAATGATTGAATAGTAAGTTTTCCCCAGCACTTAAAACCAAAACTGGACAAAAACAGAAGAAGTTCAAACTTGCATTTCATTGTTATTAAATCTGTTGGTCTTATTCGTGGTCTGTGGGTAGCAACTAATGCAAGCATTTGAGCAAAGTTAGCTGCATAGCAACACTGGAAGGTCTGGAAGCATCTTAGCTTGTGTAGAAGTACTGAACACTTCGAAATGCATTTCTTATATCTCCATTTACTTTACTTAAAAGTACTTATTGGTAGCTCAAATCATTCAATTCTCTTGTGGCTCATATATGGACAAAGTATCTCTAAACAGCATAGGCAAATGTTTTTAAGTACTGGATTCACAGATTCGCTGCGAAATTCTTATTGCAGCTTAATGGTATAGATATACAATGGAGTAAGCCTTTCAAGTCTAGATTATATATATTTTTATAAACTGCATTATCTCAAATACTAAGTAAACCGATCTACACCAGACTTCACATAACATTTATTCTGGTCTCCGGTCTGTGTTGAAGTAAGGTTTGTTGCAAGATTATCTTCAGGACTTCCTAATTTATAATGCGAACAACTGAAACTAAGTGAACCAAGTCACTGCCGAAGTTAGTGCAGATAAGAATGGCTCAAATATTCAGAAAACTGCATTTACTACGGAGTCACTATCTGGACCATCATTCAATACAAGCTACTGTTCTTCTGTAGCATAACTTTTCATATACATACGGTCTCAGTTAAAAAAAACCTCAATTGAGGAGACAGCATAGCCGTGATTCAAACCAAAACATCAGTGAAATTCTTCAATGCCCTCCTCGTGCCTCGAACGAATGAATACATGAGCACAACTTAAGTTCACAATAAATTTTTAAAACGCAATAATAAGTGAGGAAAATCTGAAGTGATACTGTGCCTGAAAAAGAAAGACTGTAGAGTGGCAAAGTGAATTATTTCTGCTTTTTGCATAATAACAATAATTCAGTTCCATAGTTACCATACCACAAGAATTCCCTATTTGACATAAACTGGAAATTTTAGCTGTCACACAAGACTCATATTTTAAGATTCAGATTAACAAACCAGGCATCAAATACCCATCAGCAATAGCTTGAGTGTGGACTTCTTTAATGGGAGATATATGAAATTGTCTTTCTCCTCAGGCTTCAGAGATACATTACAAATGTCTTTAAATATGAATGCATCTGGTGTATGCCCAATTTCTTTCCAATACTCCCTTTCCCACAATGCTATATGCTTTTCTTGACAATTCTAAACCAGGCTTTAGCAAATTCTAGTTAATTTCCAGTAGCTCCTCAAAACTCAGTTCAGCGCAGGGCAGCAAAAGGTAATTTTTATGTAGCAATGGCTAAAGACTATAGCAGCAATTACACAAAAGGTGGTGGGAGGAATGTTTGCAAACAGTCTAACCAGCCCCACTCTAGACAAAGTCTCGCCTTCTGCAAATAAGTACTGACCCTGCTCTTCGTGGTAACAGATCATCCAGATCTACCAGGTAAGGTTCCTCCAGAAGGGTCCACAAGCAACTCCAGACAACACACTATAGAATGCATGATGCCATTCCATTGTCATGCACCGATGGTGATGGTGTTTCTAATTTAAATGTATCAGTCTGAAAAGAGTGCAGTGCTGGAGATGTGGTGGCTCGGCATCTCTCTAGTAAGCCATGATCATATCAACAGAATTCCTGAAAACCTGCAATTTCTCCTTACAACAGTCAGTGACTGTGTTATTGCACATCATCATTATGCATGAGATGAAATTATTTATACTGCTTAAGAGCCCTTTCTGAGTGCAAATACAAAGTCTGCTCAGCCTTTTTATATATGCCTTCAGATAGGAGTGTTGTAACCACATCATAATCATCACAAAAGGGAATGGACACTTGTATCTACAATAACCATTGGTTATTTGTTGACAACCCTCATAGACGCTGAGATTTTATTATTGCGGTGTATCTTTTTTCCGCCCCTTCTCTGGCGTCATGGCATAGTCATCGGGTTGACAAACGACGTGCTATATGCCTGCCTCACCCGAGGCAACCTCTGGAAAGTGTAGAAGTGTCCAGAAATAGTGAGAGCTGGTCCAGAGGGATAGAGTGCAGTGCCACAAGGAAAAAATCTAAAAACAGTGTTGAACCGAAAACCAAAACATTTTTTTTATTATAAAGAAGATGCACATTCGAATTAAAAGGGGGAAATAGTGATATATTCGGTAATCGAGTTACAGGATTACCATATAATTCTATCAATAGGTCGACATGTTTCAGCTCTATTGGGCCCAGAGGGTCTGTAGAGCTTTCGTCAGGACAAAACAAAAACAAAACTGAATACTCACACTATTAGTGTAGTGTTCAATGGAAGTACGAAAATTTCACACTCAGAATCCTTAATTGTCGGTAAATCTCTCCGCATCCGGCGGACATTAGAGTCGCTGTACACAGGGCGTTTGCCTCGTGTTAGTTACAATTACTGCTAGTGCTGACTCTGCCCCCAGAGTCAGCACTAGCAATAAAATGACATTTTCATACTTCCATTGAACACTACACTAATAGTGTGAGTATTCAGTTTTGTTTTTGTTTTGTCCTGACGAAAGCTCTACAGACCCTCTGGGCCCAATAGAGCTGAAACATGTCGACCAATTGATAGAGTTATATGGTAATCCTGTAACTCGATTACCGAATAGATCACTATTTCCCCCTTTTAATTCGCAGTGTGCATCTTCTTTATAATAAAAAAAATGTTTTGGTTTTCGGTGCAACACTGTTTTTAGATTTTTTGCTTGTGGCACTGCACTCTATCCCTCTGGACCAGCTCTCACTATTTCTGGACACTTCTACACTTTCCAGAGGTTGCCTCGGATGAGGCAGGCATATAGCACGTCGTTTGTCAACCCGATGACTATGCCATGACACCAGAGAAGGGGCGGAAAAAAGATACACCGCAATAATAAAATCTCAGCGTCTATGAGGGTTGTCAACAAATAACCAACGGTTATTGTAGATACAAGTGTCCATTCCCTTTTGTGATGATTAAGGTACCTATTCAGGGGAACTGCTTGGACGCAAATTCCTCTTCCCTCCCATGATTATAAAAATAGTAACCACATCATAACCATGTTTGTAGTAATTTGATGGTGAAATAACTTGGTTTAACAGGGTACACTGGCAAACAGATGATTTATAAGTAAGGAATTACTAATTATGCCCTAAACACTGGGAAGAATTATGTTTTTTTTAATGAATCTATGAAGTTAGCTGAGACAGTCTTAGTTGCTGTCCTCCTCCAGAGCATGACCACACACAACTGTAGACCTTCCAACCATGAGAGCTTATCCCACACTTCGAAGATTACTAATGTAAAGGACAATGGCTAAGTCACAGGCGTCTCAGAAAATTTGGTGTATCCTGGTTCGTTTTTGTTCTACTTTATTAAGAGAACTAATGTGGTATTTTGCAGAAATATCTACTGACAAATATAGCTGAGATATTTGCTTTTGATGTTTTCACAGGTTAAATAAACACTGGGTGATCAGAAACAGACAACATGATGTTAAGGAGGACAAGACAAATTAGCGTTCTTGCAGGAAACAGTAGGCTCTTTAACAGATATCCTTCCACATAAAATGCAGCAAGTCAAAGATAGCACATAATGTCCTATTCTAGGAAAAATTAAGGTTGGCTCAGGCACAGATCTGAAAAATAATATGGAGGGATGTCCGCTCCAGAGCCTACAATATCAACAGGATTTAGCCAAGAAAATGTATATAGAATGTGTAGGTCGCCATTGTATCACTCCCACTTTCAGTAATGTATATTTAGATGTAATCTTAGGTGTGCTGCCTTTCATTTATTGAGTGCATGTGAGCAATAGTATTTCTGTACCTGGAGGCAGTGTGGGTGTCATGTGATCTCCCTGTTAATACCCAAATCAGGAAAGGACTGCAATCCAATCTACACCTAGGGCACTTCCACACACACCTCACAGCATTTTATGCTAAAAAGAACTATGGCACACCGGAATTGCTAGATTAGGAAAACAACTTAAACTCTTGCTGAGGGGCCGAGAAAGTGGTATACGCCTGTCTGCGTAAGTCGGACAAGATCTGGGGTCTGTGGAGGAAGTACAGAGGTTGTTGTACAATGGAGCGGCTCTGAAAACTTGAACACTATCTGTGGCTAGCTGCTGGTGTGACGGGGGAGGGGCAAGTGCCCCAGCAGCAAAAGAAGTGGCCTTTATATAAGAGGGGAAGTGCAGAATCCTATCATCGCAGCACATGAAAGGAGGGGGACTGACTAGCAAAAGATCACTGCAATGTTTGTGAGGGGGAGGAGGGGACTGACACCCAGGATATGCACAGGAAAGTGTCTGGTAACATCAAGGGACAAAGCAAAACCAAAGGGGATCATGGAAGGAGTGTTTAACATTGCAAGCACTCACCCCCTATCAACTGCTCTGGGTTTAATCTATCATCATTTTTAGCTCACCCCGCCACCCCAGTTCAGACATGGCCATATGCAAATCAGCCTGACCCTGTGCCTATGGGACAGTCCAGCCCGAACTGCCAAGCCATGTCTTCCCTGGACCGGAAACAAGCATCCTGGGACCGGTTTCGGGCTGACAGTCCTCATAAGCCAGGCTATCTTGAATCCAGTGGCAAAGTGAGCAAGGGACCCAGGTCTAGGCATACCCTGCCAACTTAGGGTGAACAAAGCAAAACGAAAGGGGATGATGGGCGGAGTGTTGAACATTGCAAGCACTCACCCCCAGTCAACTGATCTGGGTTTAATCCATCATCATTCTTTAGCTCACTCCCTTTGCCACCCCAGTTCAGACATGGCCATATGCAAATCAATCTGACCCTGTGCCTCATGGGAACAGTCCAGCCCGAACTGCCAAGCCATGTCTTTCCTGGACCGGAAACAAGCATCCTGGGACCAGTTTCGGGCTCATAGCCCTCCTCAGTCAGGCTATCTTGAATCCAGTGGCAAAGTGGGGATGGTGGAGGAAGGGAAGCATCAATGGGATTTGCTATAACTGATGTATGCACTGTACAATTGCTTTGCTTGTTACACTGGCTGTACGCTGAGCAGACGTTAAAAAGAAGTTTAAAAAAGAACTATAGCAAAGAACCCCCTTGAGGGGTCCGCTCGGCGTTGCAGCGTCAGCCCCACAAGGAGCTGCCCGATGATGAAGAATGACACCCAACTGGGTGTGTGAGGGCCCTTGCTTCTGAGCAATCAGATACCCGATCTAGTTTCTCGGTTCTCAACCCGACCTCTTACCTGTTGTCGTTCCGCCACCATAGGAACTGCATAGCCTTTGCATCACATCCAGAGTGCAGCAAGGACCCATTTGTCGACAATGGTTTCTGTCTCTTGTCTATGATCACACTATTTGGTCTAGTAGGGAAGCCAGGGTTGACCCCAGATTGTCCTGTTTTGTACTGTGCAATTTAGTCATAATAGTTAGATGGACATCCAGATTTGCTGGGAGCCCTGTGACTCACAGGGTGCTAAGCCTAAGGATTCGAACCTGGCTGGTTTCCCGTGCTGTCAGGGCCCTGCACAGCCAATGGTTTCCTCCGCTTACCTGCTCCATGAGGGGTGATCAATTAAACTGTGCAGACCAGATGGGTGTCCACTACTCATCACTACATGCTGTGTCAGTGCCTTTTGATCAGCTGATCCCCATAATGTTTCCTCTGCCAAACTCACGGAGCAGTAACGTAGCAGTTAGGTTGCTGGCAGTAAGAAGAAGAACAGCCTGTGGGCACTCCATTATGCAAAGTGGTCTGACTGGAATTGATGGTGGTGGGCGACAACCACAACGACAAAGGTGGAATTACAGCCTGCCATTTTCAGATCTAGTCAGCCAGGTGAGCAAAAGGTACATATGTACTTTTAGTTTGCTCTTAATGTGTGGCACCTGACTCAACATTTTGCCCTGCACTGTCTCAGACTACAATTAATTAATGATGTTGGTCTTCATTCCAGGCAGCCAAGCTGACATCACCAACGTGATGATGCACATTCATCATGCCTGGACTTCGGTGGGACAGTCAGTGAAAACATGTGGCCACAAAGAAAAGGGATTTGCGTGGTATGCGCTGCCGCCTGCTCATATGCACTTATGGGTATGTGCGATATTCAGTAACCTACCTACGGTGCTACAGGCAAAGGGATAACCCTGAACCCCACAAACAGACACAAGGCCTACAAATTTATATTTACAAATGCCTATGCACACGTTGTATTGCAACTTGCAGAAAACAGTACTGCGCAGTCTTAATTCACAAAGTCGAGTAACAATTTACTATTTATACAGCAACAAGAAAAATTTAAATAACAACCGCACACTCCAAGCGTATTGTGTTCTGTTGGTTTAACCCCTTCCATGCTGATGACAGAACGGTTCCGTCATCAGCATCGGTTGAGCTGGCTGATGACGGAACCGTTCCGTCATGACTCCGCCCGCGCAAGGCGGAGTCAGCACAGGCGGAGAATACGCCCCGCACGCAAGGGGTTAATGAGGATCGATTGTCCAGCCAACAGGTGTTTCATCAGGGTATGAACCAACGACTTCTTCAGGGCTAGAGGATGTACAATAACAAGGTTTCAAATACTAGAACCAACATATACTGCAGTTTAGGCGACAAGTGACTTGAGTGAAATTGCACCCTGGGTGACAGCCCAAAATCCTGCATATCACTACTACTGCTGTGTCGGTCCTATACGTGACGAGTGGACCCAAGTGATGAAGGAGTGTCTAGTGACATACTGATTTAGTTCACATAATTCCTAGTGGAAATATATCTCACTTCGGCTATATCTAGTATTACAGTTTGCCAACTGCCATACAATGAACATACACATGATCAAAAAATTCGATTTCCCAGTCTCACTGCATATAACCTCACACGCTCATTCATGATCAAGTTATTGAAAAAATACCTATAGAGTGTGCCGATCAAACAAACTTTGAAGCAGGTCCTGCGAATAAGGAATAGATGTGTTCAAGTATTCGGAGAGTAAACAAATCAAAAATAAATAAAATACGAAAGAGAGGGGGGAGGGAGGGAAAATGAGCAAAAGAGAGATACCCAGAGCGAGTCCAGAGTAAGGATCCCTTGATCTACCTTTAAAACTATCAATAAGATAAATAGTCGTACCTCTTTGGCAAATACAGTGAAAACAACGTTTTGAAAAAACAAGGAGTAAGTGGGTGTGGATCAAATTTGAATCCAAACCCCTAGCTATAGTTGAAGCAAGGCTAGTGCCTGCGCAAGAACTGAAGATCAATGTGAGGGTGGCTTATCACTCCGCCGGTTGTACTTCCGTCCCAGCTGGCAAGGGAAGGAAATCAAATTCCCAAAGACTCTCAAAATACAATGTCAACTCGAACGAACCACACACTGTGGACAAAGGAGAATAAAAGTCTAATACCAGGAAAAAAAATCATATGATGCATGCATAAGACCTATTTGAACACTGCACATTTAGCAAAAAGGGTCAAACATCGATAATGACCTCATGGAGCTAAACCAATTGCAAGAATCCTGGGCATGAGCTCACAGTCACAGCAAAATCTAGTATCACAGTGGGCCCCAAACTACCAAGCCCTTCAATATTCCCAAATGCAATGAACATTCTCCATTAGAGAGTCATCAGTCCAAAATATAACTTATTTATTGTCCCAATTGAAGCCACATAGTAAGGCATGTACTTCGTGTCCTGAGGATACTTTCTAAGCACACTAAGTCAACCTGAGTCTGTTAAAGTCATCATTATACAGACACGGTCAAACACATTGACGTGATCAGCAACACATTAACATGAAAAAAACACCCACAGGTCCTTATATGTTTCCGTGGAAGGTTATATTAAAACACAATATTAAGTTACCTACGAATAATTCTGGCGGTGTGACGTGGTTCTAGAAAGAAGAAAGGGACGTGTTCGGCTCTATCCAGGGTCCATAAAGCTGTGTAAAAAGACATGCAAGGTGCCAATAAGTAAGGGTACCCCGACCTTCTACGTGTATAATGCGGCAAACTAGGTTAAAGTTATTCTTACCCCATGGGGATTCGTAACACCACAGCCGAGTATGCTGATTCTGTATGTGACTTGCGGTGAACACCAAAAGTAAGGCGACGTCGTGGATCCTGGGTTAAATGGGCAAGGCCCAAGACGCTGCGCAGACGCACTCGGCAATAATAATAATAATAAGGGAGTTTATAGAGCGCCTGGATACGCCTACCCGATGTGTCCCTGCGCTAGTGGAGAGAGACCAGACAGAAACAGGACAAGGCATCCACCTGTAGGTGTCGCTAGTTTGTGAACAGATAAGTTTTAAGAAGACTCCTAAACCTCGTCTCTGACCGTTCTAGCCTGAGGCCTACCGGGAGTTTGTTCCAGTTTTGAGCGGCCAAGAATCTGAATGGCCGATTGCCCATTCTAGCTTTCTTAATCCTAGGGATTTCAAGCTGCCCCGTCCCTAACGATCTCAAAATTCTGCCTGGTGCATATCTGGTAACCAGATCGCCCAGATAAGTAGGTGCCTTATGCCAGAGAACACGATGGCAGATGAGTAGGGATTTAAACAGGACCCTCTTCTTGACGGGTAGCCAGTGAAGGGCTACGAGGGCATGCCTAGACGGCGCCCTTCTGGGTAGTCTCAACACCAGCCGAGATGTCGCATTTTGCAAGACTTGTAGGCGCCCAAGATTTTTTTCTGAAACTCTCAGGTATAGAACATTCCCGTAGTCTAACCGGGACGTGATTAGAGCCTGCGTCATCGTCTTTCTGGCTTCCAGAGGGAGCAGATCCAATGTTTTGTTTACGGTTTTTAGAACATCAAAACATTTCCCCACTAAGCGCCGAATAGGACCTTCATAGGAGAGGGCAGGGTCCACCCATACCCCTAGATTTTTAGCCTCCTTGCATGGAGTGGGGGTGGGGCCAAGGCACTGTGGCCACAAATCAGCCGTCCAGCTAGATCTGTCCCCACCTACCACCAGCACCTCAGTCTTGCCTCCATTTAACTTCAGGCAATTCTTGTCCATCCAGGAGGCCAGCTCCTGCATGCATGCCTTAAAGTTAGGGGCCTCGGCCGAAGGAGCCTGGGATAGGGAGATCAGCAGATGGGTGTCATCAGCGTAAGACACCAACTCTACCCCGAATGCCTGCACCACCTCCGCCAGAGGGGCCATATACAGGTTGAACAGAGTGGGGCTTAGGGCGGACCTCTGCGGACTGAAAGGACCCTCGTCGGACCTGAAAACTACGTTCCGTCAAGAAGGATTTCAGCCACCCCATGGCAGGGCCCGAGACACCCCTTTTGTTCAGACACTAAAGCAAGGTGAAATGTGCCACAGTGTCGAACGCTGCACTGAGGTCAAACATTATCAGTGCCATGGTGTGTCCGGCATCAACTCCTTGCCTCAGGGTCTCAGTGGCTCTTAAGAGGGCGGTTTCAGTGGAGTATCCCGGACGGAAGCCCGATTGAGAGGGGTGTAGGAGATTAGCCGCCTCCATATGCACCATCAACTGGGTATTTACCACTTTCTCCGCTACCTTGGCTACGTAGGGCAGCAGTAAAATCGGTCTGAGATTTTCTAAAACTTCATGACGGATGTTAAGTTTTTCCTGATCGGTAAGACCACAGCTCTCTTCCAGGCCATTGGCAGTACATGGTTTGCAAAAGAAATCTCCAGAATATGTCTGATGTAAGGCTCCAGGAATGGTAGACTTTCTCCTAGCACCTTAGGGGGTGCTGGGTCTCTGGGAGATTTGAATTTAATACTGAGACAAATATTTCTCAGAGTTTCGGGGGGGGCCGTCAAATGTTTCAGATTCCCTACCGCTCTGTTATCTCCCCTCACTTCCTCAAAATCTAAACCACTCTTGCATAGATGTTCCTGACCTTCAGTGCGAAGTATTCCGCTACTCTATTACACAATGGACCCCTGACCCCCATCAGCAAGTATGTGTGCACGTGTCGCCCCATGTAATTAACTAGACTGTCAACCTCACAAAATATCATCCTTTAAAAGACTACACTCTGTCAAGGAAACTCCATAGGTGCACGCACAAAACACAGTGTGACTGTTAGACGCGTCTGCTAATAAATGCAGTTATATATTAATGCAGCGGATATTATTTTTAAAAAGGAGACGGCTAAACATTAAAAGAAAGACTAAAGACAGAAGCAACTGGAGCAAAGAAAGAGAAGAGTTCTCCAATGAGTGTGCAGGGAAGACAGACATGAGGGTAATGACATGAGGTAATGCCCCAACAAGGGAAATGATACGCTTTCAAGTCAGTGCGTACTAACGAACAATTATAACAACGTTGGACTAATATGTCTAAAGTGAATTCATAGTACGATGAAAAACAGGCATATTTCAACAGTGCAAATTGTGTATACATTCTGATGTTATGCAAAAGACATTTGGGAAAATAATACCCGTCATGTTTCAAAGACAAGAGATCATGCTTATTGTTCACTCCATTTTAAACCACAACAATATATGATCCAACTCTTTGTAACATGGCACAGAAACATTCTCAAGTGAATATTACAGTTGGAGGTAACCACACATCAATGCTACTAGTCCCATCATTCCAGAGACTACTATGTCACATATGGACAAGAGCATATGTTCACTCTATTTATGCGCGATATGCCATTCCGTCGCCTATCAAATACCTTGGGTAGATCAAACCCAAGTATAGGAAGTGGCTAATAGAGCACATCACAAAAGATATATATAACAGAAGATATAACACCCACTTTCTTTACTTGATGCCAAACACCACTGTCGATCTCCTAAAAAGAATTGTAGCTCATGGTCGGTAATTAGCCCGAGTACTACAGATTCAATATCATTATCCGGGAGGCTTCCACCCGGCGCAACATGAGTTTCCTATTCCTGCCTCTCTAATTTTGTGGAACATGTTCTATCCCATAAAATGCAAACTGCAAACAGTTGAAGGCATGGGTGGCCATAGGGTATCTCGCATCCCCTTGTTTCAGTGCCTGTACGTGATCTCTAATCCGTTCTTTAAGCATGCAAATAGTACTGCCTACATATTTCTTCTCACACTTGCACACAATTATGTGCACAAGGTAACGTGTCATGAAGTTGATATTCCGTCTGATTTTATATTCTCTCCCGTCTGGACCATGGAAAGATGTGACATTATGGCAGGCCCATCTACAGACCCCACAACTGCCACACTTGAAGAAACCCAAGCTGCGGTGCGTTAACCAGTCTGTGTCTCGACTATTTGTGAATTAAGACTGCGCAATACTGTTTTCTGCAAGTCAGTGAAAACATACCAGCAGCCACCCGAAGGATAGATACATTTATTTGTAATAATTATCAGGCCCACTGTCAATGGGAGAAAAATGTTAGAGTCACGGCCCTGTTAAATAAGTGATGATGCTGAGCACCGGAAACCACCGGCACAAATTAAAATCTGCATCACTTGTAAATTGCAACTAAATCGATAATGTAATGTGAACTTGCCAAAAGCAAAAGGTAGACCTAGAACAATGTGAAAAATTTATGGGGACACGCTGTACTAAATTACCGTCCAGTTTTATTTATATGCAAACACAATCAGGGACAGTAGTCAACCACTGAGGAACTTAAAAGGTTAATCCTTGAAGCATCATAAGAAACTGTGCCAATTGCTGCCTCTGATCAGCTGTCTGCTTTGGTCTGAAACCCTATTGTGCTTGGTGTTCCTGGAGCAGGACCTATGAAGATCAAATACTAGGCTGACTGTTGCCCGATGGCTAGCTCTTGATGTAGCCTTCTACATTCCAATCAAATGTTACCTAACTGTTAGAAGCAGGATATATATATATATATATATATATATATTACCTACTGGCGGTCGCCAGTAGGTAGTTATAGTTAGGATTTTTTTCAATGTTAAATCTCAAAATTCTATTTGGAATAACTTTGGCGCCGGTTGACGAATCTGCCTGAAAATTTCCTGAAAATGGCCTCGCGGGGTTCCGGTCCTTCCCTGAAAGTTTGGGGGGGATACGTTAAGCGGGGGCCGAGATAAAAGGGGGGTCCCAAAACGCGTTTTCCCCATGTTAATTTCCATAGGGCGGTCGATTTCACTTTTAGCCCGAACGGCTGAATGGATTTCCACGAAACTTGGCAAAATTGTAGGAACTGGTAGCCCGATGTGCCTTTGCTATGTCTCAAGATATGTGCTCCAGTGGATTTTGAGTAATTTAGGTTCAAAAAAATATATATATCTATAGGCGCTCTCCCGTGCGCGCACCGGAGTGCGCTCCAGGCGCGACTTGCGCGCAGGAAGCTGATTGGCTCTCAGTTGTCTGTAAACATTCTAAACAGTGCGGAGCGGCCGCCATCTTGTGTCTCGGTAAAATCGAGACACAAGGGGTTTGAAAAAAAAAGGGGCAAATGACCATAAGGGGGAAGAGTAGACCCCCTCTGACCCCCTAGGTTTGATGTAGGGACTAAAATAGGGTCCTGCAGGGCATTAAAAAAATTTTTTCGTTTTGCGCGGGGGAAGCGCATGGTACGCGCACCGGCGAAGCACGGGGAAAATCCAGGACCATATTTATGAAGGCCTTGCGCTGTTAGTTTTGCGCTTCTTGTGCGTCAATTTTTGTGACGCACCAGCGGTGTAAAAAAATGCGCATTGTATTGCAATATTTAAAAAGTGACGCATCTATCTAGATGCGTCACTTTTTAAATATAGTGCAACGAGGTACATTTTATTACACTGCTGGTGTTATGCGTCACTTTTCTGTGCGCACTCCTTATGACATTCCAGATGTGTCATATTTAATGTATGACGAATCATGTTGCAAGGAGTTACAGATACGTCAGTATTTCTGACATATCTGTAAACATAAAAGTGATGCGAGGCAGGTGCAAGATTTTGACGCAACAGCATCCTAAAAGTGACGCAGAGAAATCTTATAGATTTCAGTACGTCGTTATTACCAAGCTTTTTGCGGGGGAATGCCCCCTTTGCATACATTATACCTGATGCAGATATAATGTGGCGCAGAGTTTTAAAAAGTGACCCATGTACCTAGATGCGTCACTTTTTAAAAATAGCGTCAGGTATAATGCATGCAGAGGGGGTGTTCTCCCGCAAAAAGCTTTGTAATAGCGACGCAGTGAAATCTTTGAGATTTCACTGCGTCAGTTTTAGGATGCTGTTGCGTCAAAATCTTGTGCCTGCTTTACAGCAGGTGTTAGACTGAGGCAAGACCTTTCACATGCTGCTTTCCACATTTGAAAGGACACATTACTGGAGTTGCGTCACTTTTGTGACGCACTCCAGCAATGCGTTACTTGGAATGTCATAAGGAGTGCGCACAGAAAAGTGACGCATCGCACCAGTAGTGTAAAAAAATGTGCCTCGTTGCGTTATATTTAAAAAGTGAGGTATCTAGGTAGATGGGTCACTTTTTAAAATCAAGCGCCACATTATATCTGCGTGAGGTATAATGCATGCAGAGGGGGTGTTCCCCCACTAAAAGCTTTGTAATAGCGACGCAGTGAAATGTTTGAGATTTCACTGCGTCACTTTTAGGATGCTGTTGCATCCTTTAAATATAGTGCAACGAGGCACATTTTATTACACTGCTGGTGTGATGCGTCACTTTTCTGTCCACAGTCCTTATGACATTCCAGATGTGTCATATTTAATGTATGACGAATCATGTTGCAAGGAGTTACAGATACGTCAGTATTTCTGACATATCTGTAAACATAAAAGTGATGCGAGGCCGGCGCAAGATTTTGACGCAACAGCATCCTAAAAGTGACGCAGAGAAATCTCATAGATTTCAGTACGTCGTTATTACCAAGCTTTTTGCGAGGGATTGCCCCCTCTGCATACATTATACCTGATGCAGATACAATATGGCGCAGAGTTTTAAAAAGTGACCCATGTACCTAGATGCGTCACTTTTTAAAAAATAGTGTCAGGTATAATGCATGCAGAGGGGGTGTTCCTTGCAAAAAGCTTGGTAATAATGACGCAGTGCGTCACTTTTAGGATGCAGTTGCGCCAAAATCTTGCGCCTGCTTCACAGCAAACCTTTCACATGGTGCTTTTTCCATGTGAAAGGACACATTACTGGAGTTGCGTCACTTTTGTGACGCACTCCTGCAATGCGTTAATTTTGTGTTTACAGATATGTCAGAAATACTGACATATCTGTAACTCCTTGCGAATTGATTAGTCATATATTAAATATGACATATCTGGAATGTCATAAGGAGTGCGTCCAGAAAAGTGACGCATCGCTGTTTTCACGTAGCGATGCGTCACTTTTCAGAAATGAGGCCTCCAGTTTATTCACTGTGTCATAACTTTCTTTTCTAACACTCACCTTCTTTCATTCCTCCTACTTCACTTCCTTTCACCTCTCATACCTTTCTGTTCTTTCTTACTCATTCTCCTTTCAATTATCAATGCACTATATTTCACTTACTCTTCATTTTTTAAGATTATAGCTCTTTGATGAGAATTGGAGGTAGTTCTGAAAAGAACTTTTGGTTTTCTTCTTTTAACTGAACAGGAACAAAAACAGGGAATAGAAACTGCTCAACAGGAGCAAAAAGAAAAGAAAAAAATTAGGGGTGGGAAGGGCAGTGATGGTTCTCCAATGCCCGAACCATGAGCAGGACACTTTGCTCCCCATAGGTGAGGAGTTGATTGCAGTATCTGCATCTGACGACCCCATGGTTAAATGCAGGTTGAATGTTTGCTACCTGCCCCTGCGATTGTTCTCTTCCAGAAGAAGTTGCTCCTCCTGTTGATGTAGAGGCCCCATCTCTGGGAACCTCTTGTGCCAGAGCCCTGACACTTTCCCGGGCAAAATTCTGGGGGTGCCTCCTCTCCACATGGCGAATCATGGTGAAGTTGCCAAAAGAGTATTTTTTTGGGGGGTTACCCCGTGACAGGACCTGTTTGCAGATCCTGCACTCTACTTTTGGTGCATTCACCTTCTTCTGGTCTGCTGGAAACTTAAAAAATTTCCAGATGAAATGTTCTTTGACCTTCGGCTGAGGAGGCTCTTCATCAATGAAATCATTGGAGTCATCTTCACTGCTGGATGGTCTGGCAGCCATGATGAATCCAGGAATATGGAGCAGCAAAAAAGGCAGGTCTTTCAGTCACAAAAGTGAAAGAAGAAGTGAAGGAAATGGGTGGGGATTTCATTCATTGTAAAAAAAAACTGTTAGCAACCAATGAAAAGTGTTATTTTAGGGTCACATGACCTGACGCGTTTACGCTGCGCGCTCCGGAGCACTTCCGGTGCGTTTACGCAGCGCGATCGTAGGCGCTTCCGGGGCGCAAACGTGGCGCGATCGTAGGCGCTTTTGCGTGCGTTTAGGCGCCGCGCACGTAGGCGCTTCCGAGGGCACTTACGTTGCGCGCCGAAGTGACGTCATCAATCTTTTATAAAAATGCATAATCATTTTCCATATTAAAAAAAACAAATTTTATTTGTATGGTACGAAATGTTTTGCATTATTATTAACTTTTCATTCATATTTTTTTTTCACGAACGACAGTTGCGCTCTGGGTGCGCTTTCAGATGAGCTCTCGGAGAAGCTTACAGGAGAGCTTAGCTGAAAGCTTCCCGGAGCGCGCACCCAGAGCGCAAAAGAAAAAAATTATATAAAAAAAATGAATACTTAAAAAAAAACAGCAAATTGTAAAAAAAAAAAAAAGGTTAGAAACTCGATATACAAAGGAATTAGCATTTAAAAAACCTATGAAATTCACTGAAAAAACCATAGGTTTCACACCAGTTATAGTTAGGAATTAGCATTTAAAAAACCTATGAAATTCACTGAAAAAACCATAGGTTTCACACCAGTTATAGTTAGGAATTAGCATTTAAAAAACCTATGAAATTCACTGAAAAAACCATAGGTTTCACACCAGTTATAGTTAGGAATTAGCATTTAAAAAACCTATTAAATTCACTGAAAAAACCATAGGTTTCACACCAGTTATAGTTAGCTGGAAATTTTACTGATATAAAACCATTGAAATTCCCACGTTATAGTTAGATGGACTCACTATAACTTGCGCGTGCAATGCACTGCTGATGATGTCTTAAGCCAGTTAACCAATCAATTTTTAAAAACCATCCATTTAGACACTTATTTAAACATTTATTCTTCCATCAACTTTTACATATACATATATAAAATATATTTATTTTTCAGAAAGACACACATTCACTGGATGGTGTCATCAGTGATGTCATGAGTGATGTCACTCACCATGTCATGAGTGATGTAATATGTGATGTCATCAGCAGTGCATTGCACGCGCAAGTTATAGTGAGTCCATCTAACTATAACGTGGGAATTTCAATGGTTTTATATCAGTAAAATTTCCAGCTAACTATAACTGGTGTGAAACCTATGGTTTTTTCAGTGAATTTAATAGGTTTTTTAAATGCTAATTCCTAACTATAACTGGTGTGAAACCTATGGTTTTTTCAGTGAATTTCATAGGTTTTTTAAATGCTAATTCCTAACTATAACTGGTGTGAAACCTATGGTTTTTTCAGTGAATATATATATATATATATATATATATATATATATATATATATATATATATATATATATATATATATATATATATATATATATATATATATTTATTTATTTTTTTTTTTATCAAAGCAAACAGCAAAATCATATTGATGGCCTCAAAGCAGTCAAGCATTTTTTACAGAATAGACCGTTACAGTGTCATGCACATAACACCATGATAACTGACATGATTGAATTATGTCTCTGTAACAATTACTTTATGTTTGACAGAATGTGTTTTCAACAAACAAGAGGTGTAGCCATGGGTTCCTGCTTCTCCCCCAGCTATGCCTGTTTGCATATGGGGCTGTGGGAGAAGCAGGTACTCGAGGACCAATATTCAGATGTTATGATTAACCATGTGATTTGCATCTATAGATATATAGATGATTTGTTCTTGATCTGGAGAGGGGAAAAAAGTGAAGCTCAGATTTTTATTGATAATCTCAACAGTAACTCCCTTAATCTTCATTTTACATCCAATATCAGCACAACCACAGTTAATTTCCTGGATGTGGAAGTTTTTATCAGTCACCAAACTATCCAGACCAAATTACATCGAAAGGCCACTGCTGGTAATACACTACTACATGCGTCAAGTCATCATCCCCGTCATCTTATAAATAGCATCCCCTATGGGGAGATGTTACGTATTAAAAGGATATGTAGTAGGCAACAAGATGTAGTAAATGAACAAGCAGCATGTCGCCTTCGCTTTCTGGCAAGGGGTTATGATGACAAAGTTATAAAAGCTACCATACAACGCACAGAAACACTCCCCAGAGATGAAGCATTAATAACTAAAGCAATGAGACTTAATACTCAACCAATGCCTGTAGATAATCCAATCCGTCTAATAGCCACTTATAATAAGCAACATCAGGCTATTAGGAACATCATGACCAAACATTGGCCATTGATTCAAAATGACCTAGTACTTGAAATGGGAAATACTATGTCACCAACCATTACCTACCGAAAGGCTGGTTCAATGGAAAACAGTTTAGTGACTAGCAGCCCAGAGGTCGTACTTAAAACTGATTGGTTGCACAGTAGAAAAGGCTTTTATAAATGTTTCACTTGTAAAGCCTGCAAACATGGTACCAACACAAAATCTTATGTCTCCCCTTTTTTTGACAAACCTATTCTCATCAACAAATATTTGACATGCAAAACTGAATTTGCCATTTATGTTTTGGAGTGCCCATGTGGGTTAAGGTACATTGGAAGTACTAAACTTCCAGCCCATCAAAGAGTACTACAACACATGAGAGCTATCACTAATTGTGATGAGACGTATCCAGTGGCAAGGCACTTTAACGAATGCCATGAAAGAGACCTCAGCCTATTGCAATACTATGTAATAGATACAGTAATGCCCTTACGTAGGGGTGGAAACAGAGAAGGAATCCTCAGAAGACTAGAAACGTATTACATTTTAAACCTCGATAGTAAACATCCTAGAGGTTTAAATGCATGGGAGGATATGCATACATGCTTGTAATTATTGAGGATAATGTAGATTCACCTGTTACCACACAAAAGTTAAAATGGGTCTTTTTTTAAAACATAAATTGCTGTCACAGATAGAGGAGATAAATGTATTCCAGTTTGTTTACTACATTTGTAATAATGGTTTTAAAATATAAAAACTTTTTATTACTGCAACTCTTTTTTACACATTTTAAATATGCAATTTCTCACTACTCGAAAAGTTTTTCGAGTGTTGATAAAGCATATTTTTTGCACATATACTATTTGCACAGGTTTTCTTGCACTTTTTTTGGATTATGCACTATTTTGCACATTACCAGGGATTCCATATAATGTCTTTAACATCATAGTTTGGTAAATTTGCGTCATTCTTTCTTGAGGTTTCAAACTTTACAGTACTGTTAGATAATAAAATGTTTTGAAGACAAGTTAACGAATAATGGGTAACAAAAACCCTCTTTGCTTGTTTTACAAAAGTAATTTTAATTGTATTTTACAATTATTGTTTTTTTATATGTGAATATTTATAACCAAATCGTGATATGCTATTTTAGCTATATTGATTTTATGGTCTTAAATCATTGGTTTTATAAATGATTTTATATATATCATTTATATTTGATTATCAAGTGTTTTCTGGTTATAAAAGTATTTTACTGATGATTTTACTTATAACCTTGTATTCACTCTGCTATAACATAGTATTACCTCTATGTCCATTATGACGCTGTTATTGGTAATTTGCACTTGCACTTTAAATATGGTGAATGCACAACGTAGCGTGTCATGTGATCAAGGGCCAGGGAGGCCCGAAACGCGTCATGGCTAGGTGTGGGGTTTTGAAGCACAAATAAACAAAATGCACCTTGAATCTTGGGTCCGCAGTCGTCTTTGGAACTGTACCTGTTCGACTTTCATTATATATATATATATATATATATATATATATATTTTTTTTTTTTTTTTTTTTATCAAAGCAAACAGCAAAAATAATCTTTAGTATTCTACCCACAAACTTTCCTTATTTCCCAGGATAGGCTAGGAACTGTTTTATAAACATCAAGTTATTACTTCTAAAATATTTTGCAGAGTTTTTTAGTTTTTTTTTCAATTACACACCATTTAGGCTGTCATCTAGATAGATTTCTTGCTCAACAAAGGGCCATAAGAAACTCCACCTACCCTCATTTTTAATCCCAATCTCCAACTATCTTGTTTCAAGTGCCGCAAGACTCAATCTCTCCAGTACCTTTTCTTCAATATTTACTTGGTTCCCTCAAACGGATTTAGTCATGTAAGCTCAAACTGATACACTTAAGCAGATGACACAAAGCTCTTGATAAAACTCCAAACTCAATACCATGGCAGCATATGAGGATTCAGTAGCCTGCTTGTTAGCAACTTATAAAAGGGTATGCCAGGACAAACTCAACAGGGGGAAAACAAAGACTGAGATAATTGTGGTCATAGCTCCTCGGGGCTTTTGGGTACAGGACACTAGGCCAAATACCTTAAGGCAGTATTTGGTGGATTGTGAAAGTCCAAGCAATAAATAACAAGCATCTGCAATGCAATAGGTCTCGTATTTATGTGAGTTTGAGCTATTGGCATTGTAAATGAAAATGCCTTTTATTTATGTTTTGGTTTTAAATAAAAGGCATTGTTTTTTTAAAATGCCAAAAGCTTAACCTCTTGCAAATGTGAGACCTATTGCATTCCAAATGCTTGAAGACATTGCAGAGTTGCCCCCTACTGTCTCCCATGGCCCCTGAAGACCTCCCAGTTTGCTAAGAGTTAAATAAACAAACCGGTGGTCAGAACTGCGCATTAAGAGAAGTACATTAAAGAAAATAGTGCTTACAGACTAAAGACGAAGTACTGTATAACAACCGAAGTAACAGGGCCAGTCCTCATGGGAGGTTAAAAATCAAGACAAGGCGGTACTAAGGAGGCACTAACAAGCCAAATAACGAATCAGAAACCAGCATTTACAAAGGACAATGACACAAGCCAATGACAAATATGGGCAGGAAGTGAGCTATTACAATACAGCATGGCTCGCAGAACAGTGCATGTGCTGCCCAGTCTCGAACTAAAAATGACTCAGGGGGGTGGACTTTAATAAAATATCTACTTGCTCATGAGACAGGTTGCTTCATAAATTTACTTGACCTGTAAAAAGGTCCACTTGTCTCTATGGTGCCTCGTAGGTTGGTGACAAATTATGGCAGCAATCTCAGTATTTTGGCAGCAATCTCAGTTTATAAGAGTTCTGATAATAGCCTCTCTGATTATGCCAGGGCTCATACCATAGTAGGATTTGAATACTAGTAGTTTCCTAATTTTGCCATCTTTCCACAGATCTACATACTGGTGTTGGAGGTAGCAGTAAGCAATAGTTCCGGGGTTGAAATGCCCTTTTGAGTATGTGCAAACCTACTAGCTTGCATGTTTTGTGGGTTTTACTAGCTCTTCTGTAATCTGGTCTTATACTTAGAAAAGCTGGAAATTTACTCCTGGCATGGGGAGAAGTGAAACTTCATCTCTGGGTGGGAAAAAGTAGTTGAGGGAAGGTGAACTAGTAAACACTCAACAGATTTACACAGATGTAAGCAAATTTACACATGCATACTTGTTTGTGCTAAAAAATGCATTTCGCAAATATTTTCTAGGAGGTTAAAAATAGTCTACTACTGTAAATTTGTGTGATTTCATAAGAACAATAAATCTGTACTAATGCAAGGACATCTACTTTGGGAGCAACTTTTGTGACTTTCTTTTAAAATTGGGCCCCTAGTTAGGTCTGGCATTAACCAAGATCTTTTGTTTTTCATAAAATTCTGTCTCTTTCTCCATCTATTTATTGGCTGGCTTCATTGTGAGTGACAGCATTATGCTCTTTCACAAGGAGCATATCGGCACATACGTGCCAGAGACTACTGCCACTTATGTGTGCTTTTTGAGACAAATAATATTTTTGCCATTGTTTGTTATAATGGTGAGGACCCAGTATCTCCCACAACAATAAAGTTTTACAAAAATCATGTCAAAACAAGATATGTATTGGCAAACCCAAAAGGCGGACCTTAAATTTCTGACCTATTGGCTTTGCCAATGCTTGTTTATTTTCATGTTTCCCAAAATCTTGTTGAAAAGGGTTACACTGATTTTCTATTTTGAATATTTCAGAGAGCATTCTGGGATCAATATACGAAGAGTCATACTGTTAAACTTCGTAAACGTTTATACACATTTTTACATTGGAACCACTCAGTAGTGCAGTTCGAGCTTACATTGTATTAGAGTGCTCACTCTAATCATTAAGGCTTTATATTAATGAACCACAAATACAAGTTCCAACAGCATTAACATGTGGACACAAATATCTTAATTGACGGCAATGCCTTTCCCTGATGGGTAATGTGGTACTAAAAACTGGCAGCCAAAGGGTTTGCACTGCAGGAGGTTGAGCCTACTTGTCCCAAGGACAAATCGAACATGAAAACTTGTTGTCCCTGACCGCAAACAATACGTCTTAGGTGTCCAGCTATAGGTATTAAAACCCTGTGACTTTAAATTCTGTTATCATCTTGTCCCATCTGTTGTGATTCATTGGCCGAGGTCAAATGTCAGGCTGTGTCATTTGGCAAACTGCTGCATGGAGACTGGTGTTTAGAAACTCCTCTCACTTTGCAGTCAGAGGAAGAAAAGTAAAGTGAATGGTGTGACAATCTTGCTGGAGTACAGCGCGTGTGAAAGCAAAGGCTGTAGGATATACTTTTTATTGTCTGGCTTGAGAGTGTGGTTGTGGCCAGACAATTATGTGAGCATTACTAGAGAGGGGCATTGGCTCCACCCACAGGTTGGGAGTCAGGTGTACATTATTTCATTGGGCAGAAGTTGTGTGTTTCCACAAAAAAAAGTGATTGCCCTTCACTAGATAATTGATGGTGTTGATCTCTGGCAGCAGGGTGGATGAGAGCAGGGCAGCATTGCCAATGCGTGTTTAACGTACAGCAAAATGTATATACCTGTAAATTAACTGAACACATTCAGCAGTTCAGAATTACTAAAAATGTACTTCCTTGTGCTTTCGGAAGTGTGATGAAAGCAAAGATTCTAATAGGATAAAAACGAATCAATACTTTTCTGCCCAACACATCATAGGGCATGGTGTAAGGGGTTAACCCAAACAAGCCACTGACCTGTTATTGTGATATTGACATTATGCATCCCCCACCACAGCATCAGGCAGTGGGTCAGCCCACTTCAGTCTTTGATGTTACATTGACATTCACATATTTCTTCTGCCCACCACGTCACAGGGCATGGGGAATTGTTCAGCCCACTACAGTGATTGATCTGTCATTATGACAGTCACGTTAAGCTTACGCCCACCACATCAAGGAGATAAGTGTCAGCCACTGATGTTTTTGCATCATTCACATTTTTGCTTTCGCTCACCGCAGGATACATCACAGGGCAAAGGCTCCGTGCACTTGAGCTATTGGCTAATTTCATTCTATATGATTGCATTGTTCTTTTTTACAAAGTGAGTATTCTCACACAAAAGTTGTTCCCTTCAGTGTCAGAGACTATTATGGTTAATATGTACTTTTGCCTTATTGCACGAGTTGAAAATTGAACTAATACTTGTGTTCTTTTTTCTCTTTAGCTTCTTTGGAGAGAGAAGTGCCCTGTTCTTCGTTTTTATTGAGCTGGCTCATTTTCATTGCTTCATTTTCAAATGCACTACAATTCACACTATATTCTCTTCTAAGAGTCCCTCTGCATTCTTCCAAGGACACGGTATATGAGGAGGAAATCCTGACACTTAACTGAGATGGTATCTTGGTCTATTACTACTAGTCACGCACTATCTCAAATAATGGAGGAGAACTCTAAGGCAGGGTCTGATACAGAGACAGCATCAGAGGGAGAGGATCATGGAGTAGAATATGGAATTGATGTTTCACTTGGTCTAGTGCCATCCAGTGAGAACTCATCTTCCAGTGACACTGAAGGAACATGCCCACGGAAGGTGTGATGTTCCTTTGCAAGCACACTCTGTGCAGCTGAGAGACAATAGTTAGAATAGCCCAATCGGCAGTGCAGGTAGGTACTGCACCGAGCACAGGTAGAATGTTCACTTGGCAGCTCCACAATTTAGTTAAGTTACAAATTCCCTCACTTACAGCAGATGCTATATGTACAGTTCATACAGAAAATATTTACCTAATGACTACTTACATCTTTTTCAGCATAATGACTTCCTTAAGGGGATTGTGCATGTCTGGCGCTTCATTCTACGGCACACCGGCGGACTCCAAATTCAACATGCAAATCATGCACAAACCAGACCTATAGATAGTTCCACTGGTTTACTTGTACAGCTTAGGCAACACCCAGCTTCGCACCAAACTTCTCACCAATCATGACTTGCGGCACGTTTTTGATCCTGCAGCATTACTTCGGGACAATCTAGACCGTGACAGGTTGTTCAAAATTCTGCCTCTTTTAAAACATCAGTCCGCCTAGTTTCCAGATATTTATACACCTGGGAAAACTATAATGCTGAACGAATCATTGATCAATGCAAAGGATAGCTATTGTTCAATGAGTATATATCAAGGAAAAAAGCTTGTTACGACATCAAAATGTACATGTTGCACGAGAGCTGCAATGGTTATGTATACAGCCCAAGAGTATATACAGGAAAGGACTCCACTGTAAATTCTGCAAGTTAGCCGTACATGTCAGGATTTTGCAAAAAAGACTGTGGAAGCTCACACAATCACTCCTTCATAAAGGTGGTCACCTTTGTGTGACAACTTTTATACAGGACGGCCGCTGTCCAGAGATCTGTATTTTGCTGGCCCAGTAGCTTGTGGTACAAGCTGACGTCATTGGTAAGGATTCCCCGAGAAGTGTATTTGTAAGACGCTCCAAAGAATTCAGAGCAGTGTGCTGCATTATAATAAAGTGCTAGTTGTCAAATTCTTAGATAGGTGGGATGTACATGTGCTTACTACAATTCACGAGGGGAGCCCTCCTCTACCCACAGTTCAGAGTCAGTTGGCAGAAGTTCAGAAGCCCAGATGGGCCGAGTAGATAAAAATGAGCAGGTACTTCAACTATATAATTAAATTTGTAAAACTCGCACATGGTTTGTTTAAGAAGTTTTCAATATACAAGGATTATGTTGTCTATTATCAGACCACCACAGGAAGACTACTGTCTTTTCTTGATTTTCAAGTGCCGTTATTGAGAGTGTTACCACGGTAAGAGCAGTACTCTCTACTTCATCTGTTGTGGAGGACATTTCAAGGCTACAGGATCAACATTTTGCTGACCACTTTCCTGCACGTAAGAAAAGGAGTAAACCATACCGTTAATGTAGTTTACTAATGCAAAGGAAATAGTTTGAAAATTACTTTTTACCATTGTGGGTCCATCACAGCCAAGGCTGTGTTTGCCAAGTTGCTTCACTTTTATAGCCCACTCAAGTTGTTCAGGGAAACTGATTGAAGAGGGACAGTCAAATTAGTAGTTATTATGTGCCTTTAAATGGCTGTGCATGGATATATAACGTCCACAGGCCATTTATGACTAGCTAATCAGCCCTTCAAATTGATCCATGTAATTTAGAAAATCTTTCTATTAGTTCTCCACTAAAGAAGTACCATAATCCACGACTGTTTTTCTTCCTAAATTAGATTACAGTCAATCTGCCTTTACTGACTCTAGTAGTAGGTACAAATTAGTCTTGCTGAGGGCCTACTTGGCACCTTCATAGTCAATCCACATTTGGTGGATGTTTCATCCACCCTATTAAAAGTGCAGTACAGTCAATGCACTACCCATAAAGATGCATGAGATATACAACGTGTACCCTGACCTCCAAACCCTAAGGCAATTAGTCTTTCTGGATATGCTCTTTAGGAAACTTAGGTGCGTCTGCCCCAGCATATTCACCCAGAGTTCAAAAGAAGATATGCTCACACAGTGTGAGGAATGGGCCACAAGTATATCCACAGGTGCCGCCTGACTTACTTATACACACACTGGAAGGAGTTGGAATTAGCTGCGAGTGTACTGAAGGAGCATGAAAGAGAAGTCTTTCTCAGCATAAATAGGCTGCTATGGGGAGGTGCTAGGGTGGTGCTCCTGGCACCCGTACAGTATTAGTCAGAACTCCCAATTGAGACAGCAACAGGAACACACAGTCAAGGCTCGTTTTCATAGGCATCTTATATAGGTAGAATGCAGATGGTCAAGATAGGAGTGTCATGCAGAAGGCAGCTTCAATCACAACATTTGGAAAAAGGTGAGGGAGTAGTGGTGATTGACTGTTGGCTGCTGGTATGTGTAGCTGCTGGCTGGGGGTGTGTGTGGTTGTTAGCAGAAGGTATAGGAGGCTGTTGCCTGGTGGTATGTGTGTAGTGATTTGCTCAAGGTGTGTTTGTATGAAAGCTGCCTGCTGACTGGGTGAGTGGCAGTGTGACTGGTGTTTCAGTCCTGTGTGCATATGAATGGGATAGGCCATTGAATGGCTGCAGTTTGTTGATGTGAGTGTTGTCCTGTCCCCATGGTTGGTGGTGTGAATTGGGTGGAAAGTTGTGTGAATGAATAGCAAACAGTTGATGCCTTTGTGTGACTTTATTGCTCACTACCAACAAGTCATGGCCTTAATATCCTGAGACTGTTATTAATATGTACACTTTGAATCTATTACTACTGGTAAAGCCAAAATCAAACTGTTGGAGTCTGTTCTTGAGGGGCGGGTGGGCTCCAAGAACAATAACACTGAAGACCAAGAGGAGTCCAGGATGGTGGCCCTCCAAATCTTACACTTTGGCAATAATCATGCATTTTCCCTCACATTTCTGTGACAGAAGTGTCCACAATCTGCGGGGAGCCATATAATTCCTACAACACAGAGTTCCCAGTCTTTTTCCAATAAAGGTGGCAAACCACAATAGCATAGTATAATTTTAACTTTGTATTTACATTTTTGAAATATCCGCTGGCCTTAACGGAGCAGTAAATTCAAAAATGGCCACCGGTACATCAAGAGGCATGCATATGATTTGGCATCCATCTTGGAATGGCTTTTCTTTCAGAACATGCATTCAGAGATGGCCGTCCATGCATCTGGATGTGTGCACAAGCGTCATGATGCACTGGCGTCCATTTCGGTAATATTTAACACCAGTGCAAACAACCATTAGCCAAGTCAATTGTTTGCCTGTTTACAGCTTAGACACATCGGTTCTAGCATGGGACAGTCTTGTTTCTGGTTGAGCTTGATCATTTCTGGGCACCTGAAATCGCCACAACCCGGAAGGCCAGTGTTCACTTTCCGGTCACCTCACTGATAAGCGTCCAAAATCATACACATTTCAAGAACTTGGGACGAACAAAACAGTACCACTCAAGTGCGAGTGGACCTACTGTAACAAACTGAAACAAGCAAAAACTGGGACCACTTGAAGTCAACAAACTGTCAATGTGGTCAGTATTCTTGTCTATTCTTGACCACGATAATAGGTTTACAAATACATAAGGACCAGTGTTTTTATCAGGAAAAGTGTGAAATATCGGAGAGAATAACCTTTGCCATCTGCAGGAAGTTCTGGAGTGTGCTGTCGCCGACAATTTAACAACTTGTAAAAAAAATATTGGCAGCGGCCTCTCACAACCACCTTCATGGTCTCCTATTCTACCTGGCACAATCCAGCCATGCCCCAGTTACCCTCCAGATAGTCCATCAAAGCTTGTGATAGTGTGTCATTGCCCACTGCATCTGTCAGGAAGGCAGTCGGAGCCACCATAACCCCAGCCAAGAGCCATCTCACAACTCACTGGTGAATGATCCAATAGAAATCGCACCAGCATAAGTCACTCGCTGCAGATCGCCTGACTGCACATCTGCCAGCAAGATCCTACCTGGCCTACTATAAGTGTGAAGTGCAGGTGAGTAGCAGGTGAAGCCCTTATCATTTACCCAGCGGCTCCTTCAGGCATCCCATAGCCCTAAATTATTCATCACCTCTTGCAACACCTTCGACATGCAAGGTTTTGTGTCAACCTTAGGTGCACGTCGGTCTACCTCTCCATCCAGGGCACAGTATCAGACCCTCCAGCCCCAGCCCCTATTGCTTCTTGAAGCTTATAGCAAAGTTTGGGATCGTCCACATTGGGGGCAGATAAATTAACCAGAGAGACAGGCCTTCCATCCAGCCTCCCCTGCAGAACCATGTGTTGCCCCTCGACATCCGTGGAAGTGCAAAGGTGGTCCCCAAGGCCACCCATATCAGCACCCCCCTTGCATAAGTCAAATAGGACTCGTGGAACACCTGCCCCTTCCATTCCCTCTAAAGACCCTCTTCATTTAGGTGCATTTCCTGAAAGCACGCTATGGACACCCAAGGGTGTTTCAAAAAGGTAAAAACTCTGTGTCTTTTGATGTATGTACCCAGTCCCCAGACATTCCAGGTCAAGATTTTAAGACCCCCCTCCCACTCATACATGCATCCCAGCAACAATCTGACCATGCATCTATGCCAATAAGAACCAGAACTACCAGAACAAATAAAGAACAGTTCACCCCTCCTCGGAAAAACATAGTGAACACTTTTTGCTACTTAAGTTCACCTCACGTGTGCCAGGACCACATATAGGTATCCCAAACTATCCAACCAGGATGGCAAACTCCACACCACCTATGTCCTAGGAAAACATGGAACCGGAGTTCCATCTACATGACCACAGGATGATCAGCTTTCTGCAGCCCGTTCCTAATCAGGCCACAACACAGTCATGCGGGATCAGTCTAGCCCAAGTCTAAGACCCCCATGGCACTAACGTGCATAGACTGAGTGTCCGACACCAGGACCTCCATTGTGGGCAATTGCTGACCCATTTCTGTGACCTGCCAATCTCCTGACCCTGCCACTTGTATTGTACCATCTTCCTGGATCATGACCCTCTACACATTCGACATAGGGCCCCCGGATCTGCCTGTCCTGAAGCAGCCCCTCTAATTGCCCTGCTCCAACTGTGACCTAGGACGTCCCCGCACTTGAAGCAGGAACCTTGTCCCACACTTCTAACCAGTCCCAGACCTCCTCAGATTTACTCAAAGAAGCGCGCCTTTCCGTTGGCTGGAGTCTTGCATTTGGAAGGACAGAGCAGCAAGTATTTACAGTTTATGTTACACAGTTCCTGCTTAACCTCCAAAAACGATTTGCACTGTTCCTGCACCTTTCTTGTGTAGTCAGGGAAAATAGCGATTGAATGATTCTCAAACTTCAGGACTACCAGTTCCCGGGCAGCCCTAAGGATGCAATCCCTGTCCCTATAGTTGAGGATCTTCGCTATGAAGGCACAAGGGGAACCCCAGGTGGTGGCATAGGCACCAGCGCCAGGTGCGCTCATTCAATAACAAAAAGGTCTGAGAGGTTCTGTGGTTTCAAAGGCCATTGTACCAACTTTTCCAGAAGCCTTCCACCCTCTCCGAAACCCCCAAGATACAAATATTGCTGCGGTGGGAGCAGCCCTCCGCATCTTCCACTTTAAGCTCTAGATCCCTAGTTACCATGGTCATTCGGGCCATCTGCTGCCACCTCCCACGGAGCATCACAGTGTTGCCCTTTGCTGTGGTCACTTTATACGCTACCTTATGGAGGTCCACCCTGAGCAAATTGCCATCAATGGACACTGTCTAGATATTATGTTTTAGGTCGGTGTGAGACCCATGAATGGCCGCCAGCAGATTGGAGTGAGAGGGATCCCCCTCGTGCTCTGGCGAAGCAGCCGCGGACGCTGCCCCCACCTGGCAGGCAACACACTGAGAGTGCTGTCACGCATGGTGTACTGGGTGATAGTATTAGCGGCAGCCATCCTTATGGGCCTGTTCTTTCCCATCAAGAAGATTTGCCCAGGACCTTGGCTCCTTCACTTCCCTGTTTCAGCTACCTCACAGCGGCCCTTCAAAGTTCCACCAGGGCAGTCCTCAATCACAAACACCAGGCACACACACACCCACACGGGCCAAGGGAAAGCAGGGACCAAGAAAGCTCAGGACTGCCCCCTCCCCCTCTCCCAGTAGCACAGCACACCAGAATGTTCCCAGTCAACGAATGGGATTTCAGGGCAATCCCCCGGACTGTCAGGGCCTACCACTGAAGGTTCTCCTGCGATCCATGCTCGCTGATCCCAGGCTCCAACAGTGTGCTCCTAGAGCACAGCGCCTCCGCTACCTATTCCAACCCTCCCAACCATGCCCACCCCCACCAGCCAAGTCGGAAGAGCCCTCTGGCACCACAGCACTCACCGTGAGAGGCAATCGCTGCCCCCAGTCGGGCTGCCGCTCTGCGTCCAAGCACTACCCTCTCCGAAGGCCTTGGTGGTTATTGCTGTTGGGCAGGCACCCCAAACACTCCATGGCATAGGGGAGGGCCCATCCTCACTCCAGTACGATCGCAAGATTCGGATGCTGCCTCAATCCACCTGGGCCCAGCACTCCTCAGTACAGTGCCACCCACCTAACCCTTGCTCAGTGGTTGCTGTGGGCAGTAGAACATCAAGACTCACCGTGTATTGCCTTAGGGGAGAACAAACATGCAAACATGCAGAATCACTGCTGAGTGTCCTCAGCAGACCACAATGGACAGAAAGGAGCAGCGGATGTCCCCGCACTGCAGGCCCAGGCTAGTCCCCGCAGGCCACTTAATCTGGGGCAGCCTTACGCCATGCCGCCCCTCAACGGGATTGCCCAGGGAACAACGCACGCTTCCAGGTTACAGGACTGCCCCCGGACACAACCTAGCATGGACCAGGGATCTCCGGCTTTCCTCTCAGGACCCGGCGAGGCACCGATGCTGCCAAATTCCTCAGGGTCCAGCGACCTCCACCGCCGCAGGGCTGTCCGAACTCAGCTGCCCCCACTCAGCCAGCTGATCAAGCGGACTGCGTCAGCCCCACATGCCTCCTCTAAAGGGCAGCCAGTGCCCCCTGACCAGATCCCCCCGCATTGGGGCCACCACATTAGGGCCTCTTAACTCCTGATTGCCCGCCGGGGATGCCTCTGCCCATTGGCGTCCCTGTTGCTAGTAGCACCCAGGCCAAGCTTGAGTCGCTACAGCCACCTGTTCCGGAGCTGCTGTGTTCCACCTTGCTGCCCCCAACACTCGATGGCTGCCCCAAAGTTCAGGCACAGCACCACAGGGGCTTGCAAGGCAGATGTATACCCTTTCCATAGGCTACAGCAGTGTCAGGATGGAACAGGATTCCAGGCAGGTCAAACTTGCCCGGTCACGCCCCCCAGGTAATACATAGTTTTATGCTTTCCCTAGAATTCTGAATTTGATATCAATCATTAAATGGCCAGCACACCATAAAGAGGGACTGCCACAATTTACTAATCAGCTACTATATTATCAACTGAATGTAAGGAGTACATTCCCTACACAAACCCACATATATTTTGTATTGCCAGATTTCAGACATTATGGCATTCAGCTTTGTCTATTTCAGAAATAGAAAACAATATTGAGCATGTTTATTAAAAAATGAAATATAGCCAGATTTTTCAAATATCTTCAGGTTGCAATGATAGTGATGTGAGGTTTACACTGACACATAGCCCTGAGTGTGTCGAAAAATTACAGATTTTATGGGTGCACAAAGAGGTGTATATGATGTAACAACTTAAAAACTATTCTTTTAAAAAGTTCTCTGGCAGAGGTATGCAAACATCCAAGAAGTTAAATGATTGCAGATCATCAAAGCTCTGCATACGATGAACCTCAGAATATAAGAGTGACTTATACAAATTATGTTGATGCTAATGAGATGTTTAGCAAAGCAAATGACTGGCACACTGGACTTTGCATTTGTTGAATGGATTTAAAATCTGTACATTTATGTTGTGTGGGCCTTCTGAAGCATGCATTTTTTAGTGGCCCCTGTCCAAGACGGGGGCGCAAGCAGTTCAACTCTGACATTCCTGCTTCAAGTGTACCTCATGCTCCACAGTGCAATGCCAGATACAGTATACAGATTAGCTTCACTCCAGGCTAAGTAATATTTTGCCATTGGAGCACCGAAGGTATGATAATAAAAATACAGTATATCTGGTCTTTACTTTTAATTTATCACCACTTAATGGCAGCACACTAACCTTGCTGCCTGACCTTCCCCTCTCAACTCCCCCCGCCCCCCGCAAGAAAAAGCCATCCCTCAGATGTGAAAGATTAACATTTGTAGACTAGAGATATCAGGGTCTTCGGAAAGTACACCGAATGCAACTGTTAAGTGACACCGTGTCAGCTTGTTCTAGATTTTTAGAAATCCTTACACTGCATGCTCACACTTACAGTAAGAAAAAGCTAAACAAGTGCTGGAAAGCTAAGTGCTGCTGGAGAAGACGCCAGGAGTGATTGAATGTAGTATGCACATTATAAATGATCAATAGGCAAATATGCGTGCTATGGTAACATTATAAAATACAACCATTGATTTGTGAAAGATACTCAGGACCTATCTGGCATTTCATGGGGAGGTGTCTGACCGTAAAGTAAGGATTTATAAAATGTTTAATCCGTGCCTGGAAAAGGGGCATGTGACAAAGTTGGGGAACGCGATTGACACAAGCACATATAATGCACCTTTCATTTAGTAATCTTTGTATAATAATCTAACAAATTGCAGATGTATTCCACCTCGTTATCTCTCTGGGGGTCAAAGATATCAGAGGAATAACTGAAACAAATGTGCACTGGCATTTTGGGTGACAAGTTTGCCCTCTTACATTTTACAGGGATTTAACGTTATTTTGCCCATGTATTGTGATATTAGACACTGTGCACCCATTAGAGAGAGTTAGAATGTGTAAATCTAGGTTAGTGAGTGTTGTAAATGATTTTATTCAACGTACATTTGTTTTGGAATACCAGTACTTGTAATATCACTTCCTGTGGTGTCATGGAGATCAGTTCCAACTGGCAGGAGGCGCTAAACTGTATTTACATAAAAGGGACCATAATGTGTGGAGTCGGCCCGTCATCCAAGGTGATTTTGTGAAGGAGTTGCAGGAGGTGGGCAGCATTCCCTAAAAAAGAGGATATAATAGAATAGGTCTTGGTGAATACATGCAGGTTTCACACTTTTTGTGTTGGCATTGGAGGTGCACCCAGTAAGACTACATAGATGGATGGGAAAGGTGTCAGTACATACCGGCCTCCAAAACCACGTGTCCATTTTCATTCATTTGATGCAGAAGAGATTTAACTGCATCCATTGCTAGAGGTGGAACATGCAACTAGCTGCTTTGTACTATTTCCCATGTACCGCACCCAGTTTAAAAGAGCAATTGATAATGCGAGAACAAACAGATCTGCTCAGTTCAGTGCTAATGATTTTAGATTGCCGTTGAATCATTTAATTGTACCCCAATTCCTAATGTTAGTTGGTTTGCTCCTTTTTTAGCTGCATGGGTTATGCTTAACTGGTGTACTAGAGGCCGGAAGGGCAAACTGTCCTTTTAAATCCTAAGTACTTAAGGTGTGCTAGCAAGCCAGCAAAGGAAGAGCGCCAAGTACCAGAGACACCCATTAAGGTATGGGGAGACCGGGTGAAGGTTGCTTTGGCCGCAAGGAGGACTACCTATTCCAACTTCATGAGCATGGATTCTACTTACATTATAAAAAGTACTTGGATGAAAAGAATGACAGAGCGACTTTTGCTCATTTCATTCAATCCAGCCAACTCAAGGGATGCGTCCAGTGGATAAGCAGGAACAAAGGTAGCTAAACTTAAGAGCGATACAGAATAGAACAGTAAACATCCCACCTAAAGAGCCGTGAGATGCATGCATGAAAAGCAGTTATTCTACTTGCGCTAGCTAGAGTTTTTTTCAAGAGAAAAATGTTAGATATAAAAGGCATCAAATTAAGAAAAAGACAAAAACGATTACAAGCTCCTAGATTAACAATTTCGATCAATCGCAAATTTCCAAAATTACTAAAGTCTAACACTGTTTAAAAAATGAAAACAGTTAATTCTCTACAGCTCGGTTGGAACGATGAATTCAGTATAGGAAAACAGTAAAACATTATCTATTGTTAAGCGAAAACTCAAGACTAGCTGCCAATACAAATATCTCTTATTATGCTTTTTGTCATAATCAGCAATCCTCGATTCAAGGCAATTTGCTAACAGGGAAACAGTTCATTTTCAGCGTACAGCTCGCGTAAGTATAAAACATAGTATTAAACAAAATTCAATCACTGCTTGCGATGCTTGTTTGGTGGCGAGTACTTTTTTTATCTACTTTGACACTTGAACAGCACCATCACCTTGGGAGCCGGTTATCAAAGCAAAGCATTCTCTTTCCATTGTGCAAGGACACACCCTATCAGAATATTGCAGGATGGAAAGCCTGCATGCATGCCTGGTACGTGCAATATGATACAGCAGTCTCAAAGCAGCGGCTCAGAATAGGCAGCGAGACAAATGCTACAGCACTGGCCTTGTGTGTGCTCTAAATCTGACAACGAAGGCCTCGATCGTGGATCCAATACAGAAAATATAATTTTATAACAACACACAAAGACATTTCCATATCAATATTGAAGCAATGTTAGTTTTCCAAACGACCACAGGCCCTCGTTTAACCCTGGGCGTTGTATATATCACATGCAGGGATTGAACCTATGAAAATGGAAGCTCGGCACACGAAGGACGGCCTCGTGTTACTACGGGTTTTTTCAGTCCCCATGCAGAGCAGCGCATTTAAAGAGCCCGTTCTGCAGCCTCGGCACACAGCTAAGAGCATTTGACAGCAGCGTTCACCTGATGAGCCCAGAGTGATGGATGCAGGGAGGGCCACCCTGTCCTCGCGGGATGACTGACCTCAGTCACTATCCGCCAGAGATGTACAAAACACTGCCCACAGGCCGGGAGATGCCCTCCGCAGGCTGGCACACTGCCAGGTGCCAGCGATGCTTCCGCACGCGACTGATACGAGTCTAGATTCTAACACAGGCAAGGCACAGTCTGCACGGGGCCATATCTGATCAAACCCGTGTCCGTAGACTGAACCTGCAGTCGATGTGCGATGGACACACGTCTAACTGCAGAACGGCCTCAGACAACCGCAGCGCTCGGCTCGGATGTCCAGTCCTTAACAGCGCCTCGTTTTTAATTAAAGATGGGGCAGCTATCCTCTTCCAAAATAACAGCCAGCCCCCTCCCCGGGTTGGATTCATAATCATAGCGAGGACCCTCTGTTCTTGGCCATCTGTCTGCGGGTGAGCAGCGCGCAGGTTGTGGTACGTACACTGCGGTGTGTGCCTTCTCTGCAGATGCAGCTCCGCCGAGGCGCTAGCTAGCCACCGCTGCGCCGCGCACACACCCTCAAGGTTAGCGACTGAAGCCCATCTTTGTCCTCTCCCTCCTCCCACTCCCTCTTCTGACAGACATCAGGAGCGGCAGGGGGTGGGATGCTCTCACACACACACACACACACGGAAGCCTTTACACGCACACACGCACGGCACGTTTCACTCTGACAATCCCCCGAGCTCAGCTGACCCCGGCCTATCAGTATTCGGGTGCTGATGCAGCCGCCGTGTAATATCCACAACGTGAAAACACTCGGGGTGTCAATGGCGAACACCGCACAGCGATGGTACGCCGGCTGGCCACCCCGGGGCACACGGCAAGGGGCGGGCTCAGGTGCATGCACGCACGAGATAATTAGCCAGTGCGAAGAACAACAAAAGGGAAGGGGACGACTGACAGCATATAAACAGGCGGCATGTGCATGGAACAAGCCCTAAGCGACCTAAGCCCTAGGTGACCCCAAGAACACCACCCATCATGGATGCATTGAGAAAGGAGCAAAATGAATGGCATGTAAACAGAGGAGTGACTGAACAAACAAAAACCTTTAAAAAAACCACATTCACGGATGAAATACACATATGCATAACAATTACAACGGGAGATAACGAATGCAGGAACACCGGTGTGCTAGTGTGAATGAAGTTAAGAATGCGAGAAATAGAGTTTGTGTCAAGGAAATGTTTGCAATGAAAGAATGAACTCGAGGAAGGCGTGAATGCATGGAGGGAGGAAGGCGTGAATGCATGCATGGAGGGAAGAAGTCGTGAATGCATGGAGGAACTGCTGAATGAATGAACACTTTAAGGAAAACATTAGGAAGCAAGGACGAAAGGGTTTAATGCACCAATAAATGCACTAAGGTGGGAACATCCATGAACCAAGGCATGAAGACTGTTGAATACAAAAAGGGTGAATGTCTGGGAGAAGGCACAAGTGTACACACGAGGAAAGAAGTGTTGAAACAATAAAAGGCAGCATGAAGTAAGAAGTTAACGCATATAGGGAAGGAATGATGAATGCATCCCAGAAGGAAATAAGAAGGATGGCATTGAGAAAGGAGTGCATTATGCGGAATGATGGCCTGGATGATGCACTGAGTAAACGAAGGGTTGTGTGTGTAAAGGTGTATGAGTGTGGGGGGCAGTGGTAACATGAAAAACTGCTAATTAATCACTGCATGAAGAAAGACGTAAATTAAGTGAATGCATCAAGTAAGGAGCGACTGCAAGTTCAAGTAAAGCATGAAGGAAGCAAGAAGTGTCATAAAGAAGGTGTGACAACATGAAGAAAGCAAAAATGCCAGAATGAAGGGGGTAAGCATGCTGAAGGGGGTAAGCATGCAGAAGGGGTTTCTGTAGGGAGGAATGGAAAACATCAGGAATTCACTCCACAAAGGATGGGGGAACTACACGAATGACTATGCAATAATGAATTCATTACTACAAGAGGGAATGACTGCAAGAATGAAGGGATGAACGTAGAAATGCAAAGCATGGGAAATCAATGCATAAAAAGTGGACACACTGCACTAATTCAATGCATAGCGAGAAGGGACTGCATGAATGGCTGAATTAATGGCTGCATGCACGAAGGCCAATGTGAAGGAATGGCTGCATGCAGGGAAAAAGACTGCATAAAAGAAAACTGAATGAAGGGATGCAAAGCCTCAGATACACAATTGTGGATGAAACGCATAAAGGACTGGATGCAAGAAAGACTTCATGAAGGAAATAATGACTGCATGAAAGAACACAAAGACTATTGGTTTCAATACATAGTGAGTGGAAGAACTGCAATCAGGGATGAATGCAAGAATGCATGAAAGACTGCCTGGAGGCAGACATGCATGAAGGGGAAGCAGTGCACCCATGGAGGACAGGCAGGGGTGCAGAGATGAACTCCTCTGGATGACAGCCTCCTGGTCCCCGGTCCAAGTTCAATGCTCGTCACTTCCTCGGCACAGGGCATCCACGCCCATGTGATTTAATTCTAGGACCTCCGAGACCGCTATCACACTGTCGGCCTCCCATCAGATACTCTGTTGTGACGCTGCGCCCTGGGTGTGTGATGCAGTCGGGGGTTGGGGATGATGAGGGGGGGCTGATAAAGAGATGTCCTTACCTGGAGGTGGGCAGCGCATCCCTGTGCGGAGCCTCAGCCCAGACAGGCGAAAGGGCAGCGGCCCTTCATTGCCCTCCGGGTCGGTCGGGAAGGCAGCACTCCCTGGTCCTTCCAGATAATTCTCCGGTGGATATCCCTTTCCCCATTTAACCCCGCTGCCCCTGCCACCGTCCCTGCTCCATCACTGCGGTACATGCGACGTCACTAGCCTACCTTCGCAACAAGACTCAGCGCAACCTACCCTGATGCGCCGCCCACCTCCCTAGCCACGCCTACGGCCACTGCGTCTCCTGCCCGGTTCCGTAACCTGATTGGGGCAAAAGGCGGTCCGTCACTGTCTGTTAATGGTGAGGCTTCGCTAGGCATTTGTTCCCCACCCTAAATTTCTTTGAATGCTGCTGGATTCAGGGTTGGTAGAGAGTGCGGTTACCTGGGTAAAGCGTCACAGTGGTCACTACACATGCGCAGTAAAGGAAATGCGAAAGACATGCCGGGAATTGTAGTTTTACGTTCAAGACGTGAAGGCGCAGCCTGAATGTATCAGAATCCTGTCATTCTCAAAATTGGTCAGCAGTGATTCGTGATGCTGATAGTCCGTGTCTGTGTGAGCTTGTTTTCTTCTTTTTAAAACATGACCATTTTTTCGTTTTAAGGTACGGGTCTTGTAAGGTGAGCGCCTAATACTTTGCAGCAAAATTTTTATTTTGTACGCATTATAATGTTAATTAGGATGACCAACTGGAATGGGTGCAAATTCAGGACGGTGAGTGTCAAAATTCAGGACAAAGGGTCAAAATTAAGGACAAAAATTCAGGACAGGAGGTCAGAATTCAGGACAAAGGGTAAGTTTTACAGACACATCAGAGGAGGTCGCGGAATAGTATATAAGTAAGCCTATCCATATCCAAACCTATTCAACCATTTGCAAACCTATCCATCATGTATCCTTCCATCCATCTTTTCACTCATCCATCCCTCCATCCACCCTTTCACTCATCCATTCACCCTTTTACCCTATCCATCCGTACACTCATTCATCCACTCTTCCACCTATCCATCTATTTACCCATTCACCCATCCAGCCATCCTTTCACTTACTCATCCATCCACCCACGCACTCATCCTTCCACCCATTCACCCTTTCAGTCATCCATTCATCCTCCCTTTCTCCATCGACCCTTTCACTTAGCCATCCACCCACCCACCGGGTACCCATCTGCTCATGAATCCATCCATTTACCCTATCACTCATCCCTCCTTTCTCTCATCAATCCACTCTTTTACTCATCTATCCATCCTTTTGTCCATCTACTCTCCCTTTCACTCACTCATTCATCCTTACATCAACCCTTTCACTCATCTTTTCACCTTTTCGCTTATCAATTCATCAATCCATCCTTCATTTCACTCATCCATCCACCCACTCAATCGCCCATCATCCACCCTTTCACTTATCCACCCACCCTTTTACCCATCCATCTACCCATCCACCCATACATCCATCTATTTACCTTTTTTCTCACCCATCCTTCCACTCCCTCATCCATCCATTAATCCTTTCTCTGATTATCCATCCATTCACCCGCTCATTCATCCATTCACCATTTCACTAATCCATCCAGCCATCCACCCATCCCTTCACTTACTCACTCACTCACCTTTTCATATTGATTATGAGCTGAGCCTTTGTCTGCAGAGTTGCAGACAGTAGAGTCCCATCAAGAATGTCACCCTTGGCCAAGACGGCAGCCAAAATGGCCGCATAGAAGCCCGGCTCCGCAGCTCGCCCTCACCTCCAATACTATCCTGTCTACGATCCTGCACCCCAGCCGCGGTCCAGTGCAGCGGAACTGCGGCGGAGCCCGACCGTGTGACTCCGGTCCTCGTACCGCCTCTGACGACCGAGCATCGTCGTCTTGAAGTTTCTGGCCTTCGCTCTGGTGTGAGCCGGGACCTTGGGTTACGCTGCAGCCGCCCCGCAATGAGTAAACAACGGCCTCGATCGGCCATGATGGTCCGGTGGCCCGAGTGGTGAAACCGAAACTACTCTTTGCCGCAGCCCCTGGATAACTCGCTGCAACGGGCCATTGACTTCTACAGCGCAAGTTCCCTGCCGGTACCGGCGACTTTGGGGAGGTAATTCTGAAGGCAGAACAGCTTGCCTGGACCGGACTCTGGCCGAAATGCGGTAAGAGGCGCGTAGCGCTGTGCCTCCACGGGGGCTTGAGTGTGACTCTTTCCAACTCCTTTAAACACCGCGCATTGTTCGTTGAAGCCGGGCCGCCGCTGAGACGGATTTTCTTTGTTCTGTGAGGCCCGAGGTCCTGGGGCGCTGGAAGTGAGAAAATGGCGCTTACGGTGAAAGATGTTTGGCTGGCCCTCCGTGACTGGTGCATTGACTTGCAAGGACTACGGGCGAATGTGCACACCTCGCAGCTCACCACCTCTCCTGCCATGGAACACTTGGGCACAGCTGTGTGCACTGAGGAACGTGAGCCCGATTTCTCCCCGGTTGCTGCAGCTGAGGATTCCCAGGCGTGTGTGATGCATGATGACGAGACCAGGGAGCACGATAACCGGGACTGCGTCTTTGCTACTCTTTTTGCTCTCCTGCTGGCTGCCTTATTTCCTGATTGCCATCGCCTTGCCTTCTTGCGGAATATGGTTACATCCCGGGAGAACGCTCCTGAGTCATTACTCTGGTCTTTGCTGCGAACCTGTGTGGCCCCTTCTGGTACTGTTGATTTATTGCCATCACCTGCGTACACTTGGGGAGGATTGCTGACTTTTTCTCGGACTGGCCAGGGCTGACCATTGCCTGTCTACGACACTTCTTTTTGACCTTGGTGCCGAAGCGGAACATTGTTTGCACTGGAGACCTTGGGTGGTTGGGATGACCGTACAATGGTGCCCACGTTCCTTTTAAGTGGGCTTATGCTTCTGGGGTTGGGGGTGTACAAGGGGCTGGTGCTACGGCCCTCCTCCGTTCTTTCCCACTTTTGGGGTTCTTCTTGGGGCGACAGGCATGCCTATGGGGGGGGTGGGCCGTGGCCTTCCGCTGGTATGCAGGGTGGGGGGTTGGGGGATGGGATGTGTTTTATGTTCCTCTGTGTTTCTATGGCCCTCTATCTTCTTTCTTATTTCTTTTCTTTTTATATACCTTATTCTTCATTGGGGATTGGGGTTCAGCGCGATTGGGGAGTTTCACGCAATGTGTCATTTTGCGACTTGGTTATGGATCTTATTTACAACAAGGGGTGGTGAGGGACAGAGTCTCTGAATTAAGCAGAAAGCTCTCACCCAGTCAAGAGATCAGGGCTAGATCCAACACCGTTTTTTAGCTCACTGCACCATCCCAGTTTCAGAACCTGGCTGTATGCAAATTAGTCTGTTCCTGTCCCAGTGCATGATGGGAACAGGGCAAACCAAACTACAAAAGCCAATTCTTACACTGGGAAGGAAACAAGCTCCCGGGGACCGGTTTCTGGCATTACAGCCGTCTTCGGCCCGGTTTGCTTGAATCCTGATGGTGCAATGAGCAAGGGTCTCACATCTGAGAATACCCTTCCACGCTTAGGGTGGACAAAAATATTTACAACAAGGGGTGGTGAGGGACAGAGTCTCTGAATTAAGCAGAAAGCTCTCACCCAGTCAAGAGATCAGGGCTAGATCCAACACCGTTTTTTAGCTCACTGCACCATCCCAGTTTCAGAACCTGGCTGTATGCAAATTAGTCTGTTCCTGTCCCAGTGCATGATGGGAACAGGGCAAACCAAACTACAAAAGCCAATTCTTACACTGGGAAGGAAACAAGCTCCCGGGGACCGGTTTCTGGCATTTCAGCCGTCTTCGGCCCGGTTTGCTTGAATCCTGATGGTGCAATGAGCAAGGGTCTCACATCTGAGAATACCCTTCCACGCTTAGGGTGGACAAAAATATTTACAACAAGGGGTGGTGAGGGACAGAGTCTCTGAATTAAGCAGAAAGCTCTCACCCAGTCAAGAGATCAGGGCTAGATCCAACACCGTTTTTTAGCTCACTGCACCATCCCAGTTTCAGAACCTGGCTGTATGCAAATTAGTCTGTTCCTGTCCCAGTGCATGATGGGAACAGGGCAAACCAAACTACAAAAGCCAATTCTTACACTGGGAAGGAAACAAGCTCCCGGGGACCGGTTTCTGGCATTACAGCCGTCTTCGGACCAGGGACAGACTGATTTGCATATAGCCAGGTTCTGAGCTGGGATGGGGCAGTGAGATAAATAACGGTGATGGATCAAGCCCTGATCTTTGGACTGGGTAAGAGTGGTCTGTTTAACTCAGACACTCTGTTCATCACCACCCCTTTTGTAAATCATTTTTGGCCACTATAGGTGTGGCAGGGTATACTCAGACATGAGTCCCTTTCTCACTGCTCCATCAGGATTCAAGCAAGCCGGGCCGAAGAAGGCTGAAATGCCAGAAACCGGTCCCCGGTAGCTTGTCTCCTTTCTGGTGAAGAATTGGCTTGGTAGTTTAGTCTGCCCTGTTCCCATGATGCACTGGGCCATGGACAGACTGATTTGCATATAGCCAGGTTCTGAGCTGGGATGGGGCAGTGAGATAAATAACGGTGATGGATCAAGCCCTGATCTTTGGACTGGGTAAGAGTGGTCTGTTTAACTCAGACACTCTGTTCATCACCACCCCTTTTGTAAATCATTTTTGGCCACTATAGGTGTGGCAGGGTATACTCAGACTTGAGTCCCTTTCTCACTGCTCCATCAGGATTCAAGCAAGCCGGGCCGAAGAAGGCTGAAATGCCAGAAACCGGTCCCCGGTAGCTTGTCTCCTTTCTGGTGAAGAATTGGCTTGGTAGTTTAGTCTGCCCTGTTCCCATGATGCACTGGGCCAGGGACAGACTGATTTGCATATAGCCAGGTTCTGAGCTGGGATGGGGCAGTGAGATAAATAACGGTGATGGATCAAGCCCTGATCTTTGGACTGGGTAAGAGTGGTCTGTTTAACTCAGACACTCTGTTCATAACCACCCCTTTTGTAAATCATTGGTTATGGATCTTGGCCTCCTGAGGGTGGGACACTGTGATTTGATAAGTGATTGCTGTTCGCTATGCTTCCCGATTTGTGCTTCTTCCATGATGACTCTCAACTGTGGCGAGATGTGGTTCTGGCGATGTCCTGCATTGTATACTGTTCTCTCTTGATTCTATAAGGCCGGGACTAAAGTGTTGCTTTACGATATCCTGATGCCATTTATCCTTCAGACTTTTAATTTGAAAATTAGATCGCAGTACTTCTGTAATTGATCCTTAAAGACTCGCCTTATTGATATGTACTACATTTGTGAGCCTTCGGGCTGCGTGCTGGATTGTATGTGTAACCTCTTGTCAATAAAGGTCTTCCAAAAATTAAAAAAAAAAAAAAAAAGAATGTCACCCTTGCTGTAGTTCCCAAAGCAAGGGGTGGGGTAGGGTTCACTATGTCCCTCTACATAGGCACTCTAATCAAGCATTGGCATAGCCATCTTTAGCCCCAAAGTCCCCAAAACAGCAGTCAAGGACTTGCAAGTTTACCTAGATGACAAGCTGTCTTTACATCACTAAATGAATCAGGAAGTAGGTGTTCAAAAATTTGCTGACCTGAGCGTCGGAGTGGACGCTACCTGTTAAAGACTCCTGTTACTCGCCCTCCAGCACTGCCGATAATAACGCTGCCTTGCCGCTGTTGACCCTGCCCTGTAGTCCCCCCGCCGCCGCGAGCACAACCAAGCGGCCGCCGAGTGGGGGACTACATTTCCCAGCGGGCAGTGCGCAGGACACGCCAGGGACGCGCCAGGAGGCGCTTAAAAAGAACGTCACCACCCGCGTCGCGGGAGCGCCCGGGCTAAGCCCGGGCAAAGGGCGGGCCCTCTGTGGCCCTCAGGGGACAGAAGGAGACGGGACGGGCCACCCCCCTTTCATCGCCAGCACCGTGGGTAAATGTACAAGGTGATAGTGTCTCTCCTGATTTCTTCATTGCATATGAGACTTGTCATAGCTGTTAAGTTGTTCTTATAAAAGAGTCTACTATTCCAACTGACCTCCCGGCTATCTCTTACAAGATGACTAAAGTAAGAAAGACTCCTGTGGCCACAAGATCGTCGACCAGGAATAAGACTGTTCCATCTGCACCTCTACCGACGCTTACAGCCATTGATTTAATGCTACAAAAGACTATAGGTGTAGTTGCAGATGCTATTCAAAATACGGAGAGGCGTCTCTCATTGACTCCGAACATGTATTTTCCTAATCTTTCACTGCATACTACCGCTAATAATAACACCGCGGACTCCTCCATTAACTTAGAGCAATCCTTTACAGGGCTACCCAGTGGCCAAAAAAGTAGTAGGAAAAATGCTCAATTGCCCTCACCTATACCAGTAAACAGCATAGAAGGAAGCCCTCTGTTTACTACCAACTCTGGGGGTAATATGTGCACGTCCCATCCAGGAACTATTTCACTAAATTCCCCAGGGGACGTTTTTGCTGAAAGTTCGCCTCTTGTAAATACAACAGCAGTAGATAAACCACTATCCCCAAATAAGACAAAGCGACGTTATGGGAAAAAAAACTAAAACTAAATCTATAGTGAGGAAAATATACAGACCATTAGGTCTCCATAAGCCTTCAGTAAAGGATGTATGGTTAAACTTTAGGCTGGCTAAACCACTCACTGGAACATCTAATCCCACTACCATATCATCTACCCAGAGCGTAATACTGCCCAACGATATACAGCCAGAGCACACTAAAATTCACATAGATCAGACAAGTCAGACTGTAAGGGCAAGCTTGCCAGATAAAATATACCCGACGGAATTGAAACAACTACTTAAATCCCTCTTGCAACCTTTAAGCGATAAAATTATCAGTATAGAGCAAACCTTAGCGAAGCTTGAAAAATCCCCAAAAAAGGATACTTCGAGCATATTAAAGATTCTTACCGTACCCATACCGAAGGATAGCTCTTTACCACCTAAAAGTAACCATAAGCAATCTAACACCACGAAGACACGAGTTAAGAATAACACTCAAAGTGATAGCTCTACTTTGACATCTCCCTCTTCTTTGGGTGTCACAGCTCAAAACACTCCAATTTTACCTATATGTACAAATACTGATATAGCAGTAGCACCGACCCTGCCCACCATCTCTGAGGGTCCCACAACTGGCAGTGAAGAGAGTGAGTGGGCTGCGGAAGGTTTACCCCCTGACCCACTCGATGACCAGGCTGAGTCTCAAAGGCCAACACCAATACAAAGTGCAGCCTTAAACACACGACCAGTACAAACACCTAAGATGACACCTCCAAAAAAAGCTACTCACATTAATCTCCCTCCTGAATCCCACTTATACACCATAGTAATGATTGGTGTACCGCAACTTGAAGCGGGTAAGACAGAGAGTTATGGGGATTTGAAAAATGAAGTAAGTCACTGGTTAACCACTCATAGACCGATTCCTCCCCACATTAGTGGCAAAATAACAAATGTTAGGAGGGTCGATTGGGTGGGCCACAGATTCAAATCCACTGAGGGTGACTGTATCGTAGTCAACTTTAAGGACAGTCGTGTGGCAAGGTACATTACTGGCTGGAAGGATGGCCCGATCAGTAGCTTGATCCGTACTATGGATCTAAGTTATTTCTACCCTTCAAATGACCATAGTTTAAATAAAGCGCACTCATATTCCACCTCAGAGCAGGAGAAAACTCAAGATAACTTTAATTTATATTACAATGGAGTAACCCCAAGAAATTGTGGTCACTATACTGCAGAAGAACAAAGACAGTTTAGGAGAGATATACCCTGGGAGTCTAGACAGGTCAGCCACCCAGGAATCTATCAAGAGAGACGGGAGGCCCCTCATGGGTCGTATCACCCTCGCGACCATTCTCAACTAACATACCCAAGCACCTACTATAATGTACCCATCTGAAACAGGTTTGATGCCTTCTACGATCAGAGTGGCTTGGAGGGGGTCGACTGACTTCATGCTGGCCCAGTCATACCAATGTCTACTGACCTCATACAAAGTAAACATGCACAGGGGGATTTTAGGGCCGCACATACACAAGTCACAACAGTTCCCTCCCCGATGGCCAAATTAGATAATACTAGTCAGACAGAGCTAAATGTAGATTACTTAAAGGATAGCCCTGTACCACATGAGGACAATAGTATATTGCTTGATCCGCCCGAGGCTCCTAATCTCCCTCTAATCCATACAGAACTAAACCCCTCTCGTACAGAAACAACGGGAGTCATATATGTAGAACAACTCAACCCAATACCAGACCCTATTATTAGAGAAGCTGCTCTAGGAATAGCGCCGGGTGACTGTAATGTGAGCTTAGTCTCCTGGAATATAGCAGGCTTGGCTGATAAAATATGTGATTCCGCTTGGTTAGCATTTGTTAAGAAACACGCAGTTATATGCCTCTAAGAGACATGGATGGAAGATAATAATGCCTTCATTGAGGGTTATCAAAGCTTTGTTACACCTGCAGCACCCTCAACTAGTGGAAGAGCAAAGGGGGGCCTGGCTATCTTCATTAATCTGGGACTTTGTTGTAAAATAATTAACTGTTACTACGCAAATCGGAACATTCAAATGCTCGAACTGAAGAGAGGCAAATATGCCCTGATTTTAATTAATTTTTATAATGCTATCAATAGTAAAGGTGAATGTAATATCTTGACTTTGAATGAGTTGCTGAGAAAGGGGGCAAGTACACTGTCACGAAAGGTACTGATCGTAGGTGATTTTAATGTACACCCATGTGGTAACCCAGGTGTTACCCCCACAGGATCTCTGGGGTGTAATAGTGTGGAAGGATTTCATTTTGTCCACTCCAGGCGTGGAGCTAATCTTAACGATCTGGTGAATGAAAATAATCTAACTGTAGCCATGTCCATGGTTCCCGAGTCTAAGGTTTTTGATGTCCCCACATTTAAAGGTTTAGGCCAGGGGTCTTTTATAGATCACATATTACTATCTGCAGACCTTGTTAACTGGGTTTCGAGATTTTCCATTCAAACGAACATCTACAGTGATCACAACCCCATAACCATCAGACTGGGTGGGGGATTATTTGAACAGCGAATGATCCGTGAAGACCGAGGAACGTTAAGTTGTATTAATGACAAACGCCGACTGAAATGGTCAATGGTAAATCAAGAGAACCTGTACACTGAAATAAATAAGTTATGTGGTGAGGATCTTGCGGCCTGCATGTCACTATCTACATCCCCAGAGCAAACTTTGGCTGGTTTTGAGGCCGTGGTGTCATTAGTAGGCTCCATGTTAACAGCTCCGGTGAGGGGTCAAACTAGAAATAACCCCAAATGGTTTGACCATACTTGTTCTAAGGCAAGCAGAGACCTGAGAAAGGTGCTAAAAATCAAACCCAGAGATCAAGGCCAAATTAAAAACCTGCGCCTGATTTATAAGAAATCACTAGCTACACGGAAAAAAGAAATTAAGGCTAGTACCTTGGAGTCTCTACTTGACCCATCAGTTCTGGGTAATAGCAGTAAATTCTGGCAAATCATCAATAAACCTTTGTTTGACAATCCCAGTGACACAGCACTTGGCACTAACATCTCAGAGGAGGACTGGGTTACTCACTTTAGTGCAATTTTTAAGAGTAATGAGCAACAGGCAGAAAATGCTTTTTTAACTCCTACGGAGAACTCTCTGTGCTTTTCTGTTAACGAAGTAGAAAGGGGTATCCAAGGATTAACTAGTAATAAGGCCCCAGGTCCGGATGGCTTGCCTCCGGACCTTTTTAAATCTAGTATCTCATTTTGGGCCCCTGTCCTTACTGCTGTAGTAAACGCAGCTGCAATCTCGGGGTGCCCAAGGTCTTGGGGGTTATCGACCATAGTGCCCGTGCTTAAAAAGGGTGATCGCAGCAGCCCGCTATGCTACAGGCCAATATCCTTAATCAATTCTGTAGCTAAAGTGGTAGGTGGCATAATCTTGAACAGGTTAACCACATGGGCAAATGAAAATAATGTTATATCCCCGATACAATATGGCTTCAGACCTGGTCATTCGACAGTTACCCAGTGTCTGAATCTATATTTGATTTTAGGTAAATATACCCTGGCCAAGCAAGGAACTGTCCACATGGCCTTTATGGACTTATCGTCCGCATTCGATTGTGTGGACAGAGGCAAATTATGGAACACCCTGTTAAAGATGGGTGTAGAGAAGAATTTAATACATTTTTTGGCTGACCTGCACTCCGATACAAGAGCCAATGTTCGATATACTCAAGATCTGAAAGTGACGGGGGATTTCAGAATAAATCGGGGTGTTCGCCAGGGGTGCATCTTGGCTCCATTCCTCTTCAACTTGTATATCAACGAGTTGGAGGAGCATCTGCTAAAAACAGGAGCCGATTACCCCTATGTAGGCCGAAAAGGCGTCCCTGTTCTGCTCTACGCGGACAACGCTGTCCTTATTTCTAGGACAGCAATCGGCCACTTTTAAATTCTTTCTTTGACTTTATGGAGTCCCGAGGCCTAAGTATTAATAACTCTAAGTCCTATGTTATGAAGACAGGCCAAGGATCACGAAAATCTAATCTTTTTTGCATAAATGGGGAAAAAATTCTAACCACCAATACCTTTTCATACCTTGGGGTCCTTCTTGATCACAAATTATCCTGGGGCCCTGCTGTTCTCAAGAAGAAGGGCGAGGTAACACGTGTTAATGCGGCCATACTTGGCTTTGCAAAAAAAATTGGTAACAGCCCTGTGGCTGCTTTACTTAAACTATACCAGGCAAAAAGTGTTGCCGTCGCCTGCTATGGAAGTGAGCTCTGGGGCTACAGTAAGTTGAGGGATTTGGAGGTTGCAGAAAATAAATTCCTGAAGAAAATATTGTGGCTGCCAAGGGGAACCGGAAATTTCTCAGTACACGAGGAGTTGGGTGTACCCTATCTAAGTGATAGAATAGCAGCTAATCCCGTGTTGTATTGGTTGAATTGCTGGCTTAACAACGATATACCTCTCACTCATGAAATATTAAAAGAAGCCTTAACATTGGATGGCAGGTTTAAGGTCCCGTGGCTGAAGTATATTAATGATCGCCTTACCGAAATTGGACGGCCTGATTTGTTTTTAACCCCAAACCTTATCACTAAATCAGATGTCATTTTTGTGAAAAATGCATTTATGACAACCAGGTACACTGCCCGGGAGGAGGTTGAGTTGCAGAAGGACAGTGTTAGGAAACATGTTCTACTTAAAACCTGTCTACAAATGGAACCATATCTATCATGGCCTATGACTGGCTATGAACGTTATCTGCTAACAAGGTTCCGTTTTGATCTGTTTCATCTCTTACTGGCAGTACCAAGTGGGGCCCATCGGGGTGAGGTGTTGCCAGCTTGGGGCTGCGACGGAAAGTCTCCGCAAGATCTGGCACACTTTTTACTTATTTGTCCTTATTACATAATACCCTGGAGGCTATATTTAAAACCTTGCCTCAAAAAACTGAATTTTGCACAGATAAAACCAGCACTTTATTACCTTCAACTTTTGAAATGCGATTGCACTTTATTTGTTTGTAACTTTCTGAAATTAGCAATTACCTTCAGGAAAAGTATGGAGGGATAATTATGCTGCTAATGCCGTTAGGTATTTTTTAACTTTTTTATTGTACTGTAACTATTTATATATTTTTAAAAAAATGTTCATGCTGCCTGTTGCTTCTGTCTTTTATATTGTCTAAAGAAATTTTTGTCTCATAAATGAAATAGCCGGATTGTTTTTAACTGTTTGTTTATGAATTGTGCTTTTATGATTGTAAGGTTTACAATCGAATAAAGATATTTGAATTGAATTGAATTGAATCAGGAAGTATCTTCCTGCTTTTTCAATCTTCCTCTTTCGCCCTTTAGAGGGTTGTAAACGTTCAAATTGCGCTTTCATCTTCTGAGGAACCATTGTAAAATGACTAGGACTTAATAGGGCCGAGATTAAGACGCTCCAACCCATTCTCAACTAAGCAGTTTGCTTGATTTTCTAGCTGAAAAGATTTGCACACATTTTATTCTACACGCAGAAACTCCACTCGCCACGAGACGAAAACAGATTCCAGTTTAAGCTTTTACAACTTGTGCATCAACGAGGACAGAAAACAGGCTCCTTACACCTTCAAATGAGAATTCAGGAATACCCCAACTTTCTCTCCCTTCAGCATCTGATTAGAACCGGAGAACCCCAGCTACAGACGCATTGGCTGCGGGCGGCGGCGCCAGGGGGCGGGGGGTTGGGGGTGGTGGGGCGACCTTACCAGCTCTCATTGCGTAGGGGTGAGACATTCAAGGACACTGCATTAAAAATGAGCACAGTGCATAGTATACCACAGGAGAAGAGTGCTGTATTTCAGAATTCCTCTGTCTTCCCAGAAGTAAAACAAGCCTCCTCCCCCTACAAAAGTGGCCCAGGTTTGCAAATTGGTGCAGTTTTGAACTTGTGATGACACAACAGACTAGGCGCTTTTCAAGATAGGGAAGACTGCTCTGCTTTGAGCTTGATGCAGGCAATGTTTCTTTTAATATCAAGAAAATCAATAGTAAAGATCGGCCCAGCAGGCTATAAAGCAGGGTTATAAACATAAAAAAACTGCCCACACTGATCTGTCAGATCAGTATATCGGGCATTTCCTGATTGCTCTGTAAGCCAGTCCGACCCTGGAGACAGGCTGGAACCAGAGCAGAGGGGAGTCATATTTTTTAGCATTGGTGCAGTTGTGGAAGAGGGACTATGAAGAAGACAAAGTATTTACACTTCTTTATCAATGTATTGCACTGCCAGATTCATGATAAATAAGAATGCTGAGCCTTTTTAGGTTTTGACTAGCGAGCTGCGCACTGCGCAGCTGCAGGGAAAACCTTATGAGAAGAGTAGAGTGGCTTTGGTCCCCGCCTCTGTTTCCATTGGCTAGCTCCATAAATGGAGGCTAGCCATTGGAACAGACACCTGCTCGTCATCCTGAGAGCAGATTCGGGGGCGTTCCTGCAAATTTTAGGCTTTCCGCCCCTTTCAAAATCGTCATGCGGCGGTGGGCAGTGTTTATTTTTTTGTCGCGTCCATGTTTATTTTGTTCATTCTGCGGCCGACCGCCGCCGGAGGAAGTCTTGGTCCACGTGAGTGCTTTTGGCCATTCTCGCCTCTCCTCCCCCTTCCGCTGTCGTTGTCGTCTGTTTCTCTTTTATTTTGTAGGTGTAAGATGCCCCGTGTTGCCTCGTAGTAGCGTTTGCGATCAGCCCCCTCCTCCTCCCGCTGTCCATGTGCCTCGAAGTAGCGTTTGCGATCAGGTAAGCAGCTGCATGTGGTTGTTGTTGTCTGTTGTTGCCGTACATCTTTGTTTACATCAATCTGTTCTGTTTCCCTTTTGTTTTTGTAGGATTAAGATGCCCTGTGTTCGACTGTTGAGCGATCACCTCTTTGCGTGTTCAGTCGTTGTAATCTGTTGTTTCCTTACATTAATGTTATCTCTTTCTCTTTTATTTTGTAGGTGTAAGATGCCCCATGTTGCCTCGTAGTAGCGTTTGCGATCAGCCTCTCCCCCCCCTCCCGCTGTCCGTGTGCCTCGAAGTAGCGTTTGCGATCAGCTAAGCAGCTGCGTGTGGTTGTTGTTGTCTGTTGTTGCGGTACATCTTTGTTTACATCAATCTGATCTGTTTCTCTTTTGTTTTTGTAGGATTAAGATGCCCTGTGTTCGACTGTTGAGCGATCACCTCTTTGCGCGTTCCGTCGTTGTAATCTGTTGTTTCTTTACATTAATGTTATCTGTTTCTCTTTTATTTTGTAGGTGTAAGATGCCCCGTGTTGCCTCGTAGTAGCGTTTGCGAGCAGCTTCCCCCCCACCCCTCCTCCCGCTGTGCGTGTGCCTCGAAGTAGCGTTTGCGATCAGGTAAGCAGCTGCGTGTGGTTGTTGTCGCCTGTTGTTTCCATACATCTTCGTTTACATCAATCTGATCTGTTTCTCTTTTGATTAGTAAAGGAGGAAAAATATCAATACACCCTGTATTACCTTAGCTTAACTTGTTGCTCTACTTTACTATGTGTTGTCTTACAATGCTCACTTATTTCTATTCCATATGCCTTTCCTAGCATTATCTTGCTTAACTGCACTCTACTTTTTATTATGCACCTATTATTTGAGGATGTTGGTCTACTGTGCTATATGACACCATCATCTAAGCTTGCATTGTGTGTGTGTGTAGAACTCTATGTATAAGTGTAGAACTCAGTATGTGTGTAAACTCTGTGTTTAAAATGTGTAGGGAGGCTCTGTATGTGTAGTACTGTGTGTGTACAACTGTGTGTGTATGTTACTGTACATGTGTGTAATGCTATGTTTGTATAATGCTGTATGTGTGTAATCCTGTGTGTGTACAATGCTGTGTGTGTGGAATGCTATATGTGTGATGCTGTGTGTGCATGATGCTGTATGCATATAATGCTGTCTATGTGTGTTATAAGATGTGTGTGTGTAGCAGTGTGTGACTGTGTAGCTGTGTATATGTGGAGCTATGTGTACAATAGCTGAGTGATGCTATGTGTATGTGTGATGTTACGTATATGTAATGCTATATGTGTGTAATGTGTGTGTATATAGCAATGTCTGACTGTGTCTCTGTGGCTGTATATGTGTGGAGCTATAAGTACAAGAGCAGAGTGATGCTATGTGTGTGAATGTCATGCTGTGTGTGGCTGTGTATGTGTGGAGCTATGTGTACAGGAGCTGATTGAGGCTATATGTATGTGTGATGCAATGTGTGTGTGATACTATATGTGTGTGATACTGTGTGTGTCTATAGCAAGGTCGATCTGTGTACCTCTGTACAAGTGTATGTGTGCAGCTATGTATACAAGAGCTAAGTGATACTGTGTATGTGATGCTATGTGTATATGATGCTATGTGTGTGTATGTAGCAATGTGTGGCTGTGTGTGTCTGTAGCTGTGTATGTGAGAAGATATATGTCCAGGAACTGAGTAATGCTGTCTGTGTGTGATGCTATGTGTGTGATGCTATGTATGTATAATATAGTGTAACTGTGTATGTCTGTATAACTATGTGTGTCTCGTGCTGTGTGTGTGTAGTTGTCTATACAAAGCCAGTCAATATGTGTAGAAGGAGAGCTCTGTGTGTGTATGTCTCTGTAGACATATACCTAGGTGTGTGTATAAGTGCAAATGCAATATGTCTAACATTTGCTACACATAAAGCTATTTACTAGTAAACAACAACGCCATTTATTTATCTGTTTACTCAAAAAAAACAAAAAAAAGATTTTAACATTTACAATGCCAATAACTCTAACATTGTCAAAGGCAAAACCGTTGCATTGTAAATGCTTGTTAACCAGAGCTACGGAGCATAGCACTTAGAGCTAGCAAACTTGGTAGAGCCTAATTTAATTCACGGTAATCTCACCACTGTCTTCCTTCAGTGCATTTAAATGTTCAGTTATATAGCACCCAATAGCAACAGTAAGCACTTAGCTATCAATTTTATCAGGTGATGGAACTAGGCACAGGCAAGTAAATGGTATGTTCAGAATTAGGTATACAGTGTATTCAAGTGAGGAAATCCGGTATTTAAACATACCTCAATTATTTATTTTTTCAAGTACTGTGGATAATTCTGATTTTATGGCAAGGCATTGAGGCCAATATTATGCATATTTAAAGCCATTCCATAATATTCTTCAGAGCACACTCCACAGGTTTTAAATAATATTTCTTAAATATTGACTCGGATGACCAATCATGCGCCACTCAAATTCCAGTAAAGCCTTCTCCTAACAAATAAGCTTTGAAAGCCCTAGCAGCCTTAGCAGAATGCGCCCCAAACTTAGAGATATCTATTCCTGACCTTTCATTATCTCTATTACCCATCTAGCTAATTTGGGTGTAGACACTGCTTTGAACGATTTCTTTAAAGAAATTATTAGTTGCGAGTTCGGCACATCTTTTAAACACTCTGCCCTTCTTTCATATTCTCTCAAACATCCTACCACACACAGCTTCCTACATTCATCCGAATTCCAGTAACAAATAGTGCGTAACATAGTCTTCGTTCTCTTTTTAAGGTTGAAACATACGCCTTCTGGTAGATATCTACATCCCGTGACCTCCAGGGCCTTAACACCCGAGACCCCCCTCGTACGATATCAGGCAAAGAAGCATCACCAGCTTCTGAGAAAGACCTTTTAAATCTAAGAACTAATTCTCAGACCAGGATGCCAATTCCTGCAGAACAACATCCACATCCCACAAAGACACGATTTCTGTCAGTGTGAGACCAAAGGGGAGACTCTTCACTCTCCACATAACTCCTTTCCAAAGGAACTTTAGGTAATTCCTTTGATCTGAACACACTGGGACTGTAAGATAAACATCCTTCATGTTCAAACGTGTCAGCCAGTCCCGTTTCCTCAACAGATCTACGAACATATGGATCCGTTCCAACTTGAAGAGACTGTACTGCACCCATTCATTCAACTCTTTCAGGTTTATTATGGGTCTCTTACTGGTGTCCCTTTTCTCTACAAGAAAGAGTTTGCTTACAAATTCCACTGAGGCACTCTCCACTGTCTCTATTGCCCCTTTTCTCTTCCAACTCTTGTGCCTCCGTATCTACCATATTTTCCTCCTTTTTTGAAAACTGTAAGACCCTTGGATGCCTTATCTGTACCGGTTTCTCTATAAAATCTATCCTGTATCCCCTTACCGTTTGTAAAACCCAAGGACCTGAGGTTATCCCTTTCCACCTGTCTAAAAAATGGGTGAGTCTGCCACCCAATTTTGAACAATACACAAAGGGCCTTTTTCCAAACAAACCTTTTTGTCTTGTCCTCCTTTCTCCTCTGTATCTGCCTCTTCTCCTCTGCTTCTGGGGGAAGAAGCCGGTATTAGAACTAAATCCGTAGTTCTGGTAACCACTGGGTCTATAGCCATGAGAGAAGGAGCTTCTTGTTATCCCAAATCCATGGCCAGTGAATCACGCCCGCATTCTCCTGCCCCCTCTAAACACCTTTCTAATGTTCTTCTGGACCTATTGAATGGAGTTGAAAGCCCCAGCATAACAGTCCATTTCTTTTAACGAAAGCCCAATTGTTTGCATGCCAGCTTGGCCAACTTAGGGTCTATTTTTTGACAACAAATTTTATTGAGTTTATAGCACCCAGAGGGCGAACCCCCAATAAATGGTATACAGACAAATGACGGATTGTAAATACACAATATACCGGAGGGGACTGCACCTGAGGATCTGTAAAACATTTGATCCAACATCCCACCCTCCCCCTCCCCCCAACCCTGCACCACACTTCCCACATGGAGCAATAAATACACACAGAAACATATAGGTATGTCTACCACCATGGCCAATAAGCATATTATATTGGAGAGTCATTAATGATTAGTCTTTCGATAGGGTCTGGATTCGCCGACTGTGAAAGGATGGGCAGGTCAATGCCCTGGTATTCAGCCCATTTGGTCCAGATCTTTCCATGCATCTGCAGGCAGCCAACTTAGGGTCTATTTTAATCATTAGACTTTTCCTGCACTCTGCACACAAAGCCACATTCGAATTACCTAATAGGCACATTGCCCTCTGTACCCATTGTCTCAACTCTAGAACATCTACCACTGTTTCCAGCAGGTATGCCTCCTTGCATAAGTCAAAAGTCTTTGTCAATGGTCCAAAGATATTGACCATCGATCTAGGCACCCTTTTAAACTTTTACCTAGACCACAACTGGGGTCGCTTCTAGACTTATTCAGAAAGGCCATCATTTTGGCTTCCAGCTCTGGGGCATAAGCCATCTGTTAGCTAAAGAAAGTCTTGGACATTCAGAGTGGAGCCTGGTTCTTACCTCCTTAGGCATTTCTCGGCTAATCCAGTATTGAACGTATTCTGCTACATGCTTAGCCGGAACCCACTGAGGGGGAGAGCAGATGTTGGATTGTATGCACATCAAACATGAAATCCCCTAGGGGTCTTTAATTTGATCCATCTCATCCTTCTGTTCTTTTTCTCTCTGACTCTTCCTCCCCAGATTCATCCAGATCAGATAAGCAAAACATCACGATGTCCCCACTACTGGAGGACTCATCACAGATAATTGATCTGTGTTCCTTTGTGGCCTTTATAAACTTCCCATCCAACTATTTCACATTTGCCCTTCTCTCGCCTTTCTGATTAAAGGCCCCTTTATTCTTATACATTTTCTCTTTACGGACATGTTTCTACTTTTGGGCCACCTTCCGGCCACTTCCACTAGGCACACTGCCGCCTGCTACCTCTTCCACCGACCAAAATTGGTCTTAAATATTCTTATCTGAGAGTCTTCCTTCAATTTTCCCCATGCAGTCATCTATCCTCCTGCCCAGTTGTGAAGCCAAAGCAGAAACTGCCTTGTTGACACAGTAGTGAACCTTGTCTACAACACTTCTCTATACTATCTCTGAATCTTCAATTCTTCAACCAGTCCTTACTAAACAGAATAATAAAAATTCAAGATCCTACCTCCTCACAAAAAAGACCCTTAAGCAGCTTTCCAAGTTAGTTCTTCAATTATCCCTAAAAACCTCCTCACAAGAGCTCTAAAATATAACTCTCCAGCAATGGACTACAAACACCAACTGTCTACTCAGATCAATGATGTCTGAGGTAAAAAACAATACATTTTGACCCCAAAAGATGGCCGCCAGAGAGATGAGGCAATTCAATTGCCTTAGCCCAATTCAAAATGGCTGTCACGTCACCTGACGTTTGTATGGCAAGCCAGGAGCTCCAAAATACCTTGGAGTTCTAAAGAAAGAATAAAAACCCAGCACGAGGAGCAGGCAAGGGACCACTCCTGCTTTAAATTATATATTTCCTTAAATGAGTAAATTCTCCGAGTACTCCTTGAAGACAAAGTAATGGATCAACGCTACGGCTATTATTTGTATTTAAATGCGGAAGGGAAGTTGGACGCCCGCGTACCTTGCGCCCGAAACGACACTCCAATTAAGACTCAGCTTCCAGCGGAGTGTTAAGTGAAGTAAAGTAATACTTCGGGTAAATTTAAATTATCAGGGTCATGTTACCACTCCGGTCGTCGGGATAGGGGTGGTGGGAAATTCGACACGCCTCATTCTTGAAGGAGACCGTTGCCTTGAGCTCGGTCATTTTTACATAAAAAAGGCTTTAGGGAAAGGGTCGCAAAGCGCCTATTACCTGTGTGCAACATATTTAAGTCCTGAAGGGCTTAACTTTTCAAGAAGCACATTCAACAAAGAGCTTTTACTTAAAAAGGGGGCTCATTTCATAAAATCATAAATCTAACGTGTCGCATAGGAAATCAAACCAGCACATAGAGCAATCATCATACAAACATAATTTCCAACCAAGCCCAAAGCCACACAGACATAGAATGCAGATAAAGGTAAAAACATAAGTGCTTTAAAATATGACTTATCTGCGCTGTGAGCAGCAACAAAGAAGATGGCTGCTACACAGGGAACTATAAAGTGACTAGACGGTAGAGGATTCTTGTTTTAAGTGATGTTGCTGCTGTGAATTTGCAATTAAAGAGGAATGTAATATTGGCCTCATTGCCTTGCCACAAAATTGGCATAACTATTACAAAACAACAGGATATCAAATCAAATCAGGGACGTTTGTATAGCGCACACATCACTCCGGAAGTCTCATGGCGCTTGCAGACGGCTCTGATGGAGATGCTAGCTTAATTATCAAATAGCCCTGACTTCAGCTTCTTATGAAAGCAGTTATGATCAGGGATGGTGCGTAAGTGTGTAGGAATTTTGTTCCATGATGCCGGCACGAGAAAGGAGAAAGAACTGCCTCCTTTTCTGGCGGTGCAAATTCTGAGAGGGGTAAGCACCCTACGTGGGTGGTACCAACATAGTTTTTTGGACCAGTATCATGGGCCGTTTCCATACATATGCTTGTGTCAAACAGAGGGTTTTAAAGAGAATTTGTTTTCTCAATGGGAGCCAGAGAAGGGCTCTTAAACAGGAAGCAGAGGAAGATCTGTGCGGAAGATCTAGGACTAACCTAGCAGCAGTGTTCTGCAAAATTTGGAGTCTGTTTAAAAGGTTTTTATTTATTTATTGAGAGCAATAGGGCATTACCATAGTCCATTTGGTTTATAATGAATCCCTGGACTAATGGTTTCCTAGCCTCAATAGGAATCCATTTTAAAAACCTTCCGCAAACTGCGCATCACTCCAAAACAGGTGCCAACGATATGGTTAATCTGGCTTTTCATGGACAGTTGGTTGTCCATGTAGAAACCTAGGTTACAAACCATTTCCTTGGGGGTTGGGCAGGGGCCCAGGTTGGGTGGCCACCAGTCATGTGCCCAATACTCCAGAGCCTTACCAAAAAGCATGATCTCTGACTTTCCGCCGTTCAATTGGAGGTGGTTGAAGCTCATCCACCTATCAATGTGAGACATACATTTTTTGAAACGCTGCTTAGTTTCAACAGGGTCTGGGCCCATGGTGATCAGGATCTGTGTGTCATCTGCATAAGATATGACTTCAAATCTGTAGGCTCTGATCACTTTAGCCAGTGGCTTCATGTACAGGTTAAAAAGGGCCGGGCTCATAATGGAGCCCTGTGGCACTCCCATCTCGACCGGTCTCTCACATGAGACGCTGTTACCCAATTGGACAGTTGTTACTCGGTCAGCTAGGTAGCTCTTAACCACATGACTGCTAGGCGTTTTCCCGTCCTGCGCTGAAAAACCAAAATGATCATTAATCATGACGAGCTGGCCTTGTCATCCGCGCACGGCAGGTAAGCGCCATGACGAGCCCAGCTCGTCATTAGCTTCGAAGGGGTTAATTCCCGTCCTGCGCTGAAAAACCAAAATGATCATTAATCATGACGAGCTGGCCTTGTCATCCGCGCACGGCAGGTAAGCGCCATGACGAGCCCAGCTCGTCATTAGCTTCGAAGGGGTTAAACCATTTGAGGGCATTTCCTCTGACACCTATCTCCCAGAGCCAATGTTCTAAGATGTTATGGGAGATAGTGTCAAAGGCGGCGGACAGGTCGAGCAGGACGAGGATGACTGACTGATGCTTGTCCAAGGCCAGCCTGATGTTATCAGTTACCTCGACCAGTGCTGTCTCTGTACTGTGGGCCGCCTTGAAACCGGACTGTGAGGGATCGAAAAGTCCATGGCTCTCATGATGGTCAACGAGCTGTTGGTTGATGAGGGATTCCAACATTTTCCCAAAGTAATGAAGTAGGGAAATTGGTCAGTAGTTTAGGAGTAGTTTTGGGTCGGCTGCGTTTTTTTTAAAGATCGGTCTTACCCTGGCTGCTTTCCACATTTTAGGGAAATCAGCCTCTTAGAGCGATTTATTAAATAGACCCGTTAAGCTTTCCAATAATACCGGTACAATAGTGGGGAAATTCTTTGGAGGTACAGGGTCTGTGGGAGAGCCAGATTTTATCTTATGTACGACAGTTGTAACTGACAATGTCACATTTGACAAATTCGTTCAAAATGTGTGGGGGTCAGAGGACATGCAAGGCACATCTTCAGAGTAGATGTTATTATGTTGTGATGGAAAAGAGTGAGGGATGGCTGTAATTTTATCTTCAAAGAATTTGGAAAGAGAATCAGCCCAATCTTGAGAGTTGGGAATTGATGGCTGATTGCTAGGAGTTGAAAATTCTTTCAAAATTTGATAAAGTTCCTTACAGGAATTTTCTGCCTTATTTATTCAGTTTAAAATAAATCATTTTTTGCCAATTTGATTTCGGTCAGATAGCTGTGAAGTATTTTTTTATATATTTCACGGTCGGCCATGTTTTTGCTTTTGCGCCATTTTCGCTCCGCGGTTCTACACGAGAGCCTTGTTATTCTTAATTGGTCTGTGAACCAGGGTGCGGTCCTGGTCTTAATTTTAACATGGATAAGAGGGGCAATTTTGTCCATTGCGGTCGAGATGGCTTTATCAAAGTCATATGCCGCTTGATTTATGCTCACTTCTGGATCTTGGTGGTCTAGGCAGAAATATTTTGAGAAAAGAGGCAGCGCCACGATCTTCGCAGTATTGATTCATTTTTCTGATCGTTTTTGGTCATTTTAATAAGAATAGCAAATATTAATAGATGGTGGTCTGACCATAATAATGGAACTGGGGATTCACCTATGATCCCAGGCGAATTAGTAAAAAGAAGGTCTAGAGTATGACCGGCACTGTGGGCGGGACCTGCAACCAGCTGAACAAGACCAAGAGTGTTCATATTTGTGATCAGCTGGTCAGTGCCAGAGTTTGATAACATTTCCGCATGAGGGTTAAAGCCTCCAATTAGGAAAAAGTTATCAGATGCCAATACATGCGGCACAATGGTCTCTAATAATTTATCAGAATAGTCACCTTTGGGTCCTGGGGGTCGATAGATTAGGGCCCCTCTCCAGGTACCGTTGGAAAGGCCTTCTATCTTAAAAATACCTATTTCTATGTAGCTTTAGATCAAAGTTTCTAGGGCAGTGATATTCAAGTCCTCGGTGGAGGCTTTTAATAGACCTCCACCTCTTGTCTCTTTGCTGTCCATTCTGATGACCTTGTATTGAGAAGGAAAGGCAATGTGCACATCAGGGGAGGCGTATTCATGCAGCCGGGTTTCCTTGACAAAAGAAATGTGCGGGGCTGCTAGATCTAAAAGGCTCCATATCTCTACTAAGTGTTTTGGGATAGAGCGAGCATTAAAATAGATGGCGCTAAGTTGTTTAGGAATACTGGACTGGTTGAGGCAGTGAGGTGTTAGGACTTTATTTTGGTTGGTAGGTCCGATTAGACAGGAGATGTCTGGATTTCTATATATGTCAGCCGCTAATGTATCAGTGAGTCCAAGGTGGGGTTTATTTAAATCTTTTAATTCAATATTTGAATTTTTTAAGTGTGCCATAATACCTCTAATCTGTAAGGTATCCTTGGGCAGGTGTTATTAAGAGGAGGAGGAAACGGAGCAGGGGTCCTGGCGTTTGGAGTTGGTCAGGCGCGGACGGGCTCACCAAACTATTAGTGTACAAGAAGCTATGCAAATATTGTTATTAATCACATAACCAAATACAAAGTTTCCTGATGCATTGACTGTGGAAGAATGAAAGGCTGCGGCAGCACTGTCAGGGTTCAAACTTGTGACTCAGCGACATCGGAGTTAGGTGGTAAGCTCACCTTATACTGTATAAAAGTAACATGCCGATAAAAACAATTGAAATTGAAACTTGCGACTTCCAGGAACCCCCTCTTGCACTAGAGCAAAAGGCAATGGCAAAAGCGGCCACCACTAGACAGTACCCCTCTCAATGGGGAAGGGGGGAGCTAATAAAACACCATTTACCCAAACTTAGGCCTAGGGCTCGCAGTATAGAGCATACACATAAGTCAGAGACAGGGCCAGAATTTATTTCACCTTCGTTAAATCCTGCCACAGGAACCTCCATGCCAATTAATGCCTTCCCATGGTCCGTAAGCGTCATGGCACAAGATCCTGTGAATTTGTGTGCATGTGCGAAGGCCATAGGGACACGAGGTAGGCAATGTCAAGTTGCCCTCCCTGGCATGAAACCATTTTGGTCGCTGTGTACTAAAGAAGTAAATAGCCCCAGCAATCTCTGTGTGAGCACCTTTTGATCTTTGTGTTAGTTGGGGAGACGGCCAATATGAATCTGGGGTTTGGTTTGACCTCAGAATGACCTTGATGGTCACCCATTTGGGCTGCTTCATTGAATAGCACCTGGCGGTATGGGATTATTAATGAGGTCTGTCCCTGAAAGAATTCAACATGACCCTGTGGGGGCCCAGTGTCTTTCCCATTTGCACCTCTGCAATTGGTTTATCTGCCAAAGGTGTGCCTTGGAGCTCCTGTTCGTTTTGGGAAGCTCCAGAGTCAGGGGTCACTCACTCTTTTAGGATAGGGATCACACCGAGTACAGCCGGTTGTAGTAATTAACAACATTGGAAGCATCCTGACACAACTGATAACTGCTCTGCAGGCTCGTCTAATATCTTAGCTATTGTTTTAGTGTCCTTCTCCTGGCCTGCCAGCCAATACAGAAGTTTACCTGATATGTTGCCCAACTCTTATACGCATCTCTGTGAGTTAGTCAGGCCACATGGGCCACCTCCAGGGCGTTGCTGCTCTTTAAGCTCCTGTGTTGTCACTTTGAGTTGACAAAGTGTAGCCACCTACTTAGTGGCAATGTATTTGTGTTGCAGTCCCACCATTTTCCCTTTGCGTTCCACCCAGGATGCCTCCCTGTCTCTGAACTGCCCATTTTAAACATGACTGCGACCTCCACCCAGCACACCGTCTACGCCTCCCACAATTTTCCTGTGTTCAGACTGGGACTGTATTTATCTCAAAGTAGTTTTCAGTTTCCTCATGCAGCATTTTTACAAATACACCATTAACCCAGCACCAGGCGCTAATTAGCAATACCCCACTCCACATTTTTCACCTGCCTTAAGCCAACTCCAGTAGAGAGTGGTCAGAGGTACTACGTAATGGCCAGGACATACTATAGGTCTACAGCTGGGAGTAAAAAATAATCAATAGAGGCGAGAGATTGTTGCACATACCTTCCTAAGCATCCACAAACAGATAGATCGCATTAAGGATAGCATTACTTGCTTTTCAAGATGGCTATGACTTCAGCATGAGTGGCATCTGGTCTTGGCTATGGGGAATATTTGGGAATTGGGCATTTAGAGTTTAGAAATTTTGTTTGCAGCTATTCTAGTTGCAATAACACTATTGAGTTTTGATTAGATTGAGTATGTGCATGCTTGCTGTAGTAAAGGCGTTGCCAATGCTTAGCCCCTTGATACTTTGGAGGATGATGAAGCATATGACAACAAAGAATTCAAAACGAAAGTCATATGAACGTATGCTGTTGAATTGTTGTAGGGGTTTCACCTCTTAGTGAAGAGTGTGATCCGTGAAGGAAATTAATGACAATGAGGGATAAGATGACAGTGAGAGGAAAAAATAAAAATAAAACATTGCTCTGAGTCAATGTGGTGTATGTTTAAAAAATCAACATTTCAAAATCAAATTCCATCTTTGTTCCCAGAGCAGTGGTGGGTAGGGTAGAGTCGGCGGACATACTACCACGTGGGCTCTCAGACCATTTACCCCATTTCGGTCGACATCCGTTTGGACAGGGGGCGGCAGCCGTTTCAATGGCGCCTATCCGTGTGGCACTTGCAGCAAGAAGACTACCAGAACCATATGGGCGAGGCCACAGCTGATTTTTTAGTTGAAAACATGGGGTCCGTTGCCAGTGCCAGATCTGTGTGGGAGGCTCTAAAGCCCACGCTACGGGGGTGGATAAAGCCTGGTGTGCGGCTGCCCGGAAGAGGCGCAGGGTGGGATTGGTGCGGGCGGAGGCTGCGATTGAGACGTTGGAGCGTCAGAGCAGGACTGAGGGTGAGGGACAAGCGGTGGGGCAATTACTTCTGGCGCAGCAGTCCTATGCCTCTCTGCTGATAGACAAGGCGCAACAGATATGGCTTGCGACGCGGAGCAGGATATACCTGTGGGGGGACAAATCGGGAACGATGCTGCACCGACTATGTCAGGGCACCTTCCAGGCGCAGACCCTGCCAGGGATACTGGATGGCGCGGGTGCCTTGGTTACGGATCCGAAAGAGCTAGCAGAGGGCTTCGCTGCATATTATGCAGATTTGTATGCCCCGAAAGAATGCCTCCATGAAGATGTGGTGGACAAGTTTATTGCTGACTTACTGCCTCGTGCGGTGTCGGATGGGGTGCGTGAGCGTCTTGAGCTCCCGCTGGCGGAGGAGGAGCTGGGCACGGCCCTGGGCGAACTTAACACGGGTAAGGCTTCCAGACCCAATGGGTTCCCTAGTGAATTTTTTAAGAAATATCACCTACAGCTGGGTGCACATTATAGGGCGGCCTTGGAAGAGGACAGGGAACGAGGTAGCCTACCTCCCGATTGGAGACATGCTGAAGTGGTGGTGTTCCATAAGCCGGACCGGTCCCCGGAGCATCACGCATCATACTGCCCAATTTCTCTGTTGAATGTGGAGGCAAAAATCTTAGCATTGGCACCGGCTTCTGCCTCATATCACAACGCTTGTCCATCCAGACCAGGCTGGCTTTATGCCTCAGAGGGTGACCAGACACAATATCCGGCGAGCGCATTTAGCGGTGGCGGCAGGTCGGGGTACAGGGGAACAGGCTGCACTTCTCCTAGAGGATATGGACAAGGCATTTGATTCGCTGAGCTGGGTCTACCTCGGCTTAACCTAGGGCCCGCTTCCTTTCGTACTTGCGACTTCTGTATACAGATATGACAGCTTCGGTCCGAGTAGCGGGGGCCATATCCTCCAGATTTCCCATCCACGTGGTACCCGGCAGGGCTGTCCCCTTTCACCGTACCTCTTTGCCCTAGCTATGCAGCCGCTGGCGGTGTGGGTGCGCATTGATGCACAACTGCGAGGGTTCGAGTGGGCACAGGGATCGTCTGATAGGATCGCGCTGTACGCGGACGATGTCCTGTTTTTTCTTACGGACCTCAATAGGTCGGGGCCGCGCCTCTTGCGCATCCTGCAAATTTTCGGAGAAACATCAGGGCTATATATGAACCCTCGCAAGTCCACCCTATGGGTGTTGCGGGAGCTTTCTGGAGTGGGGGACTGGGCATCGATACTTCAAGTAGCGGTGTGGGGCATTAAGTACTTGGGGGTGTTTCTATCTGAGGTGCCCACGGTTTCCTGGGAGCGGAATCTAGCGCCGGTGTGGGAACGGGTCCGGGCGGATATTAAGACGTGGTCCCGCATGCCACTGACGATCTGTGACAGGTCGGCTATCTTTAAAATGGTGGCCCTCCCCAGTCCGCTATACCAATTGCAGAATCAACCTTACCCCATTCCGCCCCAATGGTTCCGACAGGTAAATTCTGTACTGGGACAGTTCCTCTGGGTGGGGGGCACTGTCTGTGTAGCACTGCGCACCTGTTTTTTATCGACGTACTGTGGTGGATTGGCGGCTTCTGATATTCTCTCCTATTATCAAGCCTCGTAACTCCTAGTTTTGAATGAGTGGTGGTATGGAGACCGGAGGGGCCCGGCGTATGCCCGGGAGCGCTACCTTATGGGGTCCCACACTCTACACACCATTCTTTATGCGGCGCAGTTGCGGAAGATGCTGCCACCGGCCACGCAGGTGGTGTTTCAGATTTGGAGACAGGCTCTGCGCCGCATGGGATGGTGGAATACTCTGACTGGTGAAACCCTCCTGTGGCACAACGGGCAGCTACCTGGGCTTGCTACGTTACAGGGCTTCCGGGGCTGGGACAACATAGGCATTTCGAAACTAGGAGATGTGTTATCAGATACGACGCTTAAGTCTTTTCAGGATCTCAGCAAGGAATTTAGTATGCCTCGCTCTCAGTTTTTTAGATACCTTCAGTTCCGTCATGCCCTCGCCCCTTACCTAGAGGCCTGGAGTCCCTCCCCGAGTTTAGCCCTCTGGAAGCGAAGGTGTTGATGGGAGATCTGGAGACGAAAAAGATTTCACGCATATACCAGTCACTAGTTACACATTGTTCCCCCACTTTGCAGAAGCTACGGGAGACTTGGGAGGGGGACATGGGAGAACTGGAGGAGCAGGATTGGAGAGAGGCGTTGGCAGCTCCCAGGGGTGCTGCCATAGTGATGCGCCTACGGCTCATCAAATTTAAGTACTTACATAGAGTGTACTTTACTAGAGAGCGATTATGTGGGCGGAATTGATTGCGTCTCAGGACTGTCTCCGATGTGGTCGGGAAGTGGGGACATTTATGCACACAGTGTGGAGTTGTGGCTCGCTTGATCGGTTCTGGAGGGGAGTGATGGACTGCTTGTCCTGGTTCTGGGGTGGGGGCTCCCCCGTACTCCACAGTTAGGCTTAGTGCATGTGATGGAAGGTGTGGGCAGCAATGTCTACAAGAGGAATTTGTTGCTGCTGGGCCTCACATTAGCAAAAATGGACGTGGCCAAAGCGTGGAAGGATCCGCGGGCCCCTACTGTGGCGGCGTGGAAGAGAGGGTTAGACTTTTGCATGGGAATGGAGCAGCCGATTTTTGTAGCCCCGGGGATGCCCACGAAAGCAGTATAGAATCTGGAGGCGCTGGGCTGAATTCAGGGGCCTGTGGCTCGAGCCGCTGGTGGAACGGGAAGATCTTCCGGGGGTGGCATGAAGGGGCCATGTTAGGCGGTACATACATGCACTATTTTGGGTGTGTTATATGTAGGAGACGTGTGACAGATTTAGTGCGACATGAAAGGGCGGGATCCCGGGAGGGGGGCCCGGGGGGGGGGGGGGGTTGCCTTGGGTTGCTGAGTTTAGGTTTGTTCCTCAAAGAAAAGAAAAGCTGGTTGCATTTTAATTGATGTTGTATATTTGTCCGACAGATATCTCTGGTGTGCAGAGCTCTGCGGAATGTGTGCAATCTATCAATAAATTTTGTTTAAAAAAAATAAATCAAATTCCAAGCATCAAACATTATTCTTCGTCCTGACGTTCAGAGAAAGCAACTAAAATTGTAACGTTCATTGAGCTTCCTGGGGCTGATGGTTTCCATACGGTTAATCCAGTGGATCTCCCTCTGTAACATGAATGGTGTATTGTTCCGACCCTGTAGGCTTGGAATTTGTTCAAGGATCAAAAAGCGAAGTTGACTTATATTGTGGTTCATAGAATTGAAATGCACTGCCACCGTAGATTTGGCATTGTAGGTGCGGATGTTACTTTTGTGTTCATTCAGTCTTATGCAAATTTAGCGTTCCATCTTCCCAACGTATGCCAGTCCACATGGACATTAAGCATGTAAATTACATTCTGACTATTACAAGGTGCGTTGACTTTCAGTTTGATGATGGTTCCTTTGCTAGGGTGTCTTGCTGTATTTCCTTATATTATGGAATTATAGTTACCACAGTTAAGGCAAGGTACGGTTTCCTTGAAATGTAATTCTTTATGACTCATGGTCGTGGTTGTTTCAAATTAATTTATTTCTTGTAAGCAAATCTAGGTAGTGTATCAAATATGTTCTTGAAGTCATTTTCTGCACTCAACATAGGCCAATACTTTAAGATGTTTTTTTATCTGGTGGCTTTGAATAGAATATTTTGATATAAACACACATCTGTTTTCTCCTTTGTCATGCAAATTATTAGTCAGTAAACTCGCTTTTGGCTTCTTCTGCACCTTACTGATTGCAGGTTTTAAAATGGCATTGGGGTACTTCCGTTTCCCAAACTTGCCAATGCACTTCTCCATGCTTTCTTGATATAAATGGTCTTTTTGAGTCTAAGTAACTGTGAGTATGGCAAGTGTTCCTTCAAAGATAGCTGATGGAAATTATGAAAATGTAACAGATTGTTTTGGTCTGTAGGTTTTGTGTATACTTGGGGTATTAGTGTGCCATTGTCATTAGGGATACAGGTATCCAAGAAAGTGATTTGGTCCTTACTAATGGTTGAGGTGAATTCAATACGTTGGTCTACCCTGTTAAGGGTTTCAATAGCCCTTTGTAAATCTGTTGAAGATCCCCGCCATAGTACAAATATATTGTCTATGTATATTTTGTATAGAATCAAGTGTTGAACCCACTCATTCTGGTTGCGTATGTGATCTTGCTCAAACGGTACATAAACAGATTTGCGTAACTTGGTGTGGCGCAATTGCCCATGAATGTTCCAGAGCAATTAATGTAATATTTATCCGACCATTTAAAATAACTGTGGTATAGTGTGAAGTGGATTACTTCCATGAGGAAAATATTTAATGATTGCGGTTTGTCACTGTTGATTAGACATGATTCAACTGCCTCAAAGCCCATATCATGAGGAATGGATGTGTACAAGGATTCCACATCAATGGTGCAGGGAATGGTTTCCGGTATTTTTTGAGTTTTAATTGTCTCCAATATGTTAAGAAAGTCTGTTGTGTCTTTGATGTACGTCATTGATTGCACCAGTGGTTGTAAATGATACTTGCCTATCGGTTCGTGAGTGGAATTGATGGTTGAGACGATCGGTCTGAAAGGTGGAAGAGTCGCATGTTTATGAATTTTCGGGATCATGGAAATGTATGGTACTGCTGGTTTGGTTTTGATAAGGTATGTCTTGCCTTCCGGGGTAAGCGTACCGTTGATGACGGCGTCATCGACGATTTTGGTGAGTATGCATGCACATTCATTGGTGGGATCGCATGTCAAGGGCATGTATGTGTTGGTATCCTGTATGTGTTCCTTAACACATTTCTCGTAGAAGCCAGTGTCCAGGAGGTCCATTACCCCTCCTTTATCTGCCTGACGTATGGTAATCTCTGTTCTCAGCGCAATCTGTGATAACACTTGTCGTTCTTTTAGGGTGATGTTCGAGTTTTTTTACTTGTTTTGCGCAAATATTCTCTGCAATTCTTTTTGTGTTACCGTCTTAAATGCATCCAGTACTTTGTGGCTTACAGAAGGTACCTTTTAGCGATAAGTTTGGCCAATGTCTTATTATCAATGTTAATCATCAATAAGGACTGTTACAAATCAGAGCAGTCAGGGGGCTTGTCGAGTTTTAAAATGGTAACTATCAGAGCCTCACAAAGGGATAACTGAAGGGTCCTAGACTCTCTGGTTTCCTCAAATACTTCTAGGAGAGGGACCATGATATGTGCATATTTTTTGTAGAATTGTGTAGTCAGACCATCGCAAACCGGGGCTTAATCTGAAGGCATGCTCTGAATTACTTGGACTATCTCCTCCACTGAGAAGGGGATGTTGAGATACTGTTGATGGGCATTTTCTAGCCACACAAGTGAAACAGAGTCAAGATATTCACGGATCTCCTATGGAATAGGGTCAGCTATAGAACTATACAGCTTAGGATACAAGTCGGTGACAATGCACATAACCTCACCTGTATCTGAGTGCAGGTTGTCATGCTCATTTCGTAGTTCCATGATATAAATATTAGTCCTGGATGTATGGAGGATGCACACTAGCATCTGACCTGTCGCCCTACCCACTGCGGCACGCTTTGGCCTCATGCCCAAGATCATTAGTTTCACTAGCTGCTGCCTCTCTATATTCCTGGAGCTTAGCGCTGATGTCTGCCAGCAGCCCAGCATTGCCAGGGGCATATTAAGCTAATTCTGGGGTGCAGATGTCTCCCCCAGAGCCTCCAGAGTATGTCCCAGCTCTGTGGATGCCCAAACTGCTTAGCAAGGTGTAGTGTAGTTCCTAGTTTCCCACTAGGCCCTGCGCATTGGAATAACATAAACAGTAGTATCGACGTGGAACTGCGGATATTCCAGGCCTCCACTGACTATGCTAAACTTAATTGGGTTGTGTTACCAACTAGCTCAGAGGTCACTGGAAACTTTCTTCTCTGCATAGGAAGTGATCAGCTTCCTTGGCACAGACAAGAAGGGATTCAGTTTTCCAACAACCGTGCAACATGACAACTTTGCTCCTCAGATCAAGAGTCGATCTCTAGGGTCGTGTGAAACAATAGACATAGATTTCACTTAGTCAGTCTAGTGCAGTTTACTTTCACGAGATGTAGAGAATAGAGAGACGGGCGTGTATCAATAAAGGGTTAACATTTATTGAACAGTCTTTCTTCTCGTACAAGAGAAATGTATTGCCACAATTGCAATAATTGTTATTATAAAAAGTACGTACAGTAAGATAAGTATTGCGAAATAGAACTGTAAAAGCATTGATATGGTTTCTTAGCCATACAATGGTTTAAAAGTAATAAAACATATATACAGTCATAAATACATTAGGCTAACATACTCAACTGGTGCTTCTAACTAAGCCTACCCCAGTGTGCCTGACCTAAGCCTAACACGTGAAAAGGGGAGTAAGTAAGTAGCTTAAGTTAAGTTGGTTTTGCCAAGGTTTGTTTCAAGAATTCTCGTCTAAGGGTTTAGTCAACACCATACCTCTGAATAGAATGATGGAGGATTGGTATCTCCTTCAGGGGTCTCTCTCGATATCCCAGTCACCTGCGAGGGTAAACCGGAAGCGCCGGGACTGGATTTCTCTGCACGAGAAAGGCAGCGGCTTCTCTCAGCGCGTCGAGGAAGGAGGGGTGACAGCGTCCGCGGGCAGCTGGAATCGGCTGGATGTCTTCGCAGAGGACGACTGTTCAGCTCCTTAAGCGTACTGCACCATAGTTCGCGCTGTAGCGGCGATAATGGTAATCAGCAGCTTCACCACCACAGGATAGCAGGCTGCAGCGACAGAGTGCTAGTTTTTACCAACACAGGGTCATGCAGGCAGCTGGCATCAGCAACAGTAGCTTGCAGCTCACAGCTCACATTGCTTAAGGCAACGTTGGTAATATTTATACCTGACAGGTGCCGGGTTTGACGCAAGTTTGCTGGACATAAGACGTCAATTAAAGATGTCACTAGGAAGTGACAGTTATCAGTTGCTCATTAGAGTTCCATTACTAATCAAAACATAGCAAGCGGGGATTTCCAGGTTTGCTGAGTTTTTATCTTGTTGAAGAACTCGGAGTGTTATCTAGGAATATCAGATAGTGACTGCTGCTCTGTCATTGCACTAATTGGTCGCAAAGGAAGTAGCAGAGAGTCATGCTGGAATGTGGCTCTGTTCGTGTGAGGCCAGAGATGACTTTTCAGAAAATCGCACTTGAACGGTTATGCCAATATAGGGAATAAATGGATTTATAGCCGAATAGGGGCATAAGGTCACAGTATCGATCAGGAACCTAGATAAGCACGCAACACCCACTCCACGTTTTCATGTCCATCAAAATTACTAAAACTAAGCAATAAGATGCATGTGTAACATTGCCCACCCCAAAATACATAAATGCATTCGAAATAGGCGTACTTGTAATACATGGAATTTAGGTACTGTACGTTTTTTTAAAGCATATTAATCATTCAAAAAATTATTGCATATGAAGTCAATGAACGATTATGCAAAAGGAATTACACATGAAGTATCTCTGACAGAAGAAAGGCGAGATAAATCATCACATAAAAATGCATTGTAATAACATGTGTGCTAGAGGCTGGTGTAACGTTGTTATGTCTCTAGATGTGTTTAGAAATAGAAGTGTGAAGCTTCTGTTCTCTAAGAATAGTTTTTACGTTAAGCAAAGAATTGTTCGTGCCAAAAAAGGGTCAATATTAAAAAAATTGTCCAATTCAAAGAAAATAGATTTCCAAAGCTCCTGGCAGTTTTTGTTGATCAAAACTGAAGGCCGAATTCAGAGTTCATGGGAACGCTGTGTGTCGGAAAGCTTCTCAAAAGTTATTGTTTCTCTGTGGGTGAGAACATCGTATCAGACAGGCTCTCAAAGAATTGGTCTACAAATTCAGGTGATAGTTCAACCAAATTAGATAGCGCTGTAACTTGGCAGGTGTGAGAATGATTGCTGTCATCGAAGGCAGGACCAGCAATGCTCACAGAACGTTGTACCTGGATGATGTTGCTTTTGTCACTCGCTCCACTGTTACCACTTGGCTGTAGTACAGGAGTCTCCACGAATGCCGTCATCAGGATTGGTAGCCGCTGGGGACAACACAATGCGTGAGCCGTTATTGGACTGAGCAAAGTATCGACGTCCATTGGTACTGCTGATGGAAGTGAAAGACAGATGTCCAACACGCATTCATCGCCGCAAAGCATACACCGTAGCACAGGTAAAATGCAATTTTGCCATATTGGTCTGAATGAAAGGAACCAGGTCATGTTTAGATCTCTCAGCCTGGCCAATCCAAGGACGTTAGTTATCCTGTCCCTGTAGCGCATTGCTAGGATTGTCTCTTCCATTCCCATGGGAGCTATGTCTGAGCCGAGGCTTGCCATAACGTAGCAGAAGGGTCAAAAATAGAATCCCTGCAACGAGTCCCAAAAATAGTGGAATGCCGCCAAAAATGGAGTGCACAAAATTAGGAAAGATTCCCAAAATTGCCTGGAAGGGTGTTAGCAGTCCCGTAAAGACTGTCTTAAATATGCCTGGGATGCTTGTTGCACTAGACATGTTAAGGAGTTGGCTGAACATTTCTACGAAATGCACGGGGCAATTTGTTGATAAAAGGTCATGAACTTCAGTAGCCGTCCTTGCGACTAGAAGATCATACGTCTCTTTAGATGACGTTATAGGCACTGTTGTCTGTAAAAGTACAGATTTCATTTTGCTTAATGTATCAATTCGTATAGAATAGAGATTCAGACGAGGCCAGAGGGGAGTCACTATGTCTGGAGGCCCGCTCGGAAACAATGCTTGCATACAACATTTGACCATGGACGTTACTTGTATTAGATAACTTTTCCCTGGCGTCAGGCCACAACATCTGTGATCCGTTCTAAGAATGTAACTCCCGTTTGCGAGTTGCATAAAGAAGGGCTCTATCTGAGTTGCAGGTGTGACTAGCTGGTGGCATGAAAGGTTGTTTGAATTTCCATCACATGCTCCGTGTAAATTAATACCCTGACACAAAAGTATACCGCTTAGTGAGTGTTTACAGTTGTTACCACTAAGAAATACATTTTTGTCGCTGTCACTATAGCAAGAATGAGTGTATGGTAATTTCCATTCGGATTTTACATATCCCTTACCCAATTGTTCATATTGGCCAGCAGGTATGTACTCAAGGCACTTTTTAAATCGGAAAGTTGTTATCGGAATTGTGATAATTCCGTGTATTATCCATTCAATGACAGGACTCTCTGACATTGTCAATGGTAATCTCTCGAGTTTTTCGATGCTCAGGATTGTATAGTCTGCTCCTTTCTGTGCCAAACTGATCTGTTTATCAGTAAGGTTAAAACTGGAAAATAATGACGTTGTGTTGATTAAACGCCAAGGCACATAGCCTGAACGAAGATTTTGCAGCGTCCAGCCTAGTTCTATAATAGAGCGTAATTGAGACTGGCCATGTTGTAACATTAGCAAGTCTCTGTCTATCACATCAAAGGCAGAGGATACAATATTGTCCAAAGAATATATTCTGGAAGACAGAGTCATTAACCCATTGTCTACCACAGAAAGTGATTTCTCCAAATTAACACGATCAATTTCTCGTATTTTTTCAGCAGTTTCAATTTGCTTTACTTTCCAAGCCTCGTTGTAAGCAGCATAGATACTGGTCGCTATGAAACGCTTTTGACGCTGTTTGCGTGGTCCAAGAATGAAATCGCGCAAATCAGCACCATCTTTTAATAAAGACAAGTGTTGCTTAATTTCAGCCAGTGTGGATGTAGTTAGCCATTCTAGGCAGAGTTTCCCTACACTGTATGTTGTTATAATCCCTGGATGTTGTCTCTGGGAGTATCTAGGGTCTAATCTGGTCATTTTTAACCCCTGTGTTTTATTCAGGAACCTATCTTGACAGCTATTTGTGTCTGTAGGCCAGATTAACCACTTTTTCCAATCAGGATGTGTTCTGTTGAAATGTAAAATTTGTGACACGTCTAATTCAATATCAGCTGTTGCATTTTCAGGTATTGGCTTTGGTATAGACGGTGTTTTCATTTCTTTGATCTTAGCTAGGCCAAGACAAGATGTTTGGTGTACAGTGTCATTTAAAAATAACATTTGTTCTGGTATCATGCAGGTTCTAAATAGTGCTTCAATGCCTTGCACCTGCCAATCTTTTGTACCCCAAATTGTTTTCGTTTCAATATTATTTTTCCAATAATCAAAACCAAATGTCATCATTTTGTCATAAAATGCTTCTGAATATATCAATTTAGAATTTGTCAGCATTGTTTTCATTCCTGTTTTATCTAACAGTTTGTAATAAAACGTTTCTGCATCACTGGTGTTAAACCCTGAGAAGTATTTGAATTTCTCAAAAAATGCTTTAGAACTGCTTTTAGGTGGTGTAGCAAAATGTTCCCATTGATTATACATAAAAACATTTCTAGGCTGTGCAGATTTATGCAGGTAATGATCCCCATAGTGGGTATAACAGAATAACTGCTCATAACTAGATGAACCTTGTAAATAATCATGATCTGTGAATCTAGCTGACATTACTAAATCAGACATCATGTCATTAATACTGTTATTATGTTATGTTATGTTATTATTCATTTATAAAGCGCTATATCACCCCGAGGTATCTAAGCGCTCAGTCCCAATCATCAGAGAATGTACTTGGTGTCACAAAGTCACTTAAGGAAACCTTTAGTTGATGAGGATACTTCAGGATTTCGACCGGACCATAGATCTCATAGTCTGTTTTCTCCCATACTACCCCACCAGGTATTGGAATTGCTGTGACATTTACTGTTGACAGTTCTCTTTTCTTCACGTGGGATGATCTGTGTGGTTTCAGGACTAGGTTGATGTTCTGACTTGCTGTGTCCATTGTAATATATTTTCCTTCAATGAATTTTCCCAAACACAGTACCATGATGAGCCAAAGCAGGAGGAAAAATACACCTAGACCGAACCAGAACTCTAGCCAAGGGGAAATTAGGTAGATTTCCTTCAGTTGATGAAAGAGTTCAGTTGCTTTTTCTTTAAAAGACTTTTTTGTTTCTGGCATCACTTCGGGGTCGTTTAAATCTTCAGAGAAGTTGTCGAAGTTGATGAAATAACCAGAGGCAGTTCTGTCAATTGATGGAATTGTTCTTTCAATCTTTCTCTCGGTAGCACTTTCTGATGCCACATTAGTGTAGACTGGTGTTGTTTCTTGACGAACTGTTTCAATCTGTGTTTCAAGAGGCACGAGTTCCATGGCATTATTGCATAGTCCTTCATTGTGCACTGCAGGCTGATCGAATGTGATGAGTCTTTCAGTTTGAACCTCTTGGATTGTTGCAAGTTTGGGTATTCTGTTGTTTCTTGGGAGTCCACTGGGCCTACTGTTGATTATAGGGCACATGCTTGTGGTTTTACCAGATCGATAGACACAACTCTGTTCTCCTTTTTACCAGCAAGGGGCGGTAGCACAACTGATCTTGTTCCGGTGACTGCTAAGACAGGTACTGCTTTTCTGTAAGAAGGCCCAAATTCCTTCTTAACCGCGATCTTTTCTCTGACTAGATCCCCAATCTTTGGAATCCAGACAGGCCTTGCTGGGGCTGTTGCGGGTGGTGCCTCGTCAGTGGTACTTGGCTGTTGCTTTAACTTTATGTTGCTTAATGATTTTCTTGTTTCATTCAGTTCCTGTAAAACAGCCAAACGATCTTTTACATCAAAGTGCGTTGTTTCTTCTTGTACCACTGACATCTGACTATCGAGGTCCTGAACGCTCATTCTAATTCCGAACAATAGTTCGTATGGGCTGAAACCTTTTAGAGAATTTCTTGGCATGTTGTTAAGACTAGTCTGGACACTTATTAAACGTTTGACCCACCCAGCGCCTGAACCTAATACCTTCGCTGTTATAGATTGCTTTATGTCACGGTTTTTTCTTTCTACCACACTATTCCCTTCGGGGTGCGACGGACAAGAATACCGCAACCCAATTCCCATGCTGGCCATGGCCTCCCTATAGGCTTGAGAGCTGAAAGCAGGACCCTGGTCAGAATGGAACGTGGTAATTGCGTATGTGCCGATAAAGACTCGCAAATCTTTTATAACCGTTCTAGCGTCAGCCGAGCGCTGGGGGCCTCATTTTTAAGTGCTTTTCGTCTTAACTGTTAATAGGACACAGGATGGGGTGTAGGCAGCGTTACGCTCTTTCTGACTGGTAGCCGGTAGCATGGTTCCTTACTGCGATCCCTATTGCAGTTTTCACAGTTGTTTGCATATATTTGGTGTTCTACACTCATTCCCGGCCACCAGAATACTGATTGTAATTCAGTCAGTGATTCCTTGATCTCTCTGTGCCTTAGACCCAAACCCATGTGTGCGTCTGCTATTAAAAATATTCTCCTGTTCATGTTTGGAATTACTCTGTCCCCCACTCCAGGGATTCGAGCAAAAGGAACGGAGTTTGCATCGATTATGTATGCATAATTGAGTGGATAGTTTACGGGCAGTGCTGCACAGTCGCCTTTTACGGTCGTTTTTACTGCCAGCATGGTTTCCCCGTCTATGTACTTATCTGTACGCTTTTTTGTGGCTACGGAAGCCGGTTTAGTTGCTTCCGCTTTGGCTGTATTAGCCAATGAATTCCCTGCAACGTGAACGCCATCACGCTGAAGACTCTGTGCGTGAATCACGTGAGTCTTTTGTAGTTCTTTGTGTAAAAGAGCTACCTCGTTCCAGAGCAATTTATGCTTTATTGTGGCACCTGTGTCATCTTTGTAGTCGTTTTCGATCCAACTCTGCAGTTTATTGTTGTAAGAGTTGACGCAAAAATGAGAATCGCACACTATAAGTGTCGGGAATTCACGTTCTGCATTTTCTAGCGCCATCTTTAAAGATCTGATTTCAGTTCTTTGAACCGAACAGTTTCTTACAGATTCAGTTTTTGTTACTTTCGGTCTGAATTTACCGCACAGCCAACGACCTTTAATGATCGCACATGCTGCATCGTAGGATTTTCTCTCTACGTTGAAATGCTGTACAAAGCTATCTGTATAGATTATACAGGCATATTGTGGGAGAGGCAGAATTTCGATTGGCAGAGGATATTCTTCTTCATATTCTAAATCATTCAGTTCTTCAAATTGCGGTGCAAAATAGTATTTCACGTCTTCCGCTCCTAGAGAATCTATGCACTGTATCCATTTCGGATCCAGTGACACTGTAGGCAAGTTTACTGGGCTGAATAGCGCCTCAAAGGCGGATTCCGCTGTAAGGATATTAATCCGTTTGCCGTGTGCTAGTTCTCTTTCATTTGCTAATGCGATTTGCACTGCTTTCACAGTTCTTTCTGTGTGACTGAATGTTTTTTCTACTTGTGTGTACAAGTGAGATTTAATTGAAATTGGTACCTTTTCTCCCTCATTAGAGGTTAGGTACGTGAATCCGCATCTTCCTGGGATGACTCGGATTACAAGATCACGTGTGTTGTCACGTGTATCTAATTTTGTTTTTGCTAACATGTCTGTTTGCAGTGATCTCAAAATTTCTGTGTGTTTTTGAGTCCAATTGATTTGTTTAAAATCAGGTTTAATTAGTTCGTAGAGAGGTTTAACCCTCTCTGCGTAATTTAGTATGTAAGTTCTTCCGAAATTCAGAAAACCTAGAATGGATTGTAAATTCTTCAGCGTTTTTGGAGCTTGGAGTACAGCGCACTTCTCTAAGAAGTTGTCCGCTAGGCTTTTCCCTTCATTTGATAATTCGTACCCTAAGAATAGTACTGTCAGATGGGCAATTCGGGACTTTTTAAAGTTGAATTTGTAACCCTCTGCTGCGAACCCAAGTATAATGGTGTTCACTCTTTTCAAGTGAGTATCCAAGTCGTCGTCTGTGAGATAAATATCATCTACGTAAGACAATGCTTCATCATCATAGATTTGTAGTAACTCTGTTACCCTAGCTGAGAATAGTCCTGGGCTGTTCTTGAACCCCTGTGGGAGTCGACAGAATTTTTTCTGTGACCCAAATGCGGAGAAAGCGGTCAAATATCTGCTTTCTGGTGCAATGTTTTGACAAAAGAAACCATTAGAAATGTCTAATGTCGTTTTATATTTTTTCCTAACTATGTTATTCATTAGGGCTGCACTATGCGAGTTTTGTACTGCAAAAGTTTTGCAACATGTATTAAGGTGTCTGTAGTCCAAAACTAGACGATATGAATTGTCTGGCTTGGAGACAGGAAACAAAGGATTGTTCATTTGAGAGGTGCATGTTTCAATCACCCCCTGGTACTCAAGTTGATCTAAGATCTCCCTGACCTGTTTTTTAGCTTCTTGCTTTATGGGATACTGCCGTTGGGCAGTTGGTTCTCTTTTTAGTTGGATTTTGTGAGGCGGTGAATCCTCATCCCATCCTACATGATTTTTATATAATGCAGGTGCCTGGGCTACTGCCCATTTCCTTGCATATGTATATTTTTTATGAATCGGAATGTGATTCGAGAAGGCAGGCATAATCACTTCTTCGCCACGAGGGCACTCCCTGACAAACTCCGGGGGCCAATCTTTTTCAGCTAACAGAATATCATAGCCTTTTGAGAGCTTATCCCAAAATAGACCCTTAATTTTCCTAGTCTTATCACCCTCTATACGCAATGTTATTTCGTATATTTTATGGGGCTCGCTAAGTCTGGCGTCGGCAGTTTCAACCTGAATGTATTCATTCGTGTCCACTGTCTCCAGATGACTCATCAAGATCTTGCGCGCTATACTGATTTCTGCTACACTGTCCAACATTGTCAATGCCCACTCCCCGTTTTTCAACTGTGTCCTCAGTATTCTCGGCATGGTTGATTACTCTAATACTGGCTACCTTCTTTTTCTGAAATTGAGATTTCTTATTTTGAGCAGGTTCCTTGTCTTTGGACTTGGTGTGCTCTCCTGGGTCTGACCGTCCTCTTCTTTCCGAATTCTGTGGAAAAGATCGAGAGGGACGTGTATCAATACTTTGATATCTATCAGGTTTTTTCAGATTATCCCTATTTCTAAGGTTATATCTTTTCTCAGAGGGCTCCCTCTGGGGAGACTGGCGTTCTCGAGTCGGAGTTCTTTCCCTCCGTCGAGGAGACCTTCCTCTGGACTGGAAAACTTTTTCCTTGGGAGTGGATTGTTTATTTCCATCCCAGCTCTTTTTAGGAGTGTTTAAATTATTTTTAATAAATAATTTTTCAGGATTTTCGAGCAGTTGGGGCTTAACTGGTTTTCCACCCAAGCTGTCTCTACCTAATTCTTCATAGCACTTTTCTATGATTTTTGCAAGCTCAACAGGATCTTTTATATCTGTTTCCTTCAACTTCTGGCGAATCGCCACAGATGCTGCTTCTCCCTTTACGTTGGCTAATAATATAGCCGTGACCTGCTTGAAGTCTTTCAGTAATTTCATACCTAGATTTAAAGCGGGCTCTGGACCGAATTCATTTTGAATCTGTTTTAGCACTTCTGGTATTACCGCCATAGACGGAACACCGTGTGTTTTTGTGTAAATGGAAGCAAAGACTGTACCCCAAGTGTCACAGTCCTCCACGTGTGGTGCGATTCCCATAGGAAGGCAGATGGTCAAGATTCTGTGTTTCTCAATAGGGGTAGTATCAGGAAATACTGCCTCTATTTGAGTGATTTTCTGTGCTAACCAGAAAGGAATTTGTTCCCGTTTTACGGGTGTTTTACCAAGACATGACTGTATGTTCTGTGGTGTAATTTTATTTGTGTTCCCCTGATGAGGGGTCAGCTGTGGTGTATTAACAGCTGGCTGGACTGTTGCAGTCCGCATTACATATTGGACTAATTGCCTATGTATTTTTATTAATGTGTTTAGCTGTACTAACAGCTTTTCTCTAAACATTTTTGCAATGTCAGGATGTGGTGTGTAGCTGGCTAGAACCGGCCACGTGGCTCCTGGTCTACCTAGTGGACCGAGCCTAGTTATGTGATCATTGTGTTTTAGGGCGCCATTAAACCAGAGCAGGTGCTCTTGAAATTTAAGTGGGATTTCAATCTCCTCGAAAGGAGCGTACTCTCCCGGAGGTTCCTCTATTTTGTAATAGTGAAACTCTTTTGTTATAGCGTTTACCGCTGGAAAGTTTATCCATGAATAGAATACCTCTGTCTGCCGATACTCGTGAGCCTCTATCACGAAAATTACTGTATCACCCTGAGGTGTCAGTCCGTTTACTATAAGTTTTGAAGTTATAGATTTTCTTAAATGTGCCGGGATGATTATTGCATCCGGGTCTGTGTATTCGGGACCTTGCTGAGTCGCATCTGCTGCGGCCCCAGTGGTTCCGTTATTTTCTACTGACATTGTATAAATGCAGGTTTTGCAGACTAGGTCTCCAAGGAGACAAAGATTAGGTGCACAATATTTTGGAACACTGTATCCTTCAACGTTGAATAAACCAGAGCTTTACATAGGAATCTCTTCCTACTAAGGTCGGGCGGATTTTAACCTTTCACCCACTCCAGACGTCTATTGGAGTATTTACGGGAGAAAGGGGTGTGAAATATGCACGACTGAGTTACTCTACAAGTCTTGCGTTAGTTTATCGCCTTACCAAATGTTGGGCGCCATGTAGTGTAGTTCCTAGTTTCCCACTAGGCCCTGCGCATTGGAATAACATAAACAGTAGTATCGACGTGGAACTGCGGATATTCCAGGCCTCCACTGACTATGCTAAACTTAATTGGGTTGTGTTACCAACTAGCTCAGAGGTCACTGGAAACTTTCTTCTCTGCATAGGAAGTGATCAGCTTCCTTGGCACAGACAAGAAGGGATTCAGTTTTCCAACAACCGTGCAACATGACAACTTTGCTCCTCAGATCAAGAGTCGATCTCTAGGGTCGTGTGAAACAATAGACATAGATTTCACTCAGTCAGTCTAGTGCAGTTTACTTTCACGAGATGTAGAGAATAGAGAGACGGGCGTGTATCAATAAAGGGTTAACATTTATTGAACAGTCTTTCTTCTCGTACAAGAGAAATGTATTGCCACAATTGCAATAATTGTTATTATAAAAAGTACGTACAGTAAGATAAGTATTGCGAAATAGAACTGTAAAAGCATTGATATGGTTTCTTAGCCATACAATGGTTTAAAAGTAATAAAACATATATACAGTCATATATACATTAGGCTAACATACTCAACTGGTGCTTCTAACTAAGCCTACCCCAGTGTGCCTGACCTAAGCCTAACACATGAAAAGGGGAGTAAGTAAGTAGCTTAAGTTAAGTTGGTTTTGCCAAGGTTTGTTTCAAGAATTCTCGTCTAAGGGTTTAGTCAACACCATACCTCTGAATAGAATGATGGAGGATTGGTATCTCCTTCAGGGGTCTCTCTCGATATCCCAGTCACCTGCGAGGGTAAACCGGAAGCGCCGGGACTGGATTTCTCTGCACGAGAAAGGCAGCGGCTTCTCTCAGCGCGTCGAGGAAGGAGGGGTGACAGCGTCCGCGGGCAGCTGGAATCGGCTGGATGTCTTCGCAGAGGACGACTGTTCAGCTCCTTAAGCGTACTGCACCATAGTTCGCGCTGTAGCGGCGATAATGGTAATCAGCAGCTTCACCACCACAGGATAGCAGGCTGCAGCGACAGAGTGCTAGTTTTTACCAACACAGGGTCATGCAGGCAGCTGGCATCAGCAACAGTAGCTTGCAGCTCACAGCTCACATTGCTTAAGGCAACGTTGGTAATATTTATACCTGACAGGTGCCGGGTTTGACGCAAGTTTGCTGGACATAAGACGTCAATTAAAGATGTCACTAGGAAGTGACAGTTATCAGTTGCTCATTAGAGTTCCATTACTAATCAAAACATAGCAAGCGGGGATTTCCAGGTTTGCTGAGTTTTTATCTTGTTGAAGAACTCGGAGTGTTATCTAGGAATATCAGATAGTGACTGCTGCTCTGTCATTGCACTAATTGGTCGCAAAGGAAGTAGCAGAGAGTCATGCTGGAATGTGGCTCTGTTCGTGTGAGGCCAGAGATGACTTTTCAGAAAATCGCACTTGAACGGTTATGCCAATATAGGGAATAAATGGATTTATAGCCGAATAGGGGCATAAGGTCACAGTATCGATCAGGAACCTAGATAAGCACGCAACAAAGGCAAGCCTCTGATATGACTACCTAGAAAGCCTCCCTGAGTGTACTGGCCCTGGCGAAAGACTGCATATTCAAGGTAAAATATTCCATAATTTCAGATTGGATTTCTCTGCAAAAAACTGGATCTCCCAGCATCTCCGGTGGCAAACATCAGGTGAAAGCTTGAATTCGGGTGCCAGACAGGACTATTTCCAAGAGGACCGGAGCATGGTCCGAAAAGGTTCTGGACAGATGGTCCACATTTACTGACCAGGTAAGGACGTCCCTGGTAACTAACAAATAATCAACTCTGGACCAGGTGTTATGGGTAGATTTAATGCATGTGCCTTCTTCTCTAGCATCTACGTGCAGCTCTCTCCAGATGTCAATAAGCCCATGTTCAGCTATGAATGTGCGTAGTAGGCCTGCTGCCTGCTGGTGTGATCTTCTGCAGGGGTTGGGTCTATCCAATGAAAGATCTAGCTGCACATTGAAGTCCTACCACCATATAACTGTCTGGGGATTCATCAAACTCAACTCATTCCATAATTTCAGGGAGAAATTGGGACTGTCAACATTGGGCCCATACACACATAATATCAGAAGGAATGCAAGCCAGGGTGCCCTGGAGCACTATATACCTGTCCTCTCAGTGATAGGTAGCTTTTAGCATGTGCCAGTGGGTCCTAACAAAACCTCCATAGCATAAGCAGAGTATGGAGCCACGTGAGTCTCAGTTATCAGGTCGCATAGAGTCTGTGTTTAGTACCTGCGGCAAGCTGGAGTTCCTGCAGTATGCCAAGTCTGTCTCAATACCCAAACACCAGTTTAAACAGGTCATTTAAGCGACTTATATACTAGGAAAGAAGTCTGATCATTGCAAGGCAAGCCGCCGGATCGCAGCAGGTCACAGTCGGGGCAGCCAGGGGATGATGTGGGATCATGCCATTATCACCACAGTCAGCAGTGCAAAACAGTATGGTCTGGGGAATTTTAAGCACAATTTACAACTCAAATTCAGAAACAATAATCCCATATGAGATGCCCCCCCACCACCTACTCCAACATCCTATACTTATTTGAGAATTAGAAGAATCCCACCCATCCCCACAGTGAGACAGCAGGGCAAGAAGAACAGATGGAGAACTGAAAGGGATCATACCATCGGTGGCCAAGCTGCCGAGAGGCGAACCCCTCTCCGGGAGGAAGCGGGTGGGTGCAATAGTGTGCCAACCAGAGTTACCATAGCGTTGGGGAGATCAACCAACTAGCATACAGAAATGCAGCTTTAACAGCAGCGAGTACATTAGAGGGGCCTGTCAAACCAAAGCCTGAAGGGCCTGGCAAGGGTATGCCAAGAGCCCCTCTTGAGGAGGGGCCTGCATTCAGCAGCTCCCCCCACCCCTCTGAACAGGGAGAGTCGAGGGAACAAAAACATGGAGTCCTCTAGCATCTAGGCATATTTGTTGAATGTACTACTCCATTAGTCATTGTTGCTAAGGCGGATGTTTGGGCTTTGCCTCCCCGCTCCCGTCTTATGGCCTGAACATGCTGGCAGCAAAACTTAGCAGCTAGCTTCTGGGCATTGAATAGATGAGCCTTTCTGCCGATGGTGATGCAAAGTTTTGCTGGATAGAGTAGCGCACAGGCTAATCCTGCCTTCATATGGTCCTTTTTGATCGGAAAAAACTTCCTGCGAGTGGCCTGCACAGCCAGTGTGTAGTCCACATGGATTAAAAGTCAGTTGCCTTGATATGAACTCCTCCCATCTACGAGTAAGAAGGATAGTTGAAGGATTGTATCTCAGTCCTTAAAATACAGGAGGCGTGCAATGATAGGGTGAGCAGGGCTCAGCGGTAGAGGCTGTGATCCAAATGAGCAATGCGCTCACTCCACCAAGAACATTGGTGTGAAGGCCTTACTGGCAGCAACATATTTTCTACATACAGATCCATGAGCTCCTTGCCCGTGGACTCCGGGGACCACAGACATTATTTTGGCACAATCTCGCCTCTAAGTCCTCATTTTAAGCCTTCATTACCTCCAAGACCTGCTCCATTTTCAGCAATTGTTAATTTCTCTTGGTTGCATCATCTTCTGCATCCGACACACCATGCTCAGGCAGGCTGAAGCAGTCATCATGCTTGTTCATATATTCCTGCATGCCGTTGTGCCTATTAGTCAGCATATTTATCTTGGAGTCGATTGTAGCAAGACAGGCTCACTCGGCGTTAGATCCTGAGAGGATCCTCGGGTCACATCCTCAGTCACTTATCTCGCTGGGTGCTTAATATCAAAGACCAACTTTTCAATAGGAAGTGTTGGGGAGATGGTTCATTGGCACATCAACCATGTGTCTCAGGAGACAGAATACGGCCTCAAGGCCATCATTCAGGTCCCGCCTCTCCCCTTATATGACAGGGGCCATGAGCAGACCAGGTTTACAATTCAACACATTGCACATAATGGTAATCTCATAGAAAGAATGCCAAGAGTCCTTGAGTTGCAGATAAAGATAAACATACTCCTGAATGCACTTCTCTCTGAAAGTCACACATCTGATTGCCAATATTCAAAGTGAGACTACACTTTACTACGAGATACAGAAAATGTGCAAATGTACAAAACTAAATAAAGTGGCTTCTCTGCCTAAAAAGAGTATGAAAGTTAGCCTGGATGTTAAGGCTAATACAAGAGCGATATTAAAATTTGGTTATGTAGTTTATCAGGCATTACTGTGTATAGAAGCATTGGTATTAAGGCAGAAAGCATATGTGGATCTGCTTTCCCACTATGGAAGGAAATGGAGTAAGAAACATCTATTAGTGGTCAAGAAAGACAGAGAACGATGTTTCTAAGGTGCATGAGAATGTAGAGAAACACTGTTAGAGCAGACTCAGGAAGGGAAGATGTGAGAGAGGTGGAGACTGTAAAAGAGAGAGTCTGCGCTGTTCCCATGATGCACTGGGCCAGGGGCAGACTAATTTGCATGGAGCCAGGTTCTGAGCTGGGATGGTGCAGTGAGCTAAAAAACGGCGATGGATCAAGCCCTGATCTTTGGACTGGGTAGGAGTGTTCTGCTTAATTCAGATACTCTGTCCATCACCACCCCCTTTTCTGAATCGAAAAAGAGAGAGTGGCAGTCATTGACAAGGAACAATACTGAAGAGGAAAAACAGCCAGGAAGTAAGGGTGATCGGTGACACTGCCAGCAGGTGATAATGGATGTAAAAGAGAGAAGTGAGACTGAAAAAGGATGGGAGATGATACAATTATTAAAATTATTATTATTGCATCTTGTAGAGCGCACGGTTACCTCCAACGGAGGTGTCCCGGCGCTGACAGCGGGTGCAGAGTGGTAGTACCTGGTGGGGGTACCTCTAAGGTAAGCCGAAAAGCCAGGTCTTCAGAGTGTTCCAAAATAGCAGCTCTGAGTTAGCCTTTCGTAGGTGCTCCAGCATGGAGTTCCACAGAGAGGCGGTTTTAAGAGCAAACAATCGGCCACCCAGCCTGACTTTTCTGAAGCGGGGGATGGCTAAGAGTTCCTGGTGATTCAACCTCAGAGTCCTAGTCCGAATGTATTTGGGAAGTCTGAGCTTCAAGTATTGGGGTCCGGTATCTCTGGTAGCCCTGTAAGCAAGGGTCAGAGCCTTAAACTCAATCCTCCTTTTAACAGTCAGCCAATGCAGGCTGCGCAAGTGTGGAGAAATGTGGTGGCAGAGTGGCACATTTCTGATGAGCCTGGCGGCCTCATTCTGAATGACCTGCAATTTTCTAAGCAGGTAGGCTGGGAGACCTAAGTATAGGCTGTTGGCATAATCTAGCTGTAAGGTGATCAGTGCGTGAACCACCGTTTTCCTACAATCCATTGGTAGGAGATGAAGGAATCTTCTCAGGGTTTTCAACTTCCAGAAGCACAAGGCTGAGACTTGGCATACCTGGGCTTTCCCCGAAAGGGTGGAGTAAAATTTAAACCCTAGATTTCTAGCCGATGGGACTGGAAAAGGAGGAGGATTGAGTTCCGTTGGTCACCAGAGGTCAGCTCTAGGAGGAGACGGCTGATTAAAAAACAGAACTTCTGTTTTATCCGTATTTAGTTTTGAACAGTTGTCAGTAGTTAGATCGGGGGGTCTCTAGTTGGCAATGGTATTCACCTTTGTCCAAATAGGGACCCTTACTTATAAGTCAGGATAAGGGGATTACACTCCTTAATAACCCCTGCTCACCCCCTTGGTAGCTTGGCACGAGCAGACAGGCTTATCTCAGAGGCAGTGTGTTAAGCATTTGTGAATATACACAGTAATACAGTGAAAATACTACAGATGGACACAACACAGGTTTTATAAAAATAAATATTCTTTATATAGACTTAAACACAAGACCACAAATGACAAAAATCCACAATACTACACTTAAGATTACATAAAAGATGATTAAAGTTGCTTAGTTCATGCTGATGATAAATGCGACAAAGTTCTCAATAAAGTACCTGGATGCGTAACGCAAAGTAAACAAAAGGCTCGCAAAAGGGGAGATGTATCGGTTCTGTGATCCAGGGGAGATGATGCATCGTGCCTCGATGCTTGAGCAGAGTAGGGGATGTGTCGTAATCCTTACCGGTGCGGAGGTGATGCGTAGATTCTCGGCCTGCGGGCCCGTTGCGGTGCGCAAGATGGCACCTTGATGCGATGATCCGGTTTCGATGTGAGAAGATGGCGCCCTTGATGCGATGAGGCGATGACGCCCTGGTAGCCTTTCGATGACTCTGTACTTTGGAGCCGCAACAGGCCCTGCGACATGCTCCTCCGGTGAGGCGATGGCAACTCTCACGATGGAGTCACGCTTCTCCGGTGATGTGGCAGCTTCGATGAACAAATGCTTCCAGGAAGATGCAGCGAAGGCTCGCATTTCCAGTGTTGCGATGATTTCAGCTGCGGCGGCGACACACTTCTTCTCGATGCGTTGCGCTTCCAGCTCCCAACGGCACGCAAGTGTCTGGAGTCAGAATTCCCAGCAAGGAAATTCAGGAGGGAGCTAGAGGGGAAGTCTTTTGTCTCTTATACTTCAGCAGGAGGCAAGCACAATTCAAGCCCTTGGAGAATATTCTGTAGATGAAAGTCCTTACAATGTTCCTTCTCCATTCCCTTGGCAATGAAGCAACCACTGCAGGCCAACCCAGCAAACAGCACATTGGCAGAGGGGCAGTCCAAACTCCTGCAGTTTCCTTGGTTCTTCTCCTTGGCAGAAAGGTTTCTTGTCCAGAAATTATCTAATTTCTTGGGAACAGGTTCCCAATATTTATACCCCAAAATCCTATGTTCTCTGAAGGCAGAGAGGCCTCTGCCTAGTCCAAACCAGTTCCTGAGCACTTTGTTTACATGACTCTCTTCTTCCTTTCACTGTGCAGGGCAGAGACATCAGCCGCCCCACAGGAGGTGGAGCCAGCACAGGGGAGGTAAGATACAGCTCTGGAGCACTCTGTTGACATGATTCCTCCTCTCCTTTCACAGTGCAGGTCAGAGACATCAGACAAGCCACAGGAGGTGGAGCCAACATTGTAGAGGGAAGGCCCAGCCCTATTCAGGTCCCAGGTGCAACTCCTCCCTCCCATCTATATGCAGATCTCTCTATTCACCCCCGGGCTGCCCCAGCCTGTCTCCTGGCATCCTCCAGCCCTGTCACTCACAAAGCCAGACAAGGAATATACAACCCAGCAGAGGCAGGCCTGGATAGTTAGCAAGAAAATACCTACTTTCTAAAAGTGGTATTTTCAAACACAGAATATTAAAACCAACTTTACTAAAAGATGTATTTTATTATTCTGAGTTCAGGCATACTAAATTCGAATTTCTACCATGTTCCCTGAGTCAGTTAGGATTATAAGAATGTAATAATCTAACTGCCCATTATGGCCTATGAGAAGAGGTAGCCTTCAATAGTGAAAAACGAAAATGGCTGTAATTCACTATTAGAACATGCTACACACATCAGGGTATGTCCTACCTTATACGTACAATGCACCCTGCCCTTGGGCCTACAATAGGTGTGTCTAATATGAAGCAAAAGGAAGGTTTAGGGACTGGCAAGTGTGTACACTTGGCCAAGTCGACATGGCAGTGCTAGACTGCACACATGCCTTGCAATGGCAGGCCTGAGACATACTTTACAAGCTGCTTCTGTGGGTGGCACAACCAGTGCTATAAGCCCACCAGCAGCATTTGATTTAGAAGCTCTTGGCACACAAGGGGCTGACAGATAAATCAAATAACCCAATCATGGAATAACCAATTAGTACATCAATTTAACATAGGGAGCACTTGCACTTTGGCACTGATTAGCAGTGGCACAGTGCCCAAAGCATACATCCAGCAAAAATATATCAAAACAGAGGAGGCAATCCGTCAAAATGGAAGGGAGACTCATGTCAACTATGCCAGGTCTAACATGTGTTCCCTCCAGCTGAAATGTGGGAGAACTACCCTTCTCCTTGGGAGTTCTCTTCACTAAGGCGGAAAAATCTGGACAGACCATCAGCGTTGACGTGCTCTGTACCTGGGCGGTGTTCCACCGTAAAGTCCATACTCTGTAGGGAAATGGACCACCTCAACAACTTTGGGTTCTCACCCCTCATCTGCATCAGCCATCTGAGGGGCCTGTGGTTGGTCTGAACCCGAAAGTGAGTCCCAAATAAGTATGGTCTCAACTTCTTTAGCGCCCAGACCACAGCAAATGTCTCACGCTCAATTGCACTCCACCTCTGTTCCCGTGGAAGTAACCTCCTACTGATGAAGGCTACAGGTTGGTCTAGGCCCTTTTCATTAATCTGTGATTGAACAGCCCCCACACCATGCTCTGAAGTGTCTGTCTGTACAATGAATTCTTTTGAGAAGTTGGACGCCTGAAGCACGGGTGCGTTGCACATGGCAGTCTTCAGGGCATCAAAAGCCTTCTGACAGGTGTCAGTCCAGTTCACTTTCTTTGGCTGCTTCCTGGAAGTCAGCTCAGTCAAGGGTGCAACAATGTTGCCATACCCCTTGACAAACCTCCTGTAGTACCCCATGAGTTCTAAAAAGGCTCTCACCTGTGTCTGAGTCTTTGGGGGTTCCCATGCCAGGATGGTATCAATCTTGGGTTGGAGGGGGAGGAGCCTAGCTCGCAACCGCGATGGCCGCCTGACTCCTCGGCTCCGCTGACCCTTTTGCATTTCCCCCGGTTCCCGCATCATCCTGCTTCCTATCCGAGTACTGTCCTGTACCAGCGGAACCGGGAGGCAAACCCGGTCACGCCGATGTGCCTCTTTACTCGATCCCGGCAGTGGGAGCCCCGAGACGCCCTCGCCCTTCTGGACGCCGACCGGCGCAGCCCGAGTCTTTGTCCTGCGGAGACGGCCGGCCCTGTACATGAAGACGGCGGCCATTACGGGTCGAATAGAGCCGGCTGCTTTCCTCCGTCGGCAGCGCCCGCATTCCTACGCCTGGCACCGCGGATCCTGACTCTGGGCGCCGCCGCTACTGGAGCTACAAAGTAGCTGCTCTCCAGCCTCGGCACGGCTCCTCCGCAACATTGTCTCCCCTGACGCCGCTGTGAGCGCCATCTTCTCGCCTGCCCTCGGCTCCCACAGTTATTAATTCAGAGCTGCCGGTGAGGACGCAGGCGTTGGCCCGATCCCTTTCACGTCTGTACCGGGATGGAAACTACTACCTCTGTGCACCCAGGCTGCTTCCAAGGTGCCTCGGCCCGGCAGGGGGCTCGTGGGATTGCTGAGGGTGATGGCGAACATCCAGTGGGACAGCCTCTCGTCTGCTATGCTCGAGTGCTGGAGGGGGCTGCGTCCCTGCCCATTGAGGCACCTTTGCAACTCGGAGACATACTGCGCGCCCTAGTTGACCTTGGGTCCGCCATGCGTACTGTGAATTGGGGGCCCGGATGGACGCTGCTCTGCTTGCTGCCCCCCAGTCTGCCCGCCTGCGGGACACTACGCCACACCCCACGGCTGTTTTCCATGGGTTCCTCGCCGAAGTCGCCATTGGACCGCTGCGGTCGCGGGATGCCGTCGTTGCTGAGGCGCTGGTGGCAGCACCCCCAAAGGTACGCAAGCTCTCTGGGGTGTCGGACTGGCTTGGAAGGCGCCGTGAGACATCGCGCCTGGGGGCTTCCTCGGGGACACGTGGCGGACCTCCGTCTCTCATCCTGAAGCGGCCTTTATCGTGTGGACTAACTGCCTTTGGTGGACCATTGTCGTGCTCCGGATCTTCTGCTATAATTGGGGACTACATGGTTACGACTTGGATGGACTTTTGCGATCGTCCCCTGATTCGGCAGTGGTCCCTCAGTGTGCTCCCACCTTCCAAGAGGGCCATCGTGCAGTTGGATTGTATCGTTGCACCGCACCGTAGGGGACAGGGTTGAGGATGCCCCCTCCTGACTCAGGACTGTCTCTCTTGTACTGCTGGGTTGTTGACGGACTGCCGGGGACATTGAATATTGGTATTGTATTGGTCTTGGGGTCGGGGTAAGGGCGGCTAAGGAACGGTACGTTAATTGTGTTGAGTATATTTCACGGGCCCTCCTCCGGTCTTATGTGAATTGTATTCTTTTTCTTTCTCCTAATTTCCTTTTCTTTTTCTCCTTCTCAATTTTCTCTTTTCTTACTATATTTCGGGTTATGGGGAGACAAACACTCTGCTAGGGGGGGGGGGTAGGCCGTAGCCTCTGCATGTGTGTAGGGTGGGGGGGTAAATTTTAGTTCGTTTTTCTTTCTATGGTGCCTTTTTGTTTTTATATCATTTCTTCTTCTTCTAGGCCCGTGTTAGGCATGCTGGGGGAGGGGTGGTAGCGCGGTATTAGTTGGGATGTTACGTCCTCTTTGGGGGTGTGCATAACTTGTGACCATCCTCTGGCTGGAACCTGCATGTAGCGAACTGTACTGACTGGTAAGGGTGTCTTCTGTCGAGTCCCACCTACATGGACCTAGTTCTTAATTTCTTTGTATAAGTACGGAACAGTATGACCTGCTCTTAATAGTTGCGATGAAAACCTTTAAAATTAACCTTCGCTGATCCTGAGACATGGTAATGTGGTAATTACAGTGTATTCTTTCAATGCTCGCTTAGAATGAGGGATGTTACTGTGTCGCCGTAACGCTGCATTGGTGCTTAACTGTTTTCGTGGCCGGCCGGCAGGTTGTAGGCCCGTATTTGTTCTGATTCGATGCACAATAAAGGTTTTCAAAAAAAAAAAAAAAAAAAAAAAATCTTGGGTTGGAGGGGCTCCACCTGGCCACTTCTTACCTGGTGACCCAAGTACACAACAGAACCCTGCTCGATCTGGCACTTACTCGCCTTGATCATGAGGCCTGCCTTGCGCAGTGCCATCAACACTTCCCAGAGGTGCTGCAGATGTTCTTCCCAACTGGCGCTGAACACTGCAATGTCATCCAGGTAGGCGGCACTGAAATCCTCCAGCCCAGCCAACACCTGGTTGACCAACCTCTGAAAGGTGGCAGGTGCATTCTTTATCCCAAAGGGCAAAACCCGGAATTGGTAGTGCCCATCTGGTGTGGATAATGCTGACCTCTCCTTAGCCCCATCAGTCATGGCGATCTGCCAGTACACAGACGTCAAATCAAACGTGCTGAGGTACTGTGCAGCCCCTAACCGAGTCCTGGTGACTGAATTGAGCCCTCTGTAGTCCACACAGAACCGGAGTTCGGTGTGGCACCCGGCGAGGCAGCCTTTGGGACCAACACCACGGGGCTGACTCAAGGACTGTTTGAGGACTCAATGACCCCTAAAGCAAACATCTTGGAGATTTCCTCCTTAATGTAAGCCTTGTGCTTCACAGGAGGACTGTCGCCAGTGTCCACATCATAGACGCACCACTCTGTGACACCAAGGACCAAGGAAAATAGATCAGAGAATTGCCCCAACAGCTGGTGACAATCTTGCTGCTGATCAAGGGTCAGTGTGGCAGAGAGGCTGACATCATCCACTGAGCCATCTTGCTCTGTTGCAGACAGGAGGTCAGGAAGAGGCTCGGTCTCCTCCTCCATTCCATCATCTGTCGCTAGGAGCATGCCCACTTCGGACCTTTCTAAGTGGGCTTTAGGCGGTTGACATGCAGGACCCGCAAAGGGTTCCTGAAAGTCCGCAAGGTTACCAGATAAGTGACATCACTCTTGCGCTCCACCACCTCATATGGACCGGTCCACTTGTCCTGGAGCGCACAAGGCTCCACAGGGGCCATGACCCAAACTTTCTGTCCAGGTTGAAGCTCAATCAGAGTGGCATTCTGATCGTACCACCACTTCATTTCCTCCTGGCTGGCTTCCAGATTCGCCTGAGCGATATCTCTGAAATGCCGAGTCTGGTTCCTCAAGGCCAGCTTGTAGCTATATACATCCTGGGGAGGTTTTCAGGGAGATTGCTCCCAGCCTTCCTTGACCAAACTCAAAGGTCCTCTTACCGGGTGACCATACAAAAGCTCAAAGGGGCTGAACCCTAGAGACTTTGGTGGCACCTCACGGTAGGCAAACAGAAGGCATGGCAAGAAGACATCCCACTAACGCCTCATTGGTTCTTCAAGACCCATGATCATGCCTTTGAGGGTCCAGTTAAATCTTTCAATCAGCCCATTACCCTGTGGATGGTAAGGAGTGGTGAACTTGTAGGAAACACCACACTCCTTCCACAGAGACTTCATATAATTAGAAATGAAGTTTGGACCTCGGTCGGACATCACCTCTCTGGGGAACCCCACACAGGAGAAGATCCCCATTAGTGCACGTCCCACCACGGAGGCCGTCACTGTCCTGAGCGGAATGGCTTCCGGGAACCGGGTAGCATGGTCCACCAAGACCAGGATAAACCTTTTGCCCCTGGCTGTCTTGGGATCCAGTGACCCCATAATGTCAATTCCCACCCGTTATAGGGGGTACTGACTACAGGGAAAGGTTGGAGAGGGGCCTTGTGCCTCCTCCCACTCTTCCCACTTGCCTGGCAAGTTTGACAGGTCCTACAATGAGTATCTGAACTCTTCCGCATCTGGGGCCAATAAAAGTGGGAGACAAGCCTTTCAAAGGTCTTGTTCTGCCCCAGATGACCAGCTAAAGGAACATCATGAGCCAAACCCAGTAGAAAGGCTCTGACGCGCTGTGGTACCACCAGCACACGGGCTGACCCAGGCTCAGCAACCTTAAGCTCGCTATACAGGAGACCGTTCTCCCAGTAGATCCAATGTGATCCAGACTGATCACCTGCCGCCTGGTTTGTGGCCTGTTGCCTCAAACCCACAAGAGAAGGGCACTTCTGCTGCTCTTCACAAAATTCCTCCCTGGAGGGACCGCCTTCTTGCTGCCAATGTGTCAGCTCAGGTAGGTTCCCCAGCTCAGAAACTTGCTCCCTGTAGGTTCCAGGGCATCCCCCTCAAGGTCTGCCTCCTCCTGGACCGTGCAAAAATGGGGGCTGGTTTCCTGTGCCCCCTACCTCTTCTCTTTAAGGCAGGTCCCTGGGCCATACTTTCAGGCTCCAGGGTCTCTTGAACACCCTTAGCTGCCATAGACCGAGTGGTCACACATGCCCACTCAGGCAGACCCAACATCTCTAAATGCGCCTTCCTCTCCACCTTCACCCAAGGGTAGTGTAACAAGGAGGGTCGCCGGGTGGAAAAAAACGACCCCTATGAGAAATGGTGGGTCACTGATCCCTCCCCTCCTTCCCTTCAGGATGATCTCGAGTCATGGAGGCTAACGCCAGGAACAGAGGATAAAGAGAGCGGTGCCTTTAATTGGGCGTATACCGAGGTGAAAGCCACACCCCTGCATGACGTTGGATTCACCGCAGTGGTAAAAACCCAGGAAGTACATCGGTCGGCGTGTGACGACACCGTCGTGGGAGAAGAAGGAGTTTCGAGGAGGACGGAGGGCAAAGAGAACGAAGTGCTGAAGTCAGGAAGACGAGAAGAAGACGAGCCAGGAGGCCAACGACACTGCGGTTCGCCGTGCCACACTCCCGAGGGAGGAGTGTGGCTGCAACAGGTACGGCAGCGGATTGCGTGCTGGGTTGGGAAGCGGGGTGTTGCACCTCAGTAGAGCAAGATAGAGCTACCACCACCGCACTTGTATATAGCTGTATATATTCCCATTCCCACCTTCCTCGCCTACCACCCTTTTCCCTGCATCCTATCCCCACCACGTACCCCTTACACAATCTGTACTGTACAGCACAAGTCTTGTCAGCGGTGCCCCCTCACTTACCGGGTTCCCCGGGGAGTATTAAAGGAGACCTTGAGTCTTAATGGTCCTTTATTTCTTTTGTTTCGTACCTTTCCTGACAACCTATGGGAGAGAACTAGCCACCTAAGACCCCTCCCCCTGACGGAAGACGAACAACATTCCAGTCAAGACCGGTAGAAGTCAGGAGCCATAACGGATCACTCAGAATTTGCTCAGGAGAGACTTACCTTCCGCAACCGGAACCCCTTGTTAAAAATAAAACCCTCTTTAACCAGAAACGTCTCAGGTCCCTCACTGTACCCACGTCACAGGCAGCTTTCTAAATCATTGCCCAACAGACAATTAACAGGCATGGATGGCCTCACAGCTACTTGAAGAGTACCAGAGACCCCCGCACTCAAAGGGAACTTTAGCCACCTTGCAATGGCTCTCTGTGTTGTCTGCAGCAACAACTGGGAAGAATGCATGAGGGACTTCCTGCTCTTCAGATACCAAGTGACACTTGACAGCTGTCACACTTGCTCCGGTGTCTCTTAGAGCCTCCACTCTATGGCCATTGATGGTCACCCACTGCCTGTATTTTTTAGTGTTATCAGGCAGCTGAGTTCTAGGGACCATCTCAAAGTCTCCTAATGAGACAAGGGACATTTCTGCGGGACCCCGCCTACCTTGGGCACCCATCTCCTCCCCACTCAGGGCTACACTCGCCATCTGACGGGGTGGTGCACGGGGTGGCACATACTGACCCTTTTGAGGGCACTAGGGATCATACCAACGGTGTCCCACCTGCTTACACTGAAAGCAGGTAACAGGCCCCCTATGAACAGGTTTACCTGTCGGGGGCCTGACGTCTTCTCAGGGGGAGGCTGGGAACCCTTGCCTTGGTTCCCTTGGGAACTACTTTGGGGACCTTTATGGAACTCCTTCTGTTTTCCCTTGCCCCCCCCACTCTTCTGCTGGGGACCCTGCCCACCTTTGTCGGAGTCTCCCACAAGACCCTTGTGGACCCTGGTACTGACCTAGTGGTCCGCCGCTTTCTAGGGTTAGTCAACTTGCTATCAATAAGGTGCTGGCGTAGCTCTGGAAAACAATTAGCAGACAAGTGCTCCCTAGCAATCAAGTAATAGAGCACTTGAAAATTATCAACATTGCTACCCCTCACCCAACCATCCATAGCTCTGCAAAAGAAAGACACATATTCTACCCAAGTGGTTCCTTCCAGTTTCTTACAATTCCTGAACCTCTGTCTATAGAGTTCTGGAGTTAACCCATACCTTGTCATCAGTGCTTCTTTTATGTGGGCATAAGACATCCTATGATCACTGGGTAAGTCTAACATAGTATCCCTACCTTCAGTTAAAAAGCGGCCCCACAACCCCCTCCCCAATCCTTCTCAGGGAGCCGGTGAGCCAACATTGCTATCTCATAGGCTGCAAACCACTGCCCAATATCTTCATTCTTGTGGAAATCTTTGATGACATCCTTGGGAATATGTACTCTGCCTTCTGAGGGCACAGATGGTGCGCTGCCACTACAGGAATTGATTTCTAAGCCCATGGCCTTGATCCCTAACTCCCTCAACATTCTCTCATGCTCCATTCTCATTCTCTCCCTTTCCAATGACAACCTATTATTCTCTGTTTCCCTCTGACTCTCCATTTTAAGCTTAGCCTACTCCAGCTTCAGTGCCCTATTTCTCTCCCTGTCTTCCAATTGTCTGGGGGATAGGTCTTTGGAAGAGATGCTTCTGCCAGGTGGGGACGGCACCCCTCCCCTGGCTGGAAACTCTGGCCCATCAATTTGCCCATCTGCAACCCCAACTGGCTCCAGCACAAGATCAGGGACATTTCTGGCTTCTACCCAGGCCTTTTGGTAGTCTTCCTTTTTAGAAATGACTGGTGTAGCAACTTTCAATTTCCTGCAGAGATACTTGAGCTATTTCACAGTGTAGGTTTCCAACCTCTCTTCCTCAAAATCAAGATCCAGATGCTGGTTTAGTCATGGTAGTTAAAATTGGGAGTTTTCAGGAAAAACTAACAGTCCAGGGTAAAAGGATTCTAAAAAAAAGGATGTGGTCGCGTTTGGCATGCACTCACTAGTAGTGTACACCAATCACTGTATATGAAACACAAATGCAAAGTCCAAATCCTCACCAATGTTATATCTGGGGGTCTCTAGTTGGCAATGGTATTCACCTTTGTCCAAATAGGGACCCTTTCTTCTAAGTCAGGATAAGGGGATTACACTCCTTAATAACCCCTGCTCACTCCCTTGGTAGCTTGGCACGAGCAGACAGGCTTATCTCAGAGGCAGTGTGTTAAGCATTTATGAATATACACAGTAATACAGTGAAAACACTACAGATGGACACAACACAGGTATATAAAAAATAAATATTCTTTATATAGACTTAAACACAAGACCACAAATGACAAAAATCCACAATACTACACTTAAGATTACATAAAAGATGATTAAAGTTGCTTAGTTCACTTTCGTGATAAATGCGACAAAGTTCTCAACAAAGTACCTGGATGCGTAACGCAAAGTAAACAAAAGGCTCGCCAAAGGGGAGATATTTCGGTTCCGTGATCTGGGGTAGATGATGCGTGATGCCTCAATGCTTGCGCAGAGTAGGGGATGCGTCGTAATACTTACCGGTGCGGAGGTGATGCGTAGATTCTCGGCCTGCGGGCCCGTTGCAGTGTGCAAGATGGCGCCTTGATGTGATGCGATGATCCGGTTGCGATGCGAGAAGGTGGTCCCCTTGAAGCGGCGATGCGATGACGATGCAATGACGCCCTGGCAGCCTTGCGACGACTTTGTACTTTGGAGCCGCGACAGGCCCTGCGACATGCTCCTCCGGTGATGCGATGGCGACTCTCACGATGGAGTCACGCTTCTCTGGTGATACGACAGCAGGCAGCTTCGATGAACACGCGCTTCCAGGGAGATGCGGCGAAGGCTCGCTTCTCCGGCGTTGCGATGATTTCAGCTGGGGCGGCGACATGCTTCTTCTCGATGCGTCGCGCTTCCAGCTCCCAGCTGCACGCAAGTGTCTGGAGTCAGAATTCCCAGCAAGGAATTTCAGGAGGGAGCTGGAGGTGAAGTCTTTTGTCCCTAAGACTTCAGCAGGAGGCAAGAACAGTTCAAGCCTTTGGAGAATATTCTGTAGATGAAAGTCCTTAGAAGGTTCCTTCTCCTTTCCCTTGGCAATGAAGTAACCACTGCAGGCCAACCCAGAAAACAGCACACTGGCAGAGAGGCAGTCCAAGCTCCGGAAGCTTCCTTGGTTCTTCTCCTTGACAGAAAGGTTTCTTGTCCAGAAGTGATCTAATTTCTTGGGATCAGGTCCCAATATTTATACCCCAAAATCCTTTGTTCTCTGAAGACAGAGAGGCCTCTGCCTAGTCCAAACCAGTTCCTAAGCACTTTGTTTACATGACTCTCTTCTTCCTTTCACTGTGCAGGGCAGAGATATCAGCCGCCCCACAGGAGGTGGAGCCAGCACAGGGGAGGGAAGATACAGCTCTGGAGAACTCAGTTGACATGATTCCTCCTCTCCTTTCACAGTGCAGGTCAGAGACATCAGACAAGACACAGGAGGCGGAGCCAGCATTGCAGAGGGAAGGCCCAGCCCTATTCAGGTCCCATGTGCAACTCCTTTCTCCCATCTAGATGCAGATCTCTCTATTCACCACCGGGCTGCCCCAGCCTGTCTCCTGAAATCCCCCAGCCCTGTCACTCACAAAGCCAGACAAGGAATACGCAACCCAGCAGAGGCAGGCCTGGATAGTTAGGCAAGAAAATACCTACTTTCTAAAAGTGGTATTTTCAAACACAGAATATTAAAACCAACTTTACTAAAATATGTATTTTATTATTCTGAGTTCAGGCATACTAAATTCGAATTTCTACCATGCTCTCTGAGTCCGTTAGGATTATTAGAATGTAATAATCTACCTGCCCATTCTGGCCTATGAGAATAGGTAGACTTCAATAGTGAAAAACGAAAATGGCTGTAATTCACTATTAGAACATGCTACACGCATCCGGGCATTCCTACCTTATACTTACAATGCACCCTGCCCTTGGGTCTCCCATAGGGGTGTCTAATGTTAAGCAAAGGGAAGGTTTAGGGACTGGCAAGTGGGTACACTTGGCCAAGTCGACATGGCAGTACTAGACTGCACACAGGCCTTGCAATGGCAGGCCTGAGACATACTTTACAAGCTGCCTCTGTGGGTGGCACAATCAGTGCTGCAAGCCCACCAGCAGCATTTGATTTACAAGCCCAGGGCACACATGGTGCACTGTACTAGGGGCAGACAGATAAATCAAATAAGCCAATCATGGAATAACCAATTAGTACATCAATTTAACATAGTGAGCACTTGCACTGTGGCACTGATTAGCAGTGGTACAGTGTCCAAAGCATAAATCCAGCAAAAACATATCAAAACAGAGGAGGCAGTCCGTCAAAATGGAAGAGAGACTCACGCCAACGATGCCAGGTCTAACACCAGTCATCCAGGATGAGATGTTAATCAGACACTGTTTGAAGTTGGGGAAAGCAGCCTCAGAGTGATCCCTAAAAGTGAACACCAGCTGGGTGTCGTCACCATACGAGCCCACCTTTACACCGTATTGCTCAACAAGTGAGGCAAGTGGGGCGAGAGAAATATTGAAAAGGGTTGGGCTTAGGGCAGTCCATAGGACAGAGACTGAAATGAGATCAAGAAGGGCAGTCCATGAAAAGCAGTGGTTGGGACAATCATGAGTAATAAAGGGCACTCTTAAAAGATGTGTGTGTGAGAGAGAGAACGAGTAAAAGAAAGCGATATCCACAGAGTAACACTGGTAGAAGTGAGGGCCATTCGCAGGGCACAGAAGACAGGTACATCATAGTGGCAGTCTCAAAGTAGAGAGGGAGACAGGAGGTTGGAAACTGCATGTTGAGAAAGTCAAGAGAAGAAGTACCACAGAATGGAAAGTGGAGAAAGCAACTAGCAAAAAGATGATTGTTGATTTGGGAGTAATGATTTACAAGGGGAAGACGACACCAGGAGTAAGGATGTTGAATATAGTATGCAGCAGTGTTAGTATGGTATTTTAAATATATGCATTATGCTCAGTAGCAGAGAGAACTAGTCAATAATCTTGTTGACATTGAATTTTACTGTGACTTCTTCCATGTTAGTTGCCTCAGTATTTTGTACTCAGTGGCTGTATTCGTACAGAGACAATTGCTTTGATGCCAAATGTTTGCCTACAGGATACCATGCCTTATAATAATTCTTCACTGGAAGGATGTTGGTTGCATGGGTGTCTCCTGTCGAGTTTTTTTGGGTACTGAGATGGGCAAATAGGTGAGGGTTGTATTCTCTGAGTCTTTTGGATGTTTGCATGTGCTGGGTTGCAGATGGATTTTTAGAATGTCCAACTGTGTGTAAGTCTGGGTCGCTTAGTCCATTGCACATTTCTCCGTTATAAATGCCATTTAATTATGTCTGTGTTGCATATAATATGGGGACTAGTGCCTGGTGTGTGATATAGCTTTGTGGGGTTCAGGACAGAGTGAAATGCGCAGTGGCAGCAGTTTACAACAGTTTCTTACATGCCTTGTACCTTTTTTCTTGGCTCCACAATAATGGTGTTACCCTCATTTTAATTTTATCATGTGCTGTTATGTTATGTCTATTTGCATCGGGCACTAATCACCTGTTAGGGTATCCAGGCACTTGAGCAGGTGTGTAGGTGAGTGGACCCTCAGAATCATTCGTAGAGCCAAGTCTTCAGCTACTTGAGGAACTCAAGAAGTGAGGAGGAGTTGCTGTGTTGTGGGAAGCCATTTCATGTTTTTGGTGCAATGTATGAGCCCTGTTGTTCTGCTCTTGTGTATGCAGGGGGGATATGAAAGTGAGAGTGCAGTTGAGCATAGGTGTCTAATAGGCTGGTGAAAGTGTAAGTGGTTGTTGCGGTATGCTGAACAGTATTGTGTAAGGCTTTGTATGTGTGTGTGAGGGGTTAGAATTGGCTGCATTTGTGAGCTCTCTTTTGGAGTGAGATGTTGGTTCTGTGTGGGAGGTTGTGTATGAGTCTTGCAGCAGCGTTCTGGATAGTCTGTAGAAAAACGCTTGGAGATTCTGGCCTAGAGTGTGTTGCCATAGTCGAGCCTGTTAGTGATAAGTGCTTGTGTGATGGTATGTCTGGTGTTGTGTGGCAGCCACTTGAAGATTTTCCGTAGCATACAAAGGATGTGGAAGCAGGCATCGCTTACTGTGTTGACTTGTGCTATCATGTTGAGCTTGTCGTCCAGGATGACGTGGTTCCTGACGTGGTCGGTGGGTATTGGTCTTAACTCCGGCGGCCATCAGGTGGTGCCCCATGGGGAGGTCTTGTTTCTGAAGACCAATGCTTCTGTCTTCTTGGAGTTGAGCTTCAAGCAGTTGGTCCATTCTGCTGCCATGGTCATGCAGTTGGTAAAGTTGGCTCTGGTAGTGGTTGTCTTGTGCGACAGAGAAGGGTGAGTTGTGTGTTGTCGGCGTAGGAGATGATATTGATGCCATGAGATCAGATGATGTTGGTGAGCTGTGTCATCAGAAGCGGCCCATGCAGGTAAGAGCAGCGTGCAGGGGGGGGCGTCGACTGATGACGACAAGATAACATTGAATAAAAAAAAAAAGAAAACCACTTAACTTGTGCACGCCGCATTGCCAAATCAGCGACGCGGAATGTGCAAGGTAAGTGGTTTTCTTTTTTTTTATTTAATTGTACCTCATCGTTATCTGTCGACTCCCCCCATGTCCCCACCACTCTTACATGCACAGATCCCTCCTGTGTGTCATGTAAATGGTGACAGGCTGGGACTGAGGGACAATCCCTGGAAGACTCTGCTAATCAGGTTCTTGGTCTCTGATGTGAAGGGTGGCAGTCTTACTCTGTGGTTCTTATTGTGAGGAAGTAACTGATCTTTTTGAGTGCAGCTCCTTGGATTCCGATCTTGTGCAGTCCTCTGAGAAGTGTGTTGTGGTATACTGTTTTGAATATCACAGAGAAGTCAAGAAGGATGAGGGCCGCTGTTTCTACTCAGATGGACCAGGATGGTCTGGATGTCAGCGTTGGCTGTAATGAGTGCTGTTTGGATGCTGTGGTTCTTTCAAATCCTGATTGCGTGTTGTCCAGTTGGTGGTTTAGCGCCAGGGGGGTTGTTAGATACTTGTTGATGGCCTTCTCTATTACTTTGGCTGGGTTAGGGAGAAGAGAGATCATTTGGAAACTTGCTCAGTTGGTTTGGGTCGGCCGTTGGCTTAGTGAGGCGGGCATTGACTGCTGCATGCTTCATCCTGACGGTAATGTGAATGATGTGATAGAGGTGTTAATGATGCTCCCATGTTGTAGACGCGGTGGGGACATGGATCCGATGGAGCAGTTGAGTGGCTCTTCCACATGATCACTGTTGTTTCGTCTTTGGTGAGGGTTGTCCATTCGTTCTGGTGAACATCTTGGTTTGTGATGAGTACGTTGGCGATGAGATCGGCCTCAACTTAGAAACTGTGATGTGATTTGTCATTCTTGAGTTCATGTGAACTTGACTGAACGAGACTGTCTGTGAAAGGCACAAATGGGCTTTTTTTACAAGCACTCTGTTGTAGTTCTGGTGATATCATTTTTGAAAGTGTACTTGGATAGTGCAATGTTTCTGTGTTGCAGAGGCATGGCTGTTGTGCCTTTTCTACTTTGTTTCTAGTGGTTTGTTTCAAGCTAGATGTGCTTGTGTCCTTATGTGTTAGGAGGTGCGTGAATGTTGTGACTTCTTCTGTCATAGTTAGAGCACCAATACATCTAGAGCACCAGAGCTAGCGGAGCCTTGCCATAATGAGAGCCCTGGCAGCCTGGTAAACTCAGAGCCCTGAGGGAACACAAGCAGAATACAGGGCTACGGATTATTCGATCCCTGGTAACCACAGTACGGTAGCGTAGCCAGAGCCACGGCACCAGCAGAAAGTAGTTATAATGTCTCTCTAGTGAGCATTTCCATCCTATCATGTCAACTTTTCTAGAATCCAGACTATGGCATAATCAAAGCAGTGGCAACATATGGTCCCCAAATATAATCAGAGCAATTCCATACAGCCGTGAAGCATTCCTAGTCCTGGTAAATTCAGAACCTTGCATGTTCAAGACCTATTTTAGCTGTGGAGACACACCCCTGGACTGGTATGTTGTGAAGGGAACAGCATTGAGCTGCACTTAAATGGTTGTTAAGACAATGGGGCATATGTAAAAGGAAATGCGCTGTGTGGCAAATTTTGCAGCGCCATGCTGCGGCATTTCCAAAACGCTGGGATGTGCTGTATTTACAAGAAAACTGCACCCCTGTGTTTTCACTAGCACTGGTGCTAAAAATAGCTGCTTAGTGCCAACAAAGACACTGTTGCGCCATAGTGCATGCGTTGCAGGGATAATTGTTTATGAGCAGGAAGATGGCCCTACCTGCACATAAACAATCAATAATGGTGATTAGTTACTTCTATGTGTGCTGCATTCTGCAGCACACATAGAAGTAGTAAATCGCCATTATTTAATAATTTTTTTTGTGCACAAAAACAATAATTAATGGCGTTTTGTTCTTCATTCTAGCAGAATGCAGCACACATAGAAAAGCAAAAAATAGGAGAAATAATAATATTTTCCTTGTTGAACCAGTCTAACGCCTGCTATTGCATGGCTTTAGTTTATGGCGTTGGCTCAGATTTACAGACCTTCGTAAATCTAGGGCAGCATCAAAAAGCAATCGGGGTTGTGGTGGAACGCCCACAGCAACATCCACTGCATGCCCCTTTCACACAGATTCCTGCATGAAAGGTGCCATATTTACAAGGCGGCGTTAAGCAATGCAAAGTGGCTTAACTTCGCTTTCTAAATTTGGAGCAGGAGATTGCGCCAAAGGTACGTTGAAAAGAGTGATGTTCTGGTGGTGCAATCCCCTTGTACATATGCCCCAATGTATGGTAAAGACCACTAGATGACCAGGCTCTCCTATGAGAAGAAGCCTTTTGTCGTCCATACTTTGTAGGTGATACAACAGACATTCTCTTAACCTAATAAAAGATTGTATTTTTGACACCGCCAATCGGACACAGGTGACTTTAGATACAGAGGCATGTCTACCTCTATCTCAGATATTGTAGTGTATTGTAATTGCATTTGTATAGCGCTTACTACCCCTGATGAGGCGTTGAATCGCTTTTTCGGCGAGTAGCACGCTACTCCGGGACCCATAGAGGATTAGTGTTGAATAAGTATAGTGAAACATGCAAGTAAATTTTAAGTGGTGGATATGTTAGTCAGTTATTTGGATTCGGAAGGATAGCAGAAGGGTAGAATAGGAAAGAAGGTTTGTATTTATATAGCGCTTCTAACCCATGATGGGGTGTTGAAGCGCTTATTTTGGTGAGTAGCACGCTACTCCGGAAACCCATAAAGGATTAGTGGTGAACTAGTATGGTAAAATATGAAAGTAATTTGAGTGGTCGATATTAGTCAGTTATTTGGAGTGAGAAGGATAGCGGAGAGATAAAAGGGAAAGAAAGGTTTGCATTACCCCTGATGGGGTGTTGAAGCGCTTTTCTGGAGAGTAGCAGGCTACTCCGGAACCCATAAGAGATGGACACTTGAAAAGCAGTAGTGAGAGCTCTCTTGGGCAGAGCGGTTCTAAGACACTTCACAGACTCTTGTAGTCAATGTGTCGCACTTGCTCGAACTAGAAATGTGTTTGCATTTGAGGAGCAGCTTTTGGGCAGACATTTTGTATCTCGATGGCAGCTACAGTAATCCATGGCACAGATAACATCTATGTAGAAATGAGTACAAGTAAAGCAGGATGTGTGAGTCACGCAAACATCCTACAAGGCAAATTAGCACACACAGCAAACATTGATTATCCCAATACAAAGCTTAGTAAAGCATATAAGTAAGCATTGAACACCGCAAGGGAAGCATTGTTGGAAACTTACAAACTATCCTAATGATGAAATCATGGTTTTTACAACTTTTGCAAATCACATTAGAAAGCTTATAAGAAGATAATGGAGGAGTTTAGAAATACTCCTTCTCTCCACGCTTTGCATTTAAATAGGCTCGACGCCATAGAGATTGGGTTGTACAAACAATACCACCAAAAATCAGACATGCCCAATTTTTAATCTTCGCTCTGTGATTGGCCATCATCCCTGGACAGGGACACACGCAGGACACGGACACGGGGAGACAGTGTAGAGACATTGGCTATGTTTTGCAGGGTGACAGGAGTGGCAGAAGTGGGCTGATCCAAGGATAACGAATAAAACATAAAATAACAATTATAATCAGCAGGGAGAGATGGCAATGGAAATAAACTGAGAAAGAAGCTAACACCCACACTGTGAAAGGGATATGACTTTCACACTGGGACCCTCAGGGTTAGGCAGATGGGGACAGAAGGAGAGGACACTTCTGGTCTCAGGCCACAGCAACAATCACTCAGAGACAGGGTTGTCTCTAAAGTAGGTGGACACCCACACTGAGACAGAGTGACACTGACACACACTGGGACAGGGTGACACTGACAAACTCACTGTGAGCCTGAGACTTGGACACAGGGTCAGGCAGATAGTGACAATAGGAGAGGACACTCCTGGCCTCCTGAAACCGCAACAAGCACTCAGAGACAGGGTAGTCTCTCGGATAGATGGACACCTACACTGGTGCAGTGACACTGACATACACACTGTCACCGTGTGATGTGGACACTGGACACAGGGTCAGGCACACATGGATAGCGAAAGATGGTATTCCTGGTCTCAAGACGACAAGAACTCAGAGATAGGGTAGTCTAGACTAGGTGGACACCTACACTGGGAGTCTAGACTAGGTGGACACCTACACGGGGACAGAGTGACACTAACATACACTGGGACCGTGTGACGTGGACACAGGGTCAGGCAGATAGTGACAGAAGTAGATGACACTCCTGATCACATAACATAATACCTGTGGATGTCCAAGCCGGGATCAGGAGGCACCTACATGGATACTTGTGGATGTCCTTGTTGGGATCGGTCGACACCTACATGGATACTTGTGAATGTCCACGTTGGGACCAGGAGACACCTACATGTATACCTGTGAATGTTTACACTGGGACCTGCAGACACCTACATGGATACTTATGGATATCCAAGACAGGACCTGGAGACACCTACATTGATACCTGTGGATGTCCACGCTGGGACCATGAGACACCTACATGGATATCTGGGGATACCCACGCTGGGACCATGAGACACTTACATGGACGCCACGCCACGAATACCGCATATGGTGGGAGTGCTCTTCTGAACAATTGTGGACACCATTTAATATGTCATTCTTAACTTGCATTTATTTTGGACTGAGACCAATACTTAGAAGGGATACATGGAATGCTATTTTCAGTTAGATTAGGAAGTCAATAAGATATTACCAAGCCCTGACAAAGTCCTGTTCTATTGAACGGACGAAGCACGTGTTGGCATGAGGCATGAAGCTGTTGTTGACTAAGAAAATATACCGAAGAATTGTTGCTGTGAACAAGAAGCATAATGTTTGATTAAAAGACATTGGATATCTAGGTCCTTATACAAACTCGTGATTTGATTTTGGAGTGCTTGGAGTTCATTGGGAAGGATACCTGTGGATGTTTATGCTGGGACCTGGAGACACCTACATGGATACTTGTAGATGTCAACGCTGGGACCTGGAGGCACCTACGTGATGTATGTAATGTAAGGGAAACTTCTATAGCAGGGCTGACACCCAACGGGTATCCTGGCGCTGAAATTACCAAGAAAGACACTGCATGTAACTTAGTTTAGAGAACTGGGCTGATAATTAATCTCTGGGGAAAAGTCTAGTTATCAATTCCTTCCTGAAGCGTGACAGTGTATCCATTTGTCTGAGCTCAATTGGCAGAGTGTTCCTGAGCCGGCAGGCTACAAAACTAAATGATCTGCCCCCAGTCGAACTTTATTGACATGAGGACTGCATAACAGACTGGCTGATGAGGAACGCAGACTTCTTGCTGGAGAATACCATAAAAATGTCCTCTGTAAGAGCTTCGGCCCCATTCTATGTACTACCCTATAAACTATACAGAGGGCCTTGAACTGGACTCGCTGTACAATGGGCAGCCAATGGAGATCTTTTAAGGCAAGCGAGGCTGATGCTCTACATGGATACTTGTGGTGTCCACGCTGGGACCTGGAGACACCTACATGGATACCTGTGGATCTCCACGCTCGGACCTGGAGACACCTACATGGATACCTGTGGGTGTCAACGCTGGGACCTGGAGACACCTACATGGATACCTGTGGATCTCCACGCTCGGACCTGGAGACACCTACATGGATACTTGAATAGGAAGACACCAGTGTGTCCAGTGGGATGGTGAGAAACCCAAACAGACAGATACCATCTGCTTGATTGTAAACCTAAGTCGCAGTGGCTTCTGTTGCTGTTGAGGAATATGGGCATTAGGAAGTAGTGGGCCTCCCATTGTATACTTAACTCAGCTATTTCAAAAAGTTTTATGTTTGCTACATCTCGCTTTATTCTTTTTTTGCCTGGAACTTAGGTCTAGTTACCTACCAATTAATTGCTTTATACACCATATGTCATAATTGTACAAATCCATAAGACGGCTAGCAGAAGGTTTAAGCCTCTTTACGTTTATGATGCAAAGTACTGATGCCACCATCAGAAACCATTGATCTGGCGACACATAAGCCACTGGACCTTAGGGTCACAATCTCTGGGACCATGCACTGATCTTCCCTGCCAAGCCCGCCATGCAAGAAGACATGATATACTCAGACAGGGACGAATGTACAATGGCCACAACATGCAGGATTAGACTTCCCTGATGGCAGGGCCTTTGTTTTTTGGGTTTTCTCAAAGAAACTCCTCCCACTTTTGACATTTGTTTGAACAAAGTAAAACAAATATGAATTTGGAGCAGACAAAAAAATAATGTAAGTTGTAGGCAGGGAAATCCCTGACAGGCATGTGGGGGTCTCAAGATAAGGCGATGTCTCCGCAGACCCATAGGCCACTTTCCTGGGCCTAATGAACCCCACAGCCTGATTCCAACATGAATTCTCTGTCGCCGTTAGCTTTGAAAATACTGGGGGCAGGAGCAGAAGGGAAACAGCAATAGAAACAGAGGGGATCGACTATGGAATGGAATCACACGAGTTCAATAAACATGTTCAGGAAGAGGATGCACCTGAAGCATGAACAACTGCATACGGGTTATACACATTAGTGGCTCCTCCGCAATGACGCAGGAGCAAAGCCCCACTGCCTGGGGCAAAGCCGGCAAACAAATAATAAAACAGTGCTGTAGCCAGCTTGTACAGGGCGGGTGGGGCATGGGAGGGTGGAGGAGGAGTGCTTGCGCTCTCCCTAAATGCTCATGTGTGTTTGGCTGGCTGTCTCAGGCCGACCAAAGCACGCACACATGCGCACTTAGGTTTCTCCAGCCCGGTTGCATTCAAGCACCTGGGCTGGAGAAACCCTACAGACTCCTTGACCTGAGCAGGGCTTCTTTCCTGCCTGCTCAGGACAATCCCCGTGCTGTTCTGCAGCACAGGGATTGGGTAGGAGTCTGTACCAGGGGCTGCTGGAGTCCAGGAAGAGGCCAGCAGGAGCGACGCGCCGAGAGAAGTGGCCGGCGGTGTCAGGTAAGTTTTTTTGGGGTTTTATTATTAGTAACATGCTCTCCCACCCCATCCCCACCAGCGCTCGCTCCCCTCCCAGCAATCCCTCCAACCGCCCCACCACTCTTTGTTAATGGCAGCTGCCGCTGGTTATGCAAATGTACAGTCCTATTATTTTTAGGCTGGTGAGACATTTCAAAAAGTATATACTTCCAATTTACCATTTGATATTCCATAATATTTTGTCATTTTTTTCTCTCGAAACTCTCTGCTACCGAATAGGTGACCGAAGATTACCTCACCAAGACAATCTTTTTGACTAAGGAAATATAATTAGATTTGTTTTTAAATTCTAGAATTAAACTGTATTGTTTGTTGTCACAGAACACTTTGGGTAGGAAACAACACAACCCCTTTTGCACCGGAACCAAGACTGACATCTTTGCCAGTGGAATTCAGTGGAAACAAGTCCTCCTGGCTTTAAGAGATCCTCAATGCCTTTCCACCAGGCTGAGGCAATGGTGAGATCGCCTCGATTCATAGGCGCGATATGCAGAAGTATACTTTTTTCAACTTAAATTCATCACTGACCAGAATATTAGAGAAGAAAAAAATAAATATGGATAAATAATGCAAACTAAATGTAAAAAATATAAATAATTACCATAAAACTGAGGGTCCTTGTTACAAGGAGTCAAGTCAAGTCAAGTCAAGTCATGAAATTTGTATAGCGCACTACATACCCAGAGGGTTTCAAGGCGCTTAGGGAGGGGAGGAGAATTATTTGTCAAATATCCATGTTTTAAGCTGCTTTCTGAACGCTAGGTGGTTCTGGGTGAGGCGAAGGTAAGCGGGGAGTGAGTTCCATGTTTTAGCAGCCAGGTAAGAAAAGGATCTGCCTCCCATGGTGGTCTTGTTGATGCGAGGTACAGTGGCGAAGGCTTGGCTGGAAGAACGTAGTTGGCGGGAGGGGGTGTAGAAGGATAGTCGAGAGTTGAGGCAATCTGGTCCGATGTCGTAGAGTGATTTGTGTGCGTGGGTAAGCAGTCGGAAAGTGATCCTTTTATTGACGGGTAGCCAGTGGAGGTCTTTAAGGTGACCCGAGATGTGTTTGTTGCGTGGGATGTCTAATATGAGCCTGGCTGAGGCGTTTTGGATTCGTTGGAGTTTCTTCTGGAGTTTAGCGGTGGTACCTGCGTAGAGGGTGTTTCCGTAGTCCAGTCGGCTCGTGACCAGAGCGTGGGTGACTGTTTTCCTTGTTTCTGAGGGGATCCAGCGAAATGTTTTTCTGAGCATGCGAAGAATGTTGAAGCAGGAAGAGGATACGGCGCTGACTTGTCTGTTCATTGAGAGTGAAGAGTCCAGGATGACGCCAAGGTTCCGTGCGTGGTCTGTCGGGATGGGTGCTTTTCCGAGGGCTTCCGGCCACCAGGAGTCGTCCCAAGCAGAAGGGGATGTACCTAAGATGAGGACTTCTGTTTTGTCTGAGTTCAGTTTCAGACGGCTTTGTTTCATCCATTCGGCAACTTCTTTCATTCCTTCGTGTAGGTTAGTTTTGGCGGTGCTGGGGTCATTGGTGAGAGAAAGGATCAGTTGAGTGTCGTCCGCGTAAGAGATGATGTTGAGGTTGTGTTGGCGTGCGATGGCCGCGAGGGGGCTCATGTATACGTTGAAAAGGGTGGGGCTGAGTGAGGATCCTTGAGGTACGCCGCAGATGAGTTCAGAGGCCTCGGACTTGAATGGAGGAAGGCGGACTCTCTGGGTTCTTCCGGTGAGGAACGAGGTGATCCATTCAAGAGCTTTTCCTTGGATTCCGATGTTATTGAGGCGTTGTAGAAGGGTGCTGTGGCAGACTGTATCGAATGCTGCAGAGAGGTCGAGGAGGATGAGGGCGACTGTGTCTCCATTGTCCAGTAGAGTTCGAATGTCGTCTGTTGCTGCGATGAGGGCGGTCTCAGTGCTGTGTTTTGCTCGGAAGCCAGATTGTGAGGGGTCGAGGGATTTGTTGGCTTCGAGGAAGGCGGCGAGTTGGTTGTTGACGGCTTTCTCGATGACTTTGGCCGGGAATGGAAGAAGCGAGATGGGGCGGTAATTTTTGAGTTCGGTGGGGTCGGCTGTTGGTTTTTTCAGAAGGGCGGTGAGTTCAGCGTGTTTCCAGTCTTCTGGGAAGGTAGCGGAGTTGAAGGAACAGTTGATGACGTCTCGGAGGTGCGGTGCTATGACGGAGTCTGCTTTGTTGAAGATGTGGTGAGGGCATGGGTCTGTGGGGGATCCTGAGTTAGGAGTCATGTCTGACTCCTAATGACCGATCAGCAGATCAGTTTTAGGTGGCGTTTCGAGACATCTTGTAGGTGTCTGTTGTTGAAGACTTCTTGATAACACTACCCAATGTGGACTTTGGGCCCGCTCATTGCTTTCCACTGGTTGGCTTTCATGTCACTCTCATTTGCTTGCTTCTTATTCAGTGGTTTGCCTTTCTGTTCTTGTTGTTTTCCCCTCCCCGAAGTAAAGCTTCTTTACCATTTTTTAATTGGATGACTTGTATCCTTCCACAGCTCACCTTAGCAACCTACTTTGTTCGTTGTCTTTGAGTACTCCATGGGCATCCATGTGTTTTCTTGCTCTCTTACCCATTCGCTGATTCCCTCCTCATATTCCGCACTCCGTTTTGCTCCCCAACCCTCCCAGGTCATCAGTGAAAGCATAGCAAAATGTATATTTTTCTAGGTTTGAAGAAGGAGCAGACTTTATCAGGTTGGTTTTTAGGTCTCGGCCTAGAAACGCTCGAAGCGCGTTCTCGGCAGAGAACTATTGTAATCGTTTCAGTCTCCAAAGCCGACAAAAGGAGACAAGAGCTGGGCACGCGCCCAGCATTCTCAATGAGAGAGGTGCGACAAGAGATGGCCACGCTCGGATTCAGTCGCGCGCACGCTCACGGCGCCAGCGTTCCCGCCGCGTGCCGATCACTGCTCTCTTCTTGGCCGGCATCAAGGAGATTCGCAACGCAGTGAGGGCACTGAGAGGTAGGTGCTTGTTCAGAATAGGCAGGCCCTTGGTCTCGCGCATACTTTGCTATTGTGTCTGAGTGTCTGCCTTTTAGTGCATTACTATACCTCTACTTGTTCTGTTAAGTCACATACAGCCCTATAAGATACTTTGCTCCAGACTACAAGACGTAGACATTAGAGGTAATACATTCTGAATAGATTTCCTACTCCAAGTCCGTTTATTTAAATATAATCTTTCACCTCTGCCATATACTACTTTGCCTGCATAGAGCCTTCAGAGACAAATCTTTGCCTTATATTTGAAATATCCATGTTGGGCCTCGGGCTAAAGTCACCTGTTCAGATGGTCTCTTCTTTTACAAACCAATACTCTTCAGGTTATGAGGTGGAAGGCTAGTGTCTGCAGCATTTCATGGGCAATGGTTGCGATTAATTGGGAAGTTATAGGTTCAAACTGAACGGTGCTAAGATTGGCACTATTGTAAATAAGGGAGAGCAGAACAATAGACTCCTTCCTACCGATGATCGTCCGTGGGCCATGCCCTACACCGCTGAAGACGTTGAAGAGCCTGTGCTTCAAGCTCAGCAGTGAGCTGGAGTTGATGGCGCAGGCAGCTTCTATCTCCTTTTCTTTTCACCTCAGACAATTCATAAAGCATGCCCTAATGCACCCAGCAAGGTTAACATTCTTGGGGCCCTGGCCACTATTGTTTCCCCTGTATTTGAGACTTGCCAAAACTCTGGTGGCCCACTTCAGATTATTGAATACTCAGCTGCTAGATTGGTGGTCATTCATTCACACAAGTTCTCTGTGGAATAAGCTTTCTTGGCTTCCTGTTTGAGCCCGAGTATCTTTTATGGTCTTATGTGGCAGTGTCCCGTCTTGCTTAGCAGGCAGCTGCGCCAGTACACTTCCACCAATGTTCTCCCTTCCTTGAACCTTTTTGGTCTTGACAATCATGTACTTCAGGAAACCGGATTGGCAGAAGCATCTTCCTCCTTTCTTTTGAAGTTCTTTTACTTGACTCTCTTAATTTCACTTCCAACCTTAGAACATTTCACAAGCAGTTGAGAAGCCTGAGGCAGGTGTGCAAAACCTATGTGTAAACCTGGATTTCAATGTAGGAATGTGAATTTTTACTCAAAATCTACTTGTCGGCAAATTACTACTGAAATTTAATTGTCCTTTAATGAAATCTACTCGTCCCTTTCTGGTTCCTTAGTGAGAATCCTAGAACAAATACATTATTGTTTTATGTGAACAAAACAAAAAAAGCGTTTCCCTTTTACTGCTTGAGGTGTTTTTGGGTGCAAGAGTGTTGCATTTTGAGAGTAAATATAGGTTTGTGTTTAACCCAGGGCTTGGTTGGTGTAGTGATAATACTACTGCAATTCTGGGAGGGATCTATTTTGCTAAAGCTAGAAAATGAAAAGTACAGGTTACACACATATTGTTGCAGGAGGATAGGATAGGATAGGATGTGAATTTGTAGAGCGCGAATTGCTGCCCGGAGGCGTCCAAGCACTAGGAGGTACATTAAAACACTTTTTAAAGGTGCTTGTTGTAACTTGTAACAAATTATTCACAATCTGTTTATTGGTTGCATTAACCTACTGCGCTTTCTCGCTGGAATTAGAATGTGGCCAAATGAAAACACATTGATCCCCACAACAGGTGCACTTAACCATAATCGTGTAATTAAAATGTGACCTGGAGGCAAAATCTATATCATTAGCCCCTTGAACTGTGTCATAGATTGGTACGGCAGAAAAGTTAGAATTCTGACATAGTCACAGGTTATCTGTCACCATAGTCACATTTTAACATAAAGCATAAACTACTTTTGAATTTTCATCTTTTCCCTTTTGCTGCCCCTCTTTTTGAGTTCTGGTTCTTTAGAGATTGTTACTGTTCCTTCGTTTGCTTCACAGTTTTTTGCTAACAGCTTGTTTTGCTTATTTTATTTTTTCTTTACCTTTTTATTAGGTAAAGTATAGTGATCGTTTCAGCTTCTAGCCGAGACCTAACGAGGGGAGACAAGAGGTGGCCGCACGCAGCATTAAGAAGCATGGCAGAGTCGGATTCTAACGCGCGCCTTGGGATTGGGTCGCGTGCGTCGGAATCCGACTCTGCCATGCGCCTTAGAAACCGAAACCTAAGAGCCGCGCGATGTGAGCTGTCTACGGTAGAAGCTCACGCGCGCGGCTCCTAGGTTTCGTTTTGACTTGTATTATTATAGTTTCTGCTGCCTGGAAAGTTCTTTGTGTCGCCTGGATAACAATAGAAGCGCATATGGGGAGACGTTCAGAGGTCCTTCAAGGGCACCACCTCGACCTTAGAGAGCGGCGGTGACTCCGGGGTTGCAGAAATCAGAATCCGCCGTCGAAACGCAGGGAGTTACAATGCAATCGGGCGGTTAATGTTCCACACAATAAGGTACAACGTTCTATGTACACAACCCCACCTGGAGCATAGATGTTGGCATTACTTAGTTCAGCCAAGGGCATAGCTTCGGGGGGTGGGAGCGGAGGGTGGGTGGATTGTTTGGGGTGTTAACGTCCCCCCAATACATGTAATTTCTGTTAAATAGTTGGCGCTGTACTAGTTGCTGAGTGCTGCTGTTGCAGCGCTTTCTCGGCACGCCTGGGGCGTGGTAAAACGGCCCTCCTCTGGGTGGTGAGGGAGAACGCTCGGCATAGGCTTTGGCTTTTGGGGGCACAGGCCCCGGCAGAAGCGAGTTTGCATTGGCTCTGTTGGAAACATGGAGCCTCAGCAGACGGTTGGCTTGATTCTGGCTCCTTGGAGGAGCCAACACCGGTTTTGTATGTGTAGGCCTCCGTAAATGCGACCGGTCTCTAGGGGCCGGTCCACGGGAGGCAGTTGTGCTCTGTCGAGACTTACGGTAAGTTGCATTCTGGGTTTGCCGCTAGCTTGAGGGAAGAATTAGGATATATCTTTGGTTCTTGTGGCTTATTTTAACAAGAGCGGGTTGCATGACACTCTTGTCTAGGATTTGAATGACTTGGTTTACTTACTGGGAGTTTTCCGTTGTTGCTGGTTGGCCTGCTTGTGGGTTTCATCTGGTGCTCTGGCTTGGCCCCTTAGGATCTAGGCCGGTTTCTATAATTGGTTTTATGTAAGTTTGAGACTCTGATTGGCTGTATTCTGGGTTACACACAGACAGCCACACACAGACACAGCCACACACAGACACAGCCATACACAGACACAGCCACACACAGACACAGCCACACACAGACACAGCCACACACAGACACAGCCACACACAGCCACAGCCACACACAGACAGCCACACACAGACAGCCACACACAGACACAGACAACCCCACACACACACACCCACACAACCACGCACACACAACCACACACACACACACACACACACACAACCACACATACAACCACACACACAACCACACCTTCAGGACACACTTTCACCAGGCACAGACACCATCAGTCGTCAGTGTACAGTTTCACTGGGCACAAACACCACCAGCCGTCATTGCACGCTTTTACCAGGCACACACCACTAGACGTCAGTGCATGCTTTCACCAGGCAAACACACAACCAGCCGTCAGTACACGCTTTCAACAGGCACACACCCCACCAGCCGGCAGAGCACATTTCTACCAGGCGCGCACACACCACCAGCCATCAGTGCACACATCAATTGTTAACGCATCCACAATTAACTATTGTAGCAATCGCAGTATGGCGCACTTTACTTTTAAACATTTTAATCTAAAGCGCAGCATGCCACCATTGCTACAAAAATAATGACACTTTTTTTGGCCTACAATTTATAGACTTTTTAAAAAAATGTTTTTATTGAATAAAACAGTGGCAGTTATGAAAATAATCATATATTAATATCACTTTCAATCCGCAAAACTTAGGCAGTCGAACAATTCTCAAGACATTAGTCATATATTACACTTCTCAACTGACTGTTCAGGTCCATCTATGCATTGCATCGCTAGATCTCTCCATCTTCGTCATCTGAACTATCCATGTCATCCTCTGGCAGCAATTCGCATATATCTCCCCTGAAAGTATTTCAAGGTGCCCAGATTTTATTCCATTTACGCGGGCTTCCCCTGGTCGCAATTTATAGACTTTTGTTGCTGTTGGTTTTGCAATATTTAGCAGTGCCAATAGCTCAAATTTAATTAACCCGAGACCTATTGCATTGTAAATGCTTGTCTTATAACTTCTTCCTTTCACATGTTGAATGAAAGCCCAGTGTTTAGCACATTAAGGCAGAATTGATGGCGCTGTGGAAGGGGCGTGCTACTGCACCCACACAGCCTGCATCTGAGACAGACTTTTTGCTTGGAGTGACTGGATAGGAGGTGTGTCTTCTCCTGGAGTGCTATAAACTGCCCCCTTTGCTGCTGCAGAGAGATCAAATGACAGGAGCATTTGTCCCAGTTCAGAATCTTGTGGAAAGTAAACGGCAAGCGTTTTCCTTTAAATTCGTACACTTCCTTAGACCACAGCTATGTTCTTTTAAGAACTCTCTGCTAGTTTTAAACTGGATCGCAGGCAACAGTCTTTTTAAATTGTGTTTAGGGTTTCCTGCATGAAAGTGGGATAACAAACCGTATTGGTTATAAAGATTGAAAATATTGAATTCAATGTTTGTTCAGTTTTCAATATATACTAAGATATATGTTAGTTTTTCCTCCAGTTTTTTCGGACTTTTTTAAACAATGATTTACAAATGAGAATTGTCAAAACCAAGAACTTGGGAACTTATATAGGCAAGACCGATTGGCTTTGCCAATGCTGGTTGTTCATGTTAGGGTTAGGTTAAGTAAGAGACAAGGTAAGTGTTAGGGGCAAGTTTATGGTTAAGATAAAGATTAGGGTCCTGGTAAGAGTTGAGTTAGGGTTAGATTAAGAGGTGATGGTAAAAACAGGGTAAAGGCGAGAATTAGTTTAGGTTAGTTAGAGTACTGGTCATGGTTTTGGTCAGAGTCAAAGGAAGGCTCAGGCCTGGAAATTATCTTTGATTTAGAAAAAAGGTGAAGATAAAGGTTACGGTTACAGTTAAGATAAGGCCTGGAAATAAGTTTTAGACAAAAGTTGGTTTAGGACGACGGGGGGAACATGGCGGCCGCTAACTAGTAACGGTTGTTGAGCTCTCCTTCTTGGATGGTGGACGTGCCTAATTAGGAGCGGCTTTTTGCGCTTACCGCAATGGATTCCCGGAGAAAGGAGTAAGGAGTCTTGCGGGGGTGAATATTCCTTTTTGGCAGTTTTCGGCGATCCTCCTGCGGTTTGACTTTTGCTCTCCCTGCTTTCCCTGTCGTGTGGGCCCCGATGTTTTTGGCGCTACACAGCAGAGGAGAGCCACTGTTGAGATGCTGGGAGGGGTGTGGGCGGACGCAAGGTCTGGGTTCTGTAGGAGTACCGACAGATTGGGAACATTCTACGGCATTTGGGTTACAACGAAGGAACTCCCTGAAAACCCCTTGAGAAGTACCCTGCTGAAAGTCTGAGCTACATTTTACTTTAAAGGCACAGGAACTGGGACATGTAAGTGAGAAAACATCGCTGATGATCCGGGTAAGGAGACAGGGGCAGGCTTCACAGGAGGTAGGAGTTTCTGTAAAGGGGACTGAAAATCTTGGTAAAAAAAACATACAAACAGGGAGCAATGGGAAAAAAAGAGGATAAGGGCAAGAGTGTGTGAGAAAGTGCCATCTTTCTTGCATTGGTATGCCCCCACTTTTTTTGCTGAATTGCTGATGTGCTTTGACTGAGTGTGCCCTGGGCTCCTGCCAACCAGGTACCCAGGGTCTGAGTTCCTTCCCTAAAGCTGTGTTGAAACAAAACCCAATTGGCATCTCTGGCCACCTGTCAGCCCCTAGTAAGTAGTACCCTAGGTACCCAGGGCATGGTGACCTCATCAACACCTCCTTTGACACCGCTACCTTCCCTGAGAGCTGGAAGCACGCCGAACTCAGCGCTCTACTTAAGAAACCGTCAGCGGACCACACCGAACTCAAAAACTACTGCCCCATCTCGCTCCTCCCGTTTCCGGCCAAAGTCATCGAGAAGAACGTCAACAAGCAGCTGGCCGCCTTCCTTGAGACAAATGGATCCCTCGAGCTCTCGCAGTCTGGCTTCCGGGCCAACCACAGCACCGAGACCGCCCTCATCGCTGCCACCGATGACATCCGAGCCCTGCTCGACAACGGAGAAACAGCGGCCCTCATCCTCCTGGACCTCTCCGTGGCATTCGACACTGTCTGCCACCGCACCCTAGTGCAGCGCCTCAGCAACGTCGGAATCCAGGAGAAGGCACTGGAGTGGATCATCTCCTTCCTCGCCGGAAGGACACAGAGAGTCCGCCTTCCCCCGTTCAGATCAGAAGCCACCGAAGTCATCCGCGGCGTCCCTCAGGGCTCCTCGCTCAGCCCCACCCTCTTCAATGTCTACATGAGCCCCCTTGCGGCCATCGCACGCCAACACAACCTCAACATCATCTCCTACGCCAACGACACTCAGCTGATCCTCTCCCTCACAATTGACCCCGCCACCGCCAGAGCCAACCTACACGAAGGGATGAAAGACGTAGCCGAGTGGATGACGACCAGCCGCCTGAAACTGAACACAGACAAGACGGAAGTTCTCATCCTGGGCTCCTCTCCCTCCGCCTGGTGGCCCCCCGCCCTGGGCAGCGCACCCAAACCGACAGACCACGCACGCAACCTGGGCTTCATCTTGGACTCCTCCCTCTCCATGACCAGACAAGTCAACGCCGTCTCCTTGTCTTGCTTCAATGTTTTCTCTGGAAACTACAATTCCCAGAATTCTGCATATATCGGGCCAACATACAAGTGCATGATAAATCCCCGGTTAGCTTGAAACAATAATTTTTTCTAATTATAGCAACACAAATTGATTGAGACACAGACTAGTGGCAAGTTCTCACAACCAAATAACTGCTCGTTCAACGATACTCGATCGTTCCATCAAGAATTCAGGCCCCTTTAAAAGACTGAAAACACGAAACAGTCTGCACCCGCCCATACTCCCAGGATCCTTTGCGGACCCGGAAGCTTCGCGCGACTCGGTGGTTTGGCAGAACAGAACGCTGCTCGGCTTTCACGCACCCGTGGGAAGGTAAGCCTCCTGTCCGCTGCACTCGTGTTTAATTTCAGAACATCCAATACATGTTCTGACAGTGTCCCCCTGTCTCGGCTTTGCAGATTAAATTCAAAGCACCACGGATTCTCCGTCACTCCAATCCAGATCGGCTCACATGGCACAGTAAAGAACCCCCAGGTGAGAATACGCTCTCCCCTGAGCATTAGGCTGCCTGTTTCATAACACTCAGAATTACCGAGTACTGACATCACTCCGTCTTTCTCAAACAGCCGAAGCCCCATCAATTTGAGCCCCCAGAGAGCACGGACCCGCCATAATCATGTAAGCACAATGTGAGAATGGTCAGCATGAGTGTAATAATACATGGTCAGTTTTTTGGTAGACATTGATGAAAATCATCAATTTTTTTCACAGATGGTTTGGTGTCCCGGTAATTGTCGTTGTTGCATTTCTGGTTTCCCACTAATGGAGAGGTAAGAGACAGAAGCTAGCAGTAGGGGTGGTCAGTGTCGCTCTATTGTTAGACAGCATACCAATAAGTTTCCCGTTCTCTCTCCACAGACCTCGGTCCTGACGAGAACTCATGCACCCATATGAGTTCGAAACGCGTAGACTCCTAAAAGCCTTAACAAATCAAAGAATGTGTGATACTTATCTCTGAATATTTTTGAAATATAAAAATATGTTCTAGGCTTCTTTGTAAATCAAACCGATTACATTGTAGATACAATTTATATGTTCTTCCCTTGTATTGTTTGTATATATGTAAATAGTGTGGTTTGTGAGTGGTATGATTGAGTGTGTTGTACTATATGTTGTTCAAAAAGTCTAAAAAGTTTGCTATTCTCAAAAAAGAAAAGTTCTGTTGTTTTTGAATAATGATGATTTATTTGTTGTACATAAGGTCTTAAATTTTGTATTGAATATTCTCAAAATCGAGATTCCAACAATAAGGAATAATCTGTTTTCAAAAATAAAATAGAAATAAAAGGAGACTTGGTGGTCACAGCAACATTTGTTCCATGGTCAGATGTTGAAAACTCAAAAATAAGTGAGTCAAAGTAGTGGCAGCACATGCAATTTCAGTTGTTGTTTAGTTGCTTCAATATCCTGCGCATGCTACGCAAGATCTTCCGATGGATCCCCACCGAGACCAGGAAGACGGTCACCCAGGCCCTCGTCACCAGTCGACTGGAGTACGGCAACGCCCTCTACGCCGGAACCACCGCCAAGCTCCAGAAGAGACTCCAGCGGATCCAGAACGCCTCAGCAAGACTCATCCTCGACATCCCCCGACACAGCCACATCTCCGGACACCTGAGAGACCTGCACTGGCTCCTGGTCAACAAGAGAATCTTCTTCCGTCTCCTCACCCATGCTCACAAAGCCCTACACAACCAAGGCCCAAGATACCTCAACAGCCGCCTCAACTTCTACACTCCCACCCGGCAGCTTCGTTCGACCAGCGACGCCCTTGCCGCCGTCCCCCGCATCCGAAGAGCCACAACAGGAGGAAGGTCCTTCTCCTACCTGGCCACCAAGACTTGGAACTCCCTCCCGACCCACCTCCGCCTGACCCAAGACCACCTCGCCTTCAGGAAGCAGCTCAAGACCTGGTTGTTCGAGCAGTAGCGGACCCCCCCTCCCCAGCGCCTTGAGACCCTCCGGGTGAGTAGTGCGCTATATAAATGCTTTGATTGATTGATTGATTGATTGACCAGAAAAGACCCTTAAGGGCTGCAGCACCTTTTGTACCACCCTTAAGGGCCCTGTACCCTGACACCCACACACTGCCTTTATAGGCTGAGTATCTAAGTACAGAATTAAACAGAGAGTCGACATGGCACACATCCCTGTGTGCCGTGCCCACAAACCCACTGCTCTGGCATACATCAGTCACCCCTCTAGCTGTGTGCCCTATGCCAGTGGTGTGGGCACAGGTGCATGAACCCTGTGCCCCTACAGTGCCCAGGGCCATTCCTGAGCACTGTAAGTGCAGTGATGCCATTAAGAGTATATGGCACTGGGAGGTTGTCATTACGAACTCCACAGCACCATAATGGCAACACTGAAGACTGACAAGTTTGATATCAAACTTCTCAGCACATTAACCCCACACTGATGCCAGTGTGAGATTTAATGTAAACTGCTCCAGAAGGCATTTTAGAGATGCCCCCTGAAAACCAATCCACGTCTGGTCTGAGAGGCTGCCTAGGCTGCCACACTGCAGACATGTTGCTGGACCCCTGGGTGGAGAGCCCCCACTCTCCTGGGCCTGCAACAATGCACATCATGGGCGAGGTGCTAGGTCTCCACCCCCAGGATGGGCAGGGGGAAGCTTCAAAGGCATGTCACCTCTGTGTTCTTCTCCAGACCACTTGCAGTACTCAACAACTGGCCCCCACCAGTTCTGACCCCCACTCCGGCAGGAAGACTGGGGGGAAACCCTATGTCAGGAAGGGGTGTGTGCCAGCCTGTGCCAACCCCACCCCTCAGGTGGGAGAGGCGAGGTGAAGCACGACCCCAGGCTCCGGCCATCTTAAAGATGGGGAGCCCTGCCGAAACACAGCTAGGCTCCTGCCACCTCCCACAGGAGAGGAGCAGGCTAGGGGGTGTACCCACCCCTGGACAGGGACCTATTGGTCCCTGCCCTTGCCCTACCTGTAACGCCGCTAAACTTAGTAATTAGGGGTACCCTGGACCTTCCTTCCTTAGATCCTGATAAAAAATCAAGAAGAAGAAGACCCGCCGTGCAGCTGCTAACAACAGGACGACACCAACTGACTTGGCCACAACCCTACAGGCCTGTCGATCCTGGAACCTGCTTCTGCTAAATCCCGGTGACTCCTGCGGACAGCAACATTGGATCCAGCTCATTCTGCACCCGCTGAACTCGGCCTGTGCCCGAGTGATCTAAGACCAGGAGGACGTCCCCCCCAGTGACTGGGACCCGAAGTCCAGTGCCCAAAGACCCTCCTCGACGAACCAGATGACGCCTTAAGGCTCAGAACCAGGGACCCTGTCCAACCGCGACCAGCTGAGGGTAAGATCTCCCGACACCAAAAGACACCCCTGCACCCAGCACCCTTCGGCTCCCTGTGCCTTCCTTTGGGGTACCTACCTCTTCTCCAAGATCCCAACTTACCTCTAGAAGTGGTGGTCGCACCTGAAGAATCTCCGTCCCCTAGTCTGCAGCCTTTGTTCCCTTTTTAACTTTCCCGTTCGATAACATTGAGCGCCCGACGGCTCAAAAGCACCCTGCACCCAGCCACCCGAGTGCCGCTGGAGGTGCAACTACTACCCTACTCTACTTGCCTACTTGCCTTGAGTAAGTGACCAGGAGCTCAGCTCCCACAGCCGCGTGGCCTGCTTGCTTGCAGCCACCAACCGAAGGCCCCCTACCCTCCATTGGATTGCATTGGGCCTACTCTCTCTGCACCCGGCTGCCCCTGTGCCGCTTACGGTGTAACTACTGTACCTTTCCGACCCTGGGAGAACCCTGAGTCTATGCCCAGAACCTTAACTTCACCATTAGAGTACTCACCTGGAAACCGATATCTCACTTTCCTTCCATAGGATAGCATTGACTGGTTTGACTCAAAAAATATTCCAAGTGTGGAGTTTTGAAACTTTAAAATATTCATCTAAAATCAGCCGAATAACGAATTTCAAATTACTTTCCTGTGATCAGGAGAGAACTCAGTACTACACCTTTCAGCCCATTACTGAACCACAAAAGTAATTATAACTGTACTTACCGGTAACCTGAATTTTCTTCCGTAGGAAACCATTGACTGTCTATTTTTGCAAGCTACAAATATTCCTTAAAATTCGTACCAACTACTAAAACGTAAATACTTACCTGTTTTAGGTACAGACCCCAGTGCTGAACCTAGGAGTCTAGTACTGGATTACAAAAGTAACGAGAACCTACTTTACCTGTGACTTGAATTTCCTTCCATAGGATAACATTGCTAGTTTTTCACTGAAAAGTTTCTAAGTGTCAACTTTGGAAATACATTTATATTCTTTAAAAATCACAACTGTAACCAAAACGCTTTTACGTAACTGTTTACAACTTAGATCCCGGACTGAATCCAAGATCCAGTCCTGTGGTTAGAAAAGTAATCCTCAAAGTAATCAACTGCATTTATGTAGAAAAACCCGTTGAGCTCAATGTTAAATTGTGTTTAGAATTGTGTTGCCTATTGCAACCACTGCAACTATTGTGCTTACAAAGTTTATTGCCTTTCTGCAAAGTAATTACCTGAAGTCACTCATGTTGAGTAAAGTATATTTTGATACCTGTTGGTTCTAAAATAAAACAACTATATCTTTTGATATAAAAACAATTGGCCTAGAGTTCAGTTCTTGAGTGTGTGAAACCTTTTGGTCACTGTCCTCTGATACTGCCTTACTGCTCGACCAAACTACCACTTTAGAGAGTAAGGTCAGATCTGACTTTAACCTCTGTTATACCTCTGGAGATTGGTGACTCTATACACACTGTACCTTACTTTGGTCCAGTATATATAGAGTCACTTTCTTACAGAGTGGGAAACTCAAGGAAACAGCAACTAACAGTCATACGATTAATAAATACACTCTAAGGAGCAGAGGCGTTTGGGGTGAAGAGGATCTCACAGTAAGAACTGCAAATCTAAAATCAAAAATTCAGGTGTTCTCCCCAACTACGCATGTCGAATCGTGTTTAGATAACCTGACTGCCTCTGCCTCTGCATCAGAAGTGCGCAAACAGTTGTAGGAAATTAAGAACATAAAATTCCTAAAGAAATAAAGAAAGGGAAGTCTAAGAAAATAAAAATCACCCCCTCTTTGCGCTCATATTTTAAAGTACAAACGCATGAGTCAATAACTAAAACAAAAGATAACCTCAGCTTGGCATCACAACAATCCCCCAAGGCTTCATTAAAAAGTTGGAAACCGGAGGAGGAAAGTATGGATACTTCAACTGAACTACCATGGTCTCTGAGGAAACCCCCATATTTCAAATTACAACAAAAAACAGTTTTGATCCACTAGCGGACCTTGATGCTGCTTCAGACGTGCGCATGGACAGTACAATTTCTAGGACTGAACAGAGTCTGATTACTTCACCACCTCCCTTAGAGTGTCCGGATAGGACCGAAGTAACAGAATCACTGTCAGCTCAGTTGAGCTCCCCAGATTTAGAGAATCTAATGACAACAATGCTAGCTGAAATAAAGGCAGAAGTTTGTTATACCTGAAAACAATCAACAAAAAATCCAAGGGCACTGCGAATCAATGGAAGAAAAAATGAATGGTTTAGTGGAACGAATTGGAGCCATGGAACTAGCACATGAGCAGCTTTCAACAAAGGTGGCGGACAATCAAGAGGAGATTCTGAAATTAAAGAAAAACTAACAGGAATTGAGAGATAAGCTAGAAGCCCTTGAAAACAATGTGAGGCGTAATAACCTCTGAATTTTGAATGTTCCTGAGGGCTCAGAAGGGGGGATATTAAGGCCTTTGTGGTGTCACTAATAATGGAATATAACAAGGATCTCGACCAAACCTCATTGGAGGAAGACATACAGAGAGTTCATTGGGATCCCTTCATAATGCGTACAGGTAGAAAGGTAGCAAGAAAGATTCTGGTAAATTTTAGAACATACGCACTGGAGGAAAGTATTCTCACACGAGCTTTACATGCGGGTCTTATAGGAAAAATGACTGATAATTCCGCATAAGGTTTGATATATCTCGTATGACATTGGACAGAGAATGGGAGCTTGGCAAGCATATACAAGAATTAGGAGACCTTGGCGCTACTGAAAATATTCAGTTTCCCGCATCCCTAAGAGAAATGAGAAATAACAAGATGTATAATTTCCGGGACCCAAATGATGTGAGAACCTTTATTGAACAGATTAAAGCACAAGCGGTATAATAAGTGATATGAATAAGTCCATCAAGAAGTAGGAGAGCTCAAAACAGAGATATCACTAGTATACCTCAAGATGTTAGGGAGGGTTCACCAGGGAGGGTGGGGTGAGTCACGAGCATAGATTTGAAATGTATAAAAAAGCAAAAAAATAAGTTTCACAAAGGGTGGGAGAGCATGTGGGAAAAAAACAAAAAAAGTTCTCAAATGTCATTTATGATTAGTTAGTGTAGATTTGTAATAGCTGTCTTCTTTGTTTTTGGAGCCACTCTAAAAAATACAGAAGCATCACTTACTGGAATGGCAGACCTAACTAAGTCTAGATGTCTGAAAACCATGGCATGAAATGTCAATGGTTTGAGGGTGGCACCAAGAAGGCAAAGGATTTTAGAGTATTTGAAGTTATGTGATTTGGATATCATTTTTATCCAACAGTCCCATCTCTTAAAAGAAGAATGGGCAGAAATTTTAAAAACCCAGTTGTGGATTGACCATTGTATATGTACTACTCAAACGGTTACTGTAAAAGGAGTCGCAATTTTAGTCAAAAAAGACTCCCAATGTATACTAGGCGAAATCTGGGTCGACCCATTGGGTAGATGGGTAATAGCAAAGGCCAAGTTCCAGGGCACCTGGCTGGCATTTGTAAGTTACTATGGTCCAAATTTGGATGACCAGATCTCCTTAAAAACATTATTTTTACGTTTAATTGAGATAAATGAGCGCATTATTATGGGGGGGAGGTGATTTTTATGTACCCTTTAGTCTTGTAGAGGATACAACGTCCAAAAGGGTGGCTGTATCCGTTTAAAAAATGAGAGCCACCCTAAAGCAAATAACCCAAGACTTAGGTCTTGTGGATATTTGGTCCTTAAAAAACGTAAAGGTAGGGTCAGTGTTGAGGGAGGGCAATACAACTCGAGACCAAGTTGGTGTAGGAAATCAGGTTTATTACCACAAATATGAGGGCCCACAGAGAGCCAGCAATGAGGGTGCGATAACGGCCAGAGATAACAGATCTGGCGATAGAACACTATGACGTCACATAAGTAGCCTCCGAACATTCGGAGGTGACGTACGTGACGCGATGGAATAAATAGACAAAGTACTGGCAGAGTGTACATTAACATTAAACATTACATTACATTAAACCTACAACATCTCCCTTTTCCCTCTTGAATACGAAAGGAAGAAACACCCAAAAGTTAACATCATTCAATTACAAAGTCCTCAAAACGTTTTGGCATTCTGACTGCTCTTCCTGATCTAGTCTTTGCATAAGAGTGGTTGCTTCTTGGACTGTGATCACCTACAGTTTCTCCAACCCTGTCAGGACTCACGGGGTGATCTACACTAGATCCAACCTCTCCACTGGACTCCTCCATTATGCTCCTGGATGGCCCGCCACCGTTTCTCTTGGCCATGATATGGTTACTACCTGGGCTACGGTGACTCTGGTCTTCAAACACATACTCCCACTCCAGTATGCTATCATCCAGGTTACTTTCTTGTTCATCCTTCCCCCTCATTATAATCTTTTCTTGACCCTTCTTTAGTTTAATCACATTGTCCTTGCTTCTCCCCCCTTTTCCTTCCGTGCACAAGGCTCCCCGGGATGCTTCACACACCCTAACTGGGTTGCTATATACTGACTCACCCTTTAACTCCTTAAAAGGTTTCCTCACCAGCACCCAGTCACCTTGCTCTATTTCATTTTCTCCTGCTCCATTGTACTGGTCACAATATCTCTTTGTTTTTACTTGTTTTTCAACAATGCGTTCCTTAACCCTGAGCACCTTGTCATTTATCACATCCTGTGTGACCTCTTCTCTGAACCAGTCGTTGAATTTAGGGGTAAGCACACTATTGCACTTTCTTCCTCTCATTAAAAAAAATGGTGTGTGCCCAGTTGTGTCGCTGGGCGTGTTGTTAAATGTGTTAATTTTTTCACGAATAAAATCTTTTACATTCAATTTGGATGCAATGGCTAATTGAATCCCCTCCTTAATGAACTTATTTACTCTCTCTACCTGACCGTTACTCTTTGGACTATACAAAGGTGTTTTTTCTTGTTTAATACCAACATGCTGTAAGAATTCAGTCATTTCTCTGGACACTAACTGTGTTCCATTGTCAGAGACAATGATTTTTGGTTGTCTTTCCATATCGAACACTTCTTTTAAGTATTTTATCACAATACCCTTTGTCACAGCGCTTACAAACTTATAATGTACCCACTTTGAGTAGTAATCAGTCAGTACAATTACATGTTTACATTCATCCTCCAGTACATTAAATGGCCCCGCAAAGTCTATTGCGATTTTTGTCCATGGACCGTTTGGAATCTCCACCATTTGTAACTCTCCTTTCCTCAACTTCCAGTGTTTATCTGCTTTTAGGCATTGCTCACAACTGTCTATGTACGTTTTCACCTCCGCGTCCATTGCAGGCCACCAGTAATGCGACCTTAGAATATTTCTTGTCGCACTGCTACCAGGGTGTCCCTTGTGCGCTAGCTGAATTATTTTTCTTCTCAAACCTTCAGGCGGAATAAAGAGCTCACCTCTTTTCAAAAATCCACATTCAATTGCCAGTTCACTCTCCACCTGTTGGTAACTTTTCAGTTCATTACCCAGATTTCTTATGGGAGGCCACTTTGTTCTCACATGGCTTATCACTTTCTCCATTACTTTATCTTTCCCTTGAGTTGTCAGCCACTCATCCTCAGTTATGGATTCACTACACATTAACGTGGCATCAAGCCTGCACTCTGGCGGTTTACTCACTGGTAAGCGGGACAAGCAGTCCGCTCTGCAGTTTTTGCCGCCTTTTATATGGCGTACACTGAATGTGTATTCTTGTAGTTTCGAAAGTAGTCTTATCAATCTTGAACTGGCTTTGCCATTCCCTCGTCCTTCCGCCCTAAGTGCGCTGGGGATGCCCAGACGTGGGTCCCAGGCACTCCACACCACTGGAGTCAAGCTAGCCGGGCTGATGAGAGGTGTTACCTCGAAACCGGTCCGGTCCTCGGATGCTTGATTCCGTTCTGGGAAGGACATGGCTTTTGTAGTTCGGACTGGACTGTTCCCATGGGGCACAGGGTCAGAGCTGATTTGCATATCGCCATTGTCTAACCCAGGGTGGTGTGGAGTGCAAAAAAACGATGGATTTGGGCCCAGATCTTCGGACTGGGGTGAGTGTGTGACATTGATCCACATTCGGTTCATCACCTGTTTTGTTTGCATATTCCCTCGTCCTTCGCCATCCATCATGTAGACTAATGGTTTGTGATCCGTTATCATGATGAACGTTTTCACCCATAAGTAGTCTTTCAGCTTCTGCACTGCCCAAACGCATGCATTCAATTGTACTGTAGTTCTCCTCTGTGGTGCTTAGTCTCCTTGAGATGAATGCTATAGTATTCTCCTCCTTGCCCTGGACTTGGCAGAATACAGCACCAATACCCCTTGCACTGGCATCAACTGTTATGATGTTTTCTAGTTCAGGGTTATAAGGTTTTAGTGCGGGCGCTTTTGCGATATCCTCTTTTATTGTAACGAAGGCTTGCTCCTGTTCGTTCATCCATTTGTAACTTATGTTTTTCCTTAGTAGCTTCCTCAGTGGTTCGATTTTTCCTGCGTACCCCTTGATGAATCTGGAATAATATTCACTGAGTCCTAGGAAGATTTTAAGGTTTCTTTGTCCCTGGGTTCTGGAGCTTCCCTTATTGCTTCTACCAAATCATCTTTGGGTGTTATGCCATCAGGTGTTATGACATGGCCCAGATATTCAATTTTGTTTACCATGAACTTGCATTTCTCTCTTGAGACAGTCATCCCCCTACTCTCCAGTGTACTCAACACTTTGTCCAGTGTATTCAGATGTTCCTGCTCAGTTCTTGAATGAATGAGGATGTCGTCCTGGAAGGCTTCTACCCCTCTTAATTCTCTGAATAGTATATCCATCAGTTTTTGAAATACACCAGATGAAGACGCCAGTCCTAATGGCAACCTGATGTACCTGTATGCTCCATACGGTGTTATAAATGTAGTCAACTTCTTTGATTCCTCAGTCAGGCACACCTCGTGGTACGCAGCTTTCAAGTCTAAGAGAGTGAAGTACTTTGAACCAGTGACTGACTGCAAGATCTCCTGAATCCTTGGAAGAGGGTGGCAATTTATTAAAATATTTTTGTTTAGTAACCTAAGGTCCACACACAGTCTTAAATCGCCTGACCTCCTTTTCTTCGAAACGACAATCGCCGACACCCACTCTGACTCATCCGTTTCCTTGATTACTCCTTCCTTAATTAGTTTATCTAGCACCTTTTTCAATTCTCCTTTGATTGACAATGGTACACTTCGCACCTTATGTCTTGTGGGCACAGCATCTTCCTTCAGTTTTATTTTGTGTGTTAACCCTTTCACGCATCCAATCTCATCTTTGAATACTCCTTTGTATTTATCTAGCACATGCTCCACACTTTTATTGCTTCCTTCGGTACATATACTGCTTTTGAGGTCCTCCCTAAAAATAATGGGATCCTTTGCACCTGGTTGTAAAATCACTCCCATCTTTGCTAGATCTTTCCATCCTATCAGTATCCTCCCCTTCTTTGCAACATAGATCTTTGTTTCAATTTCTCTTCCTTTGAACGTTACGGTATTGTGGAAGTATCCAACCATATCTATCTAAACGCTTTTGGGTTTACATCGGTCTCATTTAGATTCACATTTTGCCATCTTTCCTCAAATAGTTTGTCGGATATGATGGTGATTGGGGATCCTGAATCAGCAGAGAATTGCACTTCGATTTCCCCTATTTTCCCTTCACCTATCGGTCCTTTTATCTTACCATCCTCAATTTCTACATGCAATATTATGTTGGCACACATCTCTTCATCATATTCTTCAACTGTACTTATTTTTACATGCTCATTTACCTTCTTTGTTTTGCACAGCGCAGTGTAGTGGCCAGTTTTCTTGCATTTTAAAAAATTTTTCCCAAGAGCTGGGCATGCTTTACAGTCTGCTAGATGTTCTTGAGATCCACATCTATAGTAATTTATACTTCTCACTCCTATCTTTCTGTCGAACCAATTCTTCTCTCGACCTTTACTTTCAGCTCTTCTCTTGTACTGTAAATAAAATAAGTTTGTGTTACTGCTTGTGCTGGACAATTCTTTTGTTGATATCAAAGATCTCTCTATCCCTTTTGCGATATCCACAACTTCCTGCAATGTGGGTTTCCTACATGCCAACAATCTTTCTTGCACCTTTTTAGAGTAGCAGTAAAATACCACTTGATCCCTGATGTAGATGTCAGTCATGTCTTCAAATTCGCACTCTTTAGCTAGCACCCTTAAACACGCTATATACTCCTCCACAGTCTCTCCTTCCTCTTGCTTTCTTAGTGCGAATTTATGCCTAACCCACCATTATGTTGCTTTCCTCCGCGAACTGTTTTTCCAGCCTCTTAATTGCCTCTTGATACTCATTCAGCGGTATGAAAACCCCTGGTGGGCTTTTACGCTCCCTGACTCCTGCTAACTGCAGCGCCCAGAGCCCACAGCTGAAGCTGCTCGACCCGTGACTCACCGGCATTATTAAATCTAGACTGGTATCGTAGCTCCGCTCTAGGAATTGCGCGCTGAGCATTCTGGCCTATTCAGTTTGCAGCGATTTCTAATTGTGTATTGTTGTCTGTGTTAACTGTTAGCGCTATCACCTGGTGCCCTTAGAGAGCGCGCTGCTGATTCTGGCTGTGATTTCAAGGATTGCTGGTATTGTTTGCTAAGTTTCGTTTTGAGGCTCCACCACCATCTTGTGTGTTGTGCTTTCCCCTGACACGCCTCCCCGAGACCGCCTCCCAGCTGCCCCTCCCACCCACGAACAGAGGGTTCCCGTCCTCCCAAGCCAGATTGTGACCGCCTGGACCTCGTCCTGAACGGCCGCTCACCCACGCTCTCTCACGCTCCCTGACTCCTGCTAACTGCAGCGCCCAGAGCCCACAGCTGAAGCTGCTCGACGCGTGACTCACCGGCATTATTAAATCTAGACTGGTATCGTAGCTCCGCTCTAGGAATTGCGCGCTGAGCATTCTGACCTATTCAATTTGCAGCGATTTCTAATTGTGTATTGTTGTCTGTGTTAACTGATTGCTGGTATTGTTTGCTAAGTTTCATTTTGAGGCTCCACCACCATCTTGTGTGTTGTGCTTTCCCCTGACACGCCTCCCCGAGACCGCCTCCCAGCTGACCCTCCCACGCTCCGCCCCCTCCACTCTCCATTTATGGCAGATGTCTCAACGTGCAGCGTCCACGCGCTACGGCCGCGCCGAAGGTGCGCCAAAGGTAAGCCCGTCTACGCCCGACCGCGCCCAGCGCCAGACCCCCTGGTTCCCGTAATGCCCAACCCTCTCGCTTTACTTACGATGCCACCACCCTCTTAGCCCTAAACCCCGGCCGTTCCCTCAACTGCGTCCAAGCCGCTCCTGGACACACCCATGGACCCTTCTCTTGCAACTCCTGCAAGTTCGACGGCACCAAAACCAACTCCTCATCCACCAACACCAAACTGAGACCTGACTCCAACCACCTAAAATGCATCCTGCTCAACACCCGCTCGGTCCACAGACACGCCATCGACCTCTGGAATCTACTAGACACCATCTCACCGGACATCGCCTTCCTAACAGAAACTTGGATGAATGCCTCTTCAGCCCCAGACATCACCATTGCTATCCCGGAAGGATACAAGATCATCCGTAAGGACCGCATCAAGCATACTGGAGGAGGCATCGCTATCGTCCACAAGAACTCCATCCGCATCTCAACCAGCTCAGACGTCGACCTGGCCAGCGCCGAACACCTCCACTTCCAGATCCACACCGACCCCAAGACCACACTCAGGGGCACCCTCCTCTACCGACCTCCAGGACCCAGGGCACAATTCAGTGACAACATCACTGACTTTATCACCCCACACGCCCTCCCCTCCGAGGACTACATTCTATTGGGAGACCTCAATTTTCACCTGGAAAAGAACAACGACAATAACACCACCACCCTTCTAGACAATCTCGCCAACTTCAGACTCAAACAACTTGTTAATACCCCCACACACCACGCAGGACACACTCTCGACCCGATCTTTACCTCCAGCAAACATATTTCCTTCAGTCACACCACAGCTCTCCAATGGACGGACCACAGCTGTGTTCACTTTGTCTACAAAAAGACCACAACCCACAACCATCCTCAACCTTCCCTGCGAAGAAACTGGAACAAAATCACCATCGACCAGATCTCCACATCGCTTCTTCAAAAACCCCCTGCCCACTCATCGAACCCCAACCAAGCAGCCATTAACCTCACTCAATGGCTAAGCAACACCGCCGACAACCTAGCACCTTTGAAAAAACGTCAAATCAAACCAGGCAGCAAAAACGCCCCCTGGTTCAACGAGGATCTTAAGAAATCCAAGAAACTCTGTCGCTCCCTTGAGAGAGCCTGGAAAAAAGACCCAAACACCAACACCAGGGACGCCTTCAAAAACGCCACCAGAATACACCACCAATTAATCCGGACTGCCAAGAAAACCGCTTTCAAAGACCGACTAGACAAAAACGCCCACAACAGCAAGGAACTATTCAACATCGTCAAAGAGTTTACCAACCCCACTGCCAACTCCAACGACATCACCCCCTCTCAAACCCTTTGCGACTCCCTAGCTTCGTTCTTCAACGACAAAATCGCAGACATCCACAACAGCTTTGTCAACGAACCCGAAGACCAACCCACACAACCCACTGCCGTACCTTCACCCCCCTTGAACATCCTTAATGACTGGAACCCTATCTCCACTGAGGACACCATCCGCCTGATGAACTCCATCCACTCAGGATCCCCCACAGACCCTTGCCCTCACCACATTTTCAACAAAGCAGACTCCATCATAGCACCACACCTCCGAGACGTCATCAACTGCTCCCTCAACTCCGGCACCTTCCCAGAAAGCTGGAAACACGCCGAACTCAGCGCCCTTCTGAAAAAACCCACAGCTGACCCCACCGAACTCAAAAATTACCGCCCCATCTCGCTCCTTCCATTCCCGGCCAAAGTCATCGAGAAAGCTGTCAACAACCAGCTCGCCGCCTTCCTCGAAGCCAACAAATCCCTCGACTCCTCACAGTCCGGCTTCCGAGCCAAACACAGTACTGAGACCGCACTCATCGCAGCAACAGACGACATCCGTACTCTACTGGACAATGGAGACACAGTCGCCCTAATCCTCCTCGACCTCTCTGCAGCCTTCGACACAGTCTGTCATAACACCCTGTTACAACGACTCAAAAACATCGGAATCCAAGGAAAAGCACTGGAATGGATCACCTCATTCCTTGCCGGAAGAACTCAAAGAGTACGCCTCCCTCCATTCAAGTCAGAGGCCACAGAAGTCATCTGCGGCGTACCACAAGGATCTTCACTCAGCCCCACCCTCTTCAACGTTTACATGAGCCCCCTCGCGACCATCGCTCGCCAACACAACCTCAACATCATCTCCTAGGCAGATGACACTCAACTGATCCTCTCACTCACCAAAGACCCAAACATCGCCAAAAACAACCTACATGAAGGAATAAAAAAGGTAGCCGAATGGATGAAGAATAGCCGTCTGAAACTGAATTCAGACAAAACAGAAGTCCTTATCTTAGGTACCACCCCCTCCGCCTGGGACGACTCTTGGTGGCCAGAGGCCCTTGGAAAAGCACCCATCCCGAAGGATCACGCACGGAACCTAGGCGTCATCCTGGATTCCTCACTCTCGATGACCAGAGAAATCAACGCCGTCTCTTCATCTTGCTTCAACATTCTCCGCATGCTCAAAAAAACATTTCGCTGGATCCCCACCGAAACTAGAAAAACGGTCACCCACGCACTGGTCACAAGCCACTTGGACTACGGAAACACCCTTTACGCCGGCACCACCGCAAAACTTCAGAAAAAACTCCAACGCATCCAGAACGCATCAGCCAGACTCATATTCGACATCCCGCGTAAAGAACACATTTCTGGTCACCTGAAAAACCTTCACTGGCTCCCCGTCAATAAGAGGATAACTTTCCGCCTCCTCACCCACGCACACAAAGCTCTTTACGAACTTGGACCCGATTGCCTCAATACACGTCTCTCCTTCTACACCCCCCCCCCCCGCCAGCTGCGCTCTTCCAACCAAGCCCTCGCTGTTGTTCCCGGCGTCAACAAAACCACCATGGGAGGTAGATCATTCTCCTACCTAGCGGGCAAAACCTGGAACTCACTTCCCATGCACCTTTGACTCACTCACAACCACCTAGCATTCAGAAAGCAACTTAAAACCTGGATATTCGAGAAGTAATTCCCCACCCCTCTTCAAGCGCCTTGAGACCCTCTGGGTATGTAGCGCGCTATATAAATCTACTGACTTGACTTGACTTGACTTGACTTGACTTGACTTGACTTGACTACCATCTATGGACACTAAATAATTTTCAAATGCCCTCAACCAACTCTTCCACTTCATGACAGGCTTCCCTGGCTCCTCAAGAAATAGTGGTGGAACACATATGTTGTTACTTTGTGCCATGTTCCTTCTTCCATTTTACAGTGCCTTTATTCTTTGTATTGTTTTTGCCAATGTTTGTTTTATTATTTTTCTAGTATATACTTCTATTTATTGTCTGCTTTATTTCTCAAACGCTCTGACCCTTCTTCATTTTGCCCAGCTCAGCGCGATGCGTGCGTTATGCTTTGCTTATTTTATACTGCTTTGCGTTAAATGCTTCCTTCGGCTTTTTTATTGTTTTCCTGTCCGTCTCTGTCAAAGCGGTTTCTACGCGCTCATCTGCTTGCCAACGACGCTGCTCTTTTAACCAATCGTCGTCCTCGGCCAGTGCCTGCGTCACTACCCAGCATGCCTCACGCGACACTCCTGACAGGATCCTTCGCGCGGCTATGCTTCAATGCGCGGCACAATCGGTGAGGCAGAACACTTACTTTTGTTTTCCGCTTCTGTATTTCGTACGCATTACCCGTTGCTCTTCGGATTCTTTGCTCATTAGAGCATTTTCCTCTGCTGACATCCCGATATACACTTTCTCATATCGCCTGTGAGCCCTCGCTGTCCTTTCGTCCTCGTCGCCAATTGTTGAGGTAGGGCAATACAACTCGAGACCAAGTTGGTGTAAGAAATCAGGTTTATTACCACAAATACGAGGGCCCACAGAGAGCCAGCAATGAGGGTGCGATAACGCCCAGAGATAACAGATCTGGCGATAGAACACTATGACGTCGTATAAGTAGCCTCCGAACATTCGGAGGTGACGTACGTGACGCGATGGAAGAAATAGACAAAGTACTGGAATAGCAGAGTGTACATTAACATTAAACATTACATTACATTAAACCTACAACAGTCAGAAACAGGAAAATATATCTTTCACAACAAAAAGCACGGACACCGATCAAGGATAGATTTTTTGGGGTATCAACCACAATCACTGACCATATTAAAAATCTGCTACATATTCCAGAGCACTTATCTGACCATTCAGCAGTTTCACTACAATTTTTGTTGAAAGGAAGAAACAGCCAAAAGGCGTTGGACGTTGAATCGATCACTACTCTTAGACACTACAATAATCGACAAATTGAAACACTCTATGAATGAATATTTTCTTTTCAATTTGAACACAGCCCCCTTAAATAAAGTATGGGATGCATATAAAGCGTATATCAGAGGCATATTAGTTAGTATTATTGCATCACACAATGAAAAGATTAAGAAGAAGATCCAAGCATTAGAAGACATAATCAAAGTACAGGGGAATATAGGGCGTAGTCCTAATCTATTTAAAAACTTGGGTCCTGAAACTGAATTAATAAAAGCGAAAAACAATTTAGCCGATTATTTGGAGGCCAAGGTAAAGCAAAAATGGGAGGCAAGCAAACTTGCTAATTATGAATATGGGGAAGGATGCAGCACACTTTTGGCATGGAAGGCGAGAGCAGACCAGGCTAGAAACATGATTAAAGAAGTAAAATGACAAATTACTGGGAATAAAATTACCGAAGATTGGGCGATTGAACAGGCTTTTATAAAAAAAATTCAAGATCTTTATACAGAAGATATAAACCCAGACAGGGACCAAATAGCAGCTTGTTTTCAAGATATCAATCTCCCGGTCCTTAGTTACAAACTCAGAGAAGATCTCTCTGCCCCTTTACAATAGAAGAAATTTACAGCGTAATTAAAAGCTTAAAGAAAGGCAAGGCGGCGGGACCTGATGCTCTTCCAAATGAAATCTACTCCCATCTGAAAGAGGAATTGGCCCCCATTTTGCTTGACCTCTTCAACTCAGTATATATTTCAAATAAAGAACTTCCCCTATCTAGGGATTTAGCCACAATAATTATATTGCTAAAAACTAATAAAGACCCAAGGGTATGCGAATCATATAGGCCGATCTCTCTTCATAACAGCGACTACAAATTGTATGCACAAATAATTACTAAAAGGCTGGATCGCATGGTCGGCCTCCTGATTCATAATGACCAGAAGGGATTCATTTTGATTTTTTTTAAATATGTTTTTATTGCAGATTCATTAACAAACAATGAATTATTTCGACCTTCACATCTCTGACCATCGTAAGTCACCGATCAACAATGAAACTGCACACAGCCATTTAGCTCACATCCCGGGGGCCGGGCGGCGTTAGCTACAAATCTGTCAGAGATATCAAAGAAAAGATCGCGCAGAGGCATCTGGTCAACAATACAATTTAGTATCTGCTTTTTTATAACTCCCAACCCCCCCAATACAGGCAACTGAATACAGAGTCCCAGAGATATCGAATAATAGCAACACAAACGCAACTAAATCGCACTCAGTCATCCTTTGGAACGCCCCCCATTGGAGTCTCTTGACATTCTACGTTCAATCAAGCTAACCACGTTGTTGGGAACATGTTCCATGGGTACTCCTCATACTGGCCCAAACATGAGTCTAGCGTCAGCTAAGTTCTCTCCGCTATCTGTACCGGTCCCCAACTGACCCTCCCCTTAACCCGCCCCCCTCAACTGCTGCTGGTGTGGGCCCTATCCATGTACACACAATCAAACCTGTAGCGACCTGAGGGATCCTTACATATTTATCTTTGCGTCCCGTGGAACCTCCTATATCGGCCGTCCCCTAGTACTCATCTTCAATTAAATAGTCCTTTAGGGCCTGCACTATTGCCTCCCAGGCCCTCGCCATTTCCAAGCCCTTCTCATTCGCTGTACGAGTAGCTTGTCGGAGTCTGACCGCACTTTCACTCCGGGCCCATTTCTGCAATTCGTTCGTCCATCGCCTAGTAGATGGGCCCTCTTTCAATGTCCAATGCCAAGTAATTTCTCTCTGGGCCAAAATAAGGCCCAAGTCAATGAATTTGCTTGTGATTTTTGTCTTGGCCGTGTGAGGGAACCAGAGCAGCAGACACGTTGCCATGTCGTACTCCACCTGATGATCAGTGACTGCGTTAAGGAGCTCCCCCACCTCTGACCAATACAACCCCAGTTTTGGGCAATCCCACAGTATGTGGTCCAGTTCCACATCAGGTGTCAGGCATCTAGGGCATGCTGCCTCTTGAACCTGGAAATGCCTCCGGATCTTCCCCGGGGTCAAGTAGGCCCTGTGTATCACAAAGAAGTGCACCTGCTTAAACTGGGCATTTCTGCACCCCTTCCATATCCTCCTCAAGATATGGCCCCAAGTCGCGTCCGGTATGGGTTTCCCTATGCTTTCCTCCCACTTTTGTTTCAAGACTGCGAGCGGCCCTAGACCTTCGTGTATCATTCTGGATTCGAGGCAGGTGACCGCCTTGAATGTATCTGCCGTCATTACAACATACTGGCAGGCCATGGTTGTGCAGGGTTCCGATAACCCAGCTTTCCAATGCTTCCAAATCGCCGCCGTCACGGCTGCGTGTAACAGGAAACTCCCATCAGGGAGGCCAAATTGGTCCTGGAGTACTCTGAAGGGCACTAAAAACCCCATCAACATATAGATCGCCCACCATTTGAAGGCCCAAGTTCTCCCAGTCCAGTAATGGAGACCAATCCCCGCCATGCGGCAACGCCGTCAGCATCCCCAAAGGGATCTCCGGTGCATATGGGCGCGTCGCCCCCGCTCTTTTCAAGCTTCTATGCCAGCATAGCCGCAAGGTCTTCTCCTCCACGGTCAGATCCCGCAACTCCAGCCTCTGTTGCATGATAATATAGGATAGGATATGTCTCTGTATCCCTGTCCCTCTGTCTCGATCCGGGCCCCTGAATTCTCTTGCGACATTCTGTGTGAGAATCTGTAGTTGCGCCGCCAAATGATATAATTCGAAATCAGGAACCGCCATTCCCCCCTCAGCCTTAGGTCTCATCATCGTATTCAGTGCTACTCGGCGCCTCCCATGCCCCCACAGGAATTTAATCGTCAACGTCCGCAATTCTTTAAAAACCCGTTGAGGGATCCACACCGGCAACGTGCGAAAATAATAGAGCAATCGGGGCAAAGCCACAATCTTGAGCAGCGCCACCCTGCCCTGCAACGAGAGGAGGAGAGACGCCTAGAAGGTCATACTACGCCCTATGTTCCCCTCCAGCATGTCGTTAGCCTCATGATATATGTGGACCCCCAAATAGGTGAAGCACGACTGTTCCCAAATGACATCTATGGTCAGGAGTGGACGGGCATATTCGCTCGCAACGGAAAGATGCACGTCTTGGCCCAGTTGACCCTAAGGCCCGATAGTCTCCCAAAGCACGACAGCATTGTAACTGCTCCCTCCAATGCCGTAGCTGTGTCCTCCAAGAACATCAGCAGATCGTCCGCATATAACGAAATGTAATGCGGGGTCCCGCCGTTCATTATCCCGTCTAACGCCCGAATTGTCCTCCTAATCCGAACTTCTCCATTACCCTATCAAGGTACTCACACTCAAGGCTGTCGAAAGCTTTTTCGACATCCACGGATAACACCGCCGGCATCTGATCCGGGTCCAGGTGGCTCCCTAGCACCCGAACAAGGCGGCGGATGTTAGTCGAGGTGTTTCTAGTGGGAATGAACCCGGCCTGATCGGCATGAATCAGCGTGGTCATTTGTGGCAACATTCTGGTGGCCAGAATCCGACTCAGAATTTTATAGTCCACTGTCAGCATGGACACCGGCCTATATGAGGTCACATCGCTACCTTCCCTCCCGGGCTTCAACAACGGAACGACCAACTCCTCTCTCATCGATTGAGGCAGGTGCCCCAGCTCCAAAGCTTCGGAATAGACCTCCAGCAACCTGGGCGCCAAAACATCAATGTATTTCGCATAAAATTCAATCGACAGGCCGTCAACACCCTGCGTCTTGTTCCTAGCCATCTGCTTGATAGCCTCTCTAATCTCAGGCACCGTTGTGTCGCGGCCCAAGTCCTCAGCGCTGTCCTCATCTAGCACCGGAAGTTGAACGCCCGCCAGATAGTCCTCTATGTCAGAAGCCTCAGCTTCCAGTTGACTCTGATACAGAATCGTATAGTAACTCAAGAAGCGTGATAGGACTACAGCTTGAGAGTAGTCCATCTCTCCCATTACCTCCCGTATGCTCATAATTGGGCTCCCTCTGGGCTCCGGATTCACTAGTCTTGCCAACAACTTGCCTACTTTGTCCCCTTCCGCATGTACTTTAGTAGTGTGTAAGCTATAGTCATAGCTCCGCAGTCTTTCTGTTTCTGCTGCAACTAGTTCCCTCACTTCCTGTAACCGTGTGTGTAGCGTAGGCTGCTCCGGTCGCTGCTGCTCTAGGTCCCTCAACGCACCCTCCGCTTTCCCCACGTCAGCTAGGACCACTGTCCGTTCGCCCGAAAACTTACCAATACATAGGCCCCTCACAACTACATTGAAAGCATACCATTCCACTGATCTAGTAGTAGCCGTTCCCCTATTCTCGCCAAAGTAATGCTCGATACCCTCGCGGACGGTAGCACTGAAATCCCGGTGTTCCAATGTTTCCGGCCTCAGCCTCCACGTGGGGACCGCTGACCTCACTCGCTGCCACTGAACATAAGCCAACTGAGGATTATGATCGGATATGGTCCTAGTTAAATATTCTGTATGCGTTACCAGGGCGGCTTTCGAACCACTACATAGTATGGTATCTATTCGCACATGCAATTCGTGTATTGCTGAAAAAAAGGAGTAGTCCCTAATGTCGGGGTGGTGCCCCCGCCTTACATCAAGGAGGTCCCACCTGTCCTGCCAGTCCGTTCTCTGCTTGGCAAGCCTGCGAACCAGGGAGTCAGTCAATGGAGGGTGCAATCTGTCTAACAATACATCTGTAATGGAATTAAAGTCCCCCCCCCCTAGTATCACCGGTCCCACCAGAAAGTGTGCCAAGGAACCTGAGAGTCCATCAAAGAAGCGGGCCTGGTCTGTATTCGGAGCATAAACACTGCATAGAACCACATCACGGCCAAACAACCTCCCCGCCACTGCCACAAACCTACCGTCAGGGTCCACAATATGGTTCGTGGCCTGGAAAGGGATTCCCGCCCTCACCCAGATCAACACCCCTCTGGCAAACGCAGAATAGGTTGTGCCGAACACCTGGCCACGCCATCGCCTCTGCAGGGCTTCACACTCCTGTTTGGTGATGTGTCTCCTGCAGCAGCGCTATCTGAATCCCACGTCTCACCAAATACGCATGCACCTTATAACGCCTTGACATGGTTCGATGGCCACGGACGTTCCATGTGAGACATTTCAGATCAGGTAACGTCCCCATTGTAATCATCCCTCATCCGCCCCATCTGCGCATCTCGTTTGCCCACACCATTGCAACCCAGCCCCACAAATACAACTCCCCATGAAACTCCCTCAACCCTCCCCCCCAGAACAGGACCCAATAACACAGTATTAGCCCCCATCCAAACTTCCACTACAGTACACACAATTCTACTCTGTGGTCGCCACTACAGATAGCCTTAAGGGCAATAGGAGGGTGGTTCAGGGCCCACAGGAGGCAGGCCATGCCACCACCCCTGCCCAAGATCCCATGGAATAGTACACCACAGTACCTGCAGTCCTTTAGTTTACCGGTTACAGCAGCCCCACCAGGGGCCAGCCATCAGTAGTCCATTCCCAGAGGCGTCATTCGCTGAAGATCCCATCTGCCGTTTGGGGGGTGACCAACGGACCCCTGGCACTGTCCGCATCTGAGATTTCCACGCCTGATTTTCCCCCTCCATCTTCAGATTCTGAGCCCGCCGATGGCCCTTCTTTTTGTGACCCTGTTATCACTGCTGTCGCCGCCAGAGCCCCTCATTTGTCTGCGGCCATTTGGGTGTCCTGCAGCGTCTTTTGGATTTTGTTGCGTTTGCGCACCTGGGCAGGCTTCGGCTTTCCGCGGTCCCCCCTACCTCTGCGGTCCGTGCCAGCTCTATACGATGCCAGCCAAGTCCATGCTTCTTCAGGAGTCTGGAAGAAGTGTGTCGACCCATCCAGATTACTCGTAACTTGGCTGGGAAGAGCAGAGAATATTGTATCCCTTCATCCCTAAGTTCCTTTTTCACAGATAAATAAGAGGCCCTGCGTTTTTGAAATTCCTGGGTATAATCCGGAAAGATCGTGACCGCACTGTTCGCCACCTGGAAAGGACCTGCCGAGCGTGCCCGCTGTATCAGCAAATCCCTGTCTTTAAAATGCAGAACCTTGACCACCATCGGTCGAGGAGGGCGACCTGGCAGGGGTGGCTGGGCCGGGACCCTATGCGCCCTTCGAGGGAGAAGAAGGAGGACAGGCCTTCTGGGGCGACAACTGTCTTGAACCAGTTCTCCATGTAAGCGACCGTGTCATCCCCCTCCGTCTTTTCAGGCAGACCCACTACCCGAACGTTGTTTCTCCGATTGCAACTTTCGGAGTCCTCCACTCTCTTTTCCAGTATCGCCAAGCGACACAGCACATCGTTCAGCTTGTATTCCACTGTCACCACCGCAGGCTTGAGATCCTGAAGCATTAGCTCATTTTCCTTCACCCTGTCCGCCAGCTTGGAATGGTCCGCTCTCAGGAGACCCAATCCTGTTGCGACCTGTGCAATATCCTGATGCAAGGACTCCTTAGTTGCCGTTATGGCTTCCAATATACCATCAAGGCGTTTATTCAGTATTTGTTCCTGCGCCATTCCCTCAGGTTCATTCTGGGCGTCGCGATTCTCTTCCAGCCCCCCCGCCTGCTCCTGCCCCGATTTCGGCTTCATCTCACGGCCGTTCGTGGCCATCCAGGTCACCAAAGCCACCGCCTTTGCCACGGGTGTTCGTAATTCGCTCTCCTGTTATCCAGGTCAGGTCGGCACCTCCCCAGCCAGCTCTCCGCAACGGCCTGGTCCTCCCCTCTGCCCGTCTGCACCTCTTCAGGTCCCTGATCCACCCGCAAAGCTCAGCTGCTCTTGCCACTTTATCTCCGGCAGGGCGATCTCTCCTCAGGCACCCGTGGGCCAGACACCGCTCCTCCAGTGGCACTTTCCTCATGTAACAGCACTGGCCACTTCTCGACAGCGCTGCATTCCCGCTAAGGGGCACCGGCTGTTGAATGTCTTGGTACTCAGCTACCCAGATAGTACCGATCTGACCCCCGGTACTCGTGTCTCAGGGTGCAGCCCACCCTTGTAAGCCTCGTGATCTGGTGGGAAACCTATCATCCTTGGCACGTCTCCGCCTCTCTCATGCAGGGGCTAGCGGTGCCTGAATGTCCCCTTAGCAGATGCTCCTCTCCAACATGCAACTGGCACTCTTCAGGGGGTAATCGGCGTTCCGTAGGGGCCCCAATGCGGCGTCGCTTCATGAATTTGCGCAGGTATCCCAGATAAGGAATAGGAGTACTGTCAGTATGCGCTGGGTCAAAATCAATGCCTGCTAATATTAATGGATCGGCCAAGCGCGGTTTTGTAACGCTGCTCCCGCGTTGCCTCTTTCCCTCCTTGCTGCAGGTCCCAGAGCCGCTCCTCCTCAAAGTCTGCCCGCGCTACGCCGCAGACCTGCCCCACATCCACATTCTCAAAATCACGCGCAGGCCCGCAGCGCAGCACTCACCGGGATCGGCGGAGGATCGCACACCGTCCTGCAGCCTGCCGCCTTCAGCCCGGTCTCCTGCGCCTCCTACGGTCCGCTAAACCCCGCAGGGCCGCACCGTCCCGCTGATATCGCAGCCGAGAGCCCGCCTCCTGCTCCCAGTCCCGGAGCTGCAGCATTAGGCGATCGCTCCTCTGAGCTTCCACGGAGGCGGCGCCCCACTCCGCTGCAGCGCTGTTGGAGCTAGCGGCCAACTCCTCAGCAACAGTGATCCCCTCATGCAGTACTCGGGGCCTGGATCCTCCACTTGGCAGCCGCCATCTTAAGGTGCCAGCTGTATAGCGGTCCTTACTTTTTCTCGGCACTGCGGCGGGGGTCCCGTCTCTCCTCCGTTCTTCTGCTCGACCCCTCAGTAGGTTGACCCCTGCTCTGTGGGCCCTTCGTGCCTCTGCCCGGGTGTCTCCTCATCCTCTCGCAACAGCACTCCTCTCCGTTCGTTCTCCCTGGCTCGGGGCTGCCGCCATCTTGCTGACGGCTCCCAGCTCCCCCAGACATCAACTGGCTCTCCGTATGCCGCTGGGCTCTCCGCCTCGCCGAAAGTTAGCGCAACCGCTGCCACTGGTGCTCTGCACGATATGCCTGCACTGTTAGCAGCTCTCAGGGGAAATAAACACGACAAACTACGGGATCGGGCGCGGAGCTACAGGCTCACGCTGCCATCCCTATCGGCGCCCAAGCCACGCCCCACCAGAAGGGTTTCATAAAGGGTAGGCATTTGCAGGACTTAAACCACGAGTTAATAGGCACAATTGACTTAGCAACGGAAAGCGCCATCCCATTAACGGTGATGACATGTGATGCAGCTAAAGCATTTGACAGGGTCAATTGGTCCTTCCTCAAAGAGGTAATTCGGCGTTTTAAATTAGGTCATAACTTTGTTTCAGCTATTAAGTCTCTCTATAAAAATCCCTTAGCTCGAGTCTTAGTGAATGCTACCCTTTCCACGCAGGTTACAATGGGCAGGGGCACCAGGCAGGGGTGCCCACATTCACCTCTATTGTTTAATCTGTATATAGAGCCTCTTTCTATTAAATTGAGGGCATGTGAGAACATCATACCATTCTCTTGCAATGAGTGGGTCAATAAAGTTGGTCTCTATGCAGATGACTTGATGATATTTACTGGTCATTTACAAAACTCAATAGTAGCTATTTGGGAAATAATAAAAAGTTTTGGAGAAATATCTGGATATGCTGTTAATCCAACCAAGTTACAAGTTTATTTTATTTGATTCGGAACTCCGAAGAGATCCACAAAAAAGCAATGAATGCATCAATACGAGACCATTTTTACAAAAAAAGAAAGAAGCACATTACAAAGTCACAATTTCTGTACAAAAGGCCAATACGGGTTACAAGAATCAATAATACATACTATGCAAGAAGAAAAAGCCCCTCAATAAATATCTAAAAAACATTTTAAAAAGTAAAAAACATTAAAACAAAACATCTCGTTAGGAGGGTTATTTAGAGCATGTACAAAAGCATTAACAGTAAGAATACTCAATTTCAAGCAAATTTGGCGTAACCATTTGCCACGGAAAGGGAGCAGGGAGGGACATATAAATATGACATGTGTCAGATCTTGTTTATGGAAGTTGCAAAAGTTACAAGCTGCGGAAGTACCATACCACTTGGCCAAAAGTATATTTAAAGGCAAGAGATCTTGTCTTAACAGAAACCAGAATCGTCAGACACCATGGGATAGGTTCCAAGATATGTAGGGTTGCCTATACTTAATTACACAAGATGAGATAAATGGAGTAACTCCCTTCCTAGTTAAAATATACTCCCTATCTAATCTGAAACTAAGTGCCCATGAGGCCTGTTTCAAAACTAGTTTTAATTGGCCCTGGGAGAGTGAGAAAAGGGAGGTCTCATCTAATTTCAGAAGTGTCACTGCCCTTCTGAAATTTTTTACAAGAAGGGAGAATTCATTAAAAGACCCCAATAGTTTGTCTTTTATTAGGCGTCTTAATGTCCCCACTTCCCCCTTGGCCAAACAGGTAACCCAACGCACCAACCCCGCTAGGCCCTGGGCCCAACTACTACGAACACCAAACTCCAGTCTGAAAGCGGCAGCTGTACAAGAATTATTGGTAGTGGTTAGATTCCGAAAAATCTTCCCCTCTGCCAACTGCAAAAACCCCCATTGCCCCAAATCCACTATTTCAAGTCCATATAATAGAGTGGACGGGATCTTAGCACGAAATACCTCTAACAGGAAGGAGAAATGGCGCCTCCCTGTGGCTGAATAAAGGGCTTGTAAACTTTTGCCTTGGGCCACTGCTTTCCCCATGTTGTTATCAATATGGGGTTTCTCACTGGAGTTATTAGTTATTACTTTCCCCAAAAAAACATAACTGTTTACAATTTCCAACTTAAGTCCCCCAACTGTCCATCCAAATTTCACAGGTTTAGGTTTTTCATTGCCAACAATACACATTATTTTGCTTTTAGAAATATTTATTTTGAGAAAGTGAGTTTCAGCAAATAAATGGAGGGCATGCAGGCGGTTGTTTAAGCCTTTTTGCGTTAGATCCAACAATAAAGTATCATCGGCGTAGAGTAAACTAGAAATCGCGACACCTCCCAGCGTAGGAGCTATTCCTTCGCAGGTAGCCAGAGTCATAGGGAGATTTGAGATATATAAAGAAAAAAGAATAGGGGCTAACAAACAACCCTGCTTGAGACCATTAACAGAGTAAATGATCCTAGATAGCCCTCTTTCTCCCCCCAAAAGGACTTTACACCATGTATCTGTGTGAAGTGCGCGCACCAGCTCTAACAAAGTAAAAGGCATACCCAGCGCAGACAGCTTCCTCCATAACAGCGGACGGTCTACCTTATCAAACGCTGTTGAGAAATCAATGAACGCTGCGTACACTTTTACCGCCGCGGACCCTCACTGTTAATCCAACCAAAACAGAGATCATGCAATGGAACACAAGTTATAGGTATGACCAAGTCCGACATAGCAAAAAGTATTTGGGGATCGAGGTGGTTCAGAAGCTTGACTTATTAACAAAAATAAATTTTGATAAAGTTACATCCAAAGTCAGGAAACAATTACAACAGTGGGACTCCTGACCTCTATCCTTCCTAGGCAAGTCTAATTTTCTGAAAATGGCGATTTTACCTAAATACACCTTTTGATGAAGGCATGATTTGGGCTGCTATTCAAGGTTATGGAAGTAGCCTAGATTAGTGGTAGAGTTAGGTAGTTATTGAAAAAGATTTTCGGAAAACATCTAATATCATGTTACAAAAGAAGGGGAGTGTCTTTGAAAATAATACCTGTTTCAACAGCAATCTTGTTAACCAAATAGTTTTGAGTGAAATAAAAATTTCATGTATGGCAGTCCCACAAGATTTATGGTTTCAATCAATCAATCAAGGATTTGTAAAGCGCACTCCTCACCCATGAGGGTCTCAAGGCACTGTGGGAAGGCAGGGTTTCGAGCAGCTCTGTCTCACCCGAAGAGCCAGGTCTTGAGGTTCTTCCTGAATGCTTGCAGTGTGGGATATCGTCTGATACTGAGGGGGAGTTCGTTCCAGGTCTTGGCCGCGATGTAGGAGAAGGATCTGCCTGGCTCTGCGGATGCATGGGATTTCGTCCAGGGCAAGGTTGGCGGAGTGGAGGTTCTTCCTGGGGGCGTAGAAGGAGATTCTTTCATTGAGTTATTGGGGTCCGGTGTTGTGCAGGGCTCTGTAGGCATGTGTGAGCAGCTTGAAAGTCACTCTCCTAACGACGTTTTGGATGGTAAAAGTGTAGTGTACAGCATAGAAGGTTGACTGAAAATCTTCAGTAATCATCACAAGCTCAACATGGGACTTTCAGAGTGAGATCATCCGAGCTCTCCGTTTATCCTCCCTCCCTCACACTGCAAAACGCCGTGATTCAAGACATGATGTGTGTAACTCTGGGCAATCATGACATCAAAATGGTTCCTAAAAAAGACTCAGAACAAGTAGAACACCGATCCAACCACTCACTCCACCAAGGTGAAGCGTGCTACCTGTCTGATAATCTACTTTGGCTCTCCTGCTATCTATACTACTATAATAAAGGAAGAACTTTCAGCCTTTGAGGCAGGTAAACTCGGAAACCACAGCGCCAATCCGCACACCCGATACACCGTTGGAATCAGCAGGGTGTGTAGATGGTTATAGGCTATATAATTTTTTTTTAAAAACGTTATTTAAAAAATTTACAGTAAAAAAAAAAGTAGTCCCTCCGAAGTAGCGCCGCCCGCGACGTGCATGCTCACGTCAGCAGCGTGGGGAGGAGCCGCGTCCAGGAGCGCAACGAGGAGCGGCGGACATGGCGCTAGGGAGGAGCGGTGACGTGAGGAGCAGCGGACAGGCCAGCGGCGGTGCGAGCAGCGGACAGGCTGGAGGAGCGGCGGCTGAGGTAAGGGAGCGGCGGACATGGCGCGGGGGAGGAGCGGTAACGTGAGGAGCAGCGGACAGGCCAGCGGCGGTGCAAGCAGCGGACAGGCGGGAGGAGCGGCGGCTGAGGTAAGGGGACCCATGTCGGGGCAGGCGGGGGTCGGGGCAGGCGGGGGTCGGGGCAGGCGGGGGACGGGCCGGGCGGGGGCCCGGGCTGCTGGACAATGTCGGGGCGGGCGGGGGTCGGGGAAGCCTGTTGCTCCCGGACAAGGTCGGGACGGGCTGCTAGTAGGGTATAAATGATATACAAATGTAACTACAATAAAATAGCAAAAGCTGTATTTTTTATATCAGCAGTTGGTACTTCAAACATGTCAATAAAACAGAATTTTGATGGAATGTACTTAGAATGACATTGATCCAAAACTTGATGCGTAAGGGGAAGAAATACCGTCTCGGACACCTTCAACCAATCAGACCTTTTAATGAACTGTTCTTTTCATGCTGGGATCATTGGGCTCATAATGTTGAAAGTCAAAATATAAGCCACACAATGTAATTGTCTGCTGGATAAAAGGCCAGGCTGGATGAAGAAGCCACACTAGACATGGGAGAAAATAATAAAGTGATGGGTGGAATGCTTGAATTATTCTCAGTTGCTGGTAATTGTGTGTTTTTTGGCCACCAGGCTCCTCAGACAAGGATGCTTGTTTCCTGTCCAGGGAGGACCTGGCTTGGAAGTTCCGGCTGAACTGTTCCCATGAGGCACAGGGTCAAGACTGACTTGAATATGGCCAGATCTAAACTGGGGTGGCATGGTGAGCAAAATAATTATGGATTTAACCCAGATCTCTTCACTGGGTGTATGTTTTGATTTGTTCTGCATTCCGCCCATCAATTGTGTGTCTTTTGCTTTCTAGCCCTAAGTGCGCCGGGTATGCCCATACTTGGGTCCCAGCCTCACTGTGCCACTGGATTCAAACTATCCTGGCTGATGAGGGGAGAAACCCCAAAAGCAGTCCAATGATGCTTGTTTCCGGTCCAAGGAGGACCTGGCTTGGCAGTTAGGGCTGCACAGGGTCAAGAATGATTTGCATATGGCCAGGTCTAAACTGGGATGGCATGGTGAGCAAAAGAATAGCAAATGAATGATGGATTTAACCAAGATCTCTTGACTTGGGGTGAATGTTTTGATTTGTTCTGTATTCTGTTCATCAATTGTGTGTCTTTTGCTTGCTCGCCCTAAATACGCTGGGTAAGCTCTATCGTGGGTCCCGGGAACACTGTGCCACAGGATTCAAGCTATCTTGGCTAATGAGGGGTGAAACCCTGAAAGCGGTCCTAGGATGCTTGTTTCCGGTCCAGGAAGGACCTGGCTTGGCAGCTCGGGCTGGACTATTTCCATGAGGCACAGGGTCGACTTACTTGCATATGGCCAGGTCTAAACTGGGGTGGCATGGTGAGCAAAAGAATGATGGATTTAACCCAGATCTCCTGACTGGGGGTGAATGTTTTGATTTGTTCTGCCTTCCGTCCATCACTTGTGTGTCTATTCCCTCAGACAAATAGCAGCCATAGGAACATCAGCCTTGTTCCTTCTCCGGTAGGAACAGTCCAGTCCAAACTGCCAGGACAGGTTCTATTTGAACAGGAACACAAGCAAACCCAGGTCAGTTTTAGCTTAATTTGGGCTTGTCAGCGAGGTATATACCCAGTGCTTAATTTGAGCCTGTAGTTTCCGGTGCTCAGCACCAGCATTTAGTTGTCAACACCAGCTATTGTGACAATTTGCCACGAGGTGGTGCTGTCCCACTATTTTAGAGATGACCACTGTTAGAACTGGGGGTATCTAGTTGGCTGAGGTAGGTACCTTAGTCCGAATAGGGACCCTTGCTTCTAGTCTGGGAAAGGAGAGATACACACCCAGATAACCCCTGCTCACCCCGGTAGCTTGGCACAAGCAGCCAGGCTTATCTCCAAGGCAATGTGTAAAGTATTTGCAACCACACTCCCAGTAACACAGTGATAATACCACAAATGGACACCTCACTGGTTTTATAAAAATTGCGGTATCTTTATCAAAAGCAATACGATGAGACCAAACGATAGAAATCCAACATATGCATATTCGTAATATTTCACTTTGTCGGTTATTAGGCCAACAATCACTTGTAGGTTCTTGCGATATTAATGAGCAATTCATGATGATCTAATGCAGTCCTAATGCAATGCTATGCAGTTCGTAATGCTGTTTGTAATGTATTAATAAGACAGTCCTTAATGCAAGTACTAATGCAGGTCGTAATGCAAGAATCAGGTAGTTCGTAATGCAAGAATAATGCGGTTTGTAATGCTTCAGTTTCAGTTTCATCAGTCTTTATTTCGATTATAAAACCATAAAAGACATACTATCAAAAGAGTCGGCGAATACAAACTATAGTTACATAAATATTCACAATATCAGAATTACACAAAGCTAAATCACACAATAAATTACCAAAAAAAAGCATTAAACCATTAATTCGCAGCACTGATGACAGTTAAAACATCAATTAAGAAGATATGGAATAAAATCTCAGCCCATTTACAATTTCATGGAGGAGGCGAAAAGAATAAAACCAAGTCACCTACACTCCGGGAAAGCGACTACCCTCGGTACCCAACACAATGGTAGTCATGGCTGTCACATGTCCCACTACAAATCTATTCCAAAAAGGACAAGTTAGGATGATAGACCCTTAATTTTATTTGCCTGTATCACCCAGGCCCAACTCCAGAATTTTGCCGTAGCAATGATGATGGGTTCCTGTGTGCAGGTCTGTAGGATCCTTAGAGCAACTGCAGAATCTCTCGTGCCTCAGTTGGAACAAATGGGTTTAAGCCATTTCAACCTCGGTGGCTTGTAGGCTGGACATACAAATAAAATATGGGCAACTGATTCTAGCTGGCCTAAACACAGCAGGCATAGATCAGACATTGGTTTAAGCCATTTGCCAGAAAAAACTCTGGTAGGAAGAGAACCAACCCTAAACTGGTGGTAAAGCTTCCTATCCAAAGGTTTTAAAATGGTGTCCCAGCAATGTTGAAAGCATCCAAGGACCGGGTTCTGGCTATCAGCCTTCATTCAGCCTGGATAGCTTGACTCCAGTGGTGTGGAGAGCCTGGGACTCACGTCTGAGTATACCCAGCACACTCGGGGTGAAAATTGCAAAAAACACAGTTGATGGACAGAATGTAGAACAATGTCATACATTCACCCCAGTACAAGGATCTGGGCCTAAATCCATCGTTTTTTTGCACTCCACACCACCCTGGGTTAGACACTGGCTATATGCAAATCAGCTCTGACCCTGTGCCCCATGGGAACAGTCCAGTCCGAACTACCAAGCCATGTCTTTCCCAGACCGGAATCAAGCATCCAAGGACCGGTTTCTGGCTATCGGCCTTCATCAGCCTGGATAGCTTGACTCCAGTGGTGTGGAGAGCCTGGGACTCACGTCTGAGTATACCCAGCACACTCGGGGTGAAAATTGCAAAAAACACAGTTGATGGACAGAATGTAGAACAATGTCATACATTCACCCCAGTACAACTGTGTTTTTTGGCAATTTTCACCCCGAGTGTGCTGGGTCAGAGCTGATTTGCATATAGCCAGTGTCTAACCCAGGGTGGTGTGGAGTGCAAAAAAACGATGGATTTAGGCCCAGATCCTTGTACTGGGGTGAATGTATGAGATTGTTCTACATTCTGTCCATCAACTGTGTTTTTTGCAATTTTCACCCCGAGTGTGAATCGGAGATACAAATATACAGTTATATATTATCCACAATAAGAGTGCATTTCATAATTACATCATAATCTCGTATGTACAGATCAAGTTATTATATTCATGTTCATGGACATATATTTGACAATACTACCTCAGATAACATTGCAGATTATTTTTATATAACACCATTTGGGTACAAAAGTTCTATGCGTCACCACATTATACTCTATTTCAAATTTTGTTGATTTAACATGAGTTCTTTTTACCATCATTCACGTTTTATAGTAAGATAGATACAGTCGGTTTGCGGGGGGTGGGGGGGGGGGGGGGGAGCAAGGGTAGTCTTTTTTGAGGTGGGGGTAGATATACTTACTCAACCAAAAATATCCAGATCTGGGCACTTATACTGAGATGGGTTATAAATACATACAGAAATCACTTACTTGGAGGATATTTTAGTGATCTTCAAATAGCCACACTTTGCTAATGGTCGCTTTTTTTACGTTTCTGTCTTAGATTGAGTACCTATTAATGAGGAAATAAGAAGTTGCCATGTAAAGACTGTATGTTGAGCGATGTCATATACAAAAGAAATGGGTAACTAGTCTCTGATGTCTACCTATGATATCATGAATCCGCCGGATAATATGAAAATAGTCGTGCCGAAAAATAGTAGTGTCCGGATGGGGCTCTGTAAAAAAATATAAAGAGGGGGTACTTTTAAATGTAGGGCAGATGCGGATTACTACACATAGTTGAAATATATATGATCGGTAGTGTATACCTGTTTTATGTAGTATAGACTTCCTAGGGTATCTTTTATTGTTGATAGTTTCTCTTTGTAGATAGTTTGTTCGTTGAAATAACTTTCTTTAATGACGGTGCTCTAAATATAATGCCAAACAGAGAGCATTAGGAATTCACTGGGTAATTTGTAATAGAATTTAGATATAACATAGCCAGGCTGATCTAGTTTATTGTCTCTATATAAAGACCATGTATACTCTCTAAATTTTTAGATGGATTGACAACGAGAATTCTATAGATAATGTCCTGTCTACTGCCTAGTTCCATGTTAAATACGTCACAATATAGCGTTATCTGATGCTTAACATGATGGAAAAGACAAAGCAAACGTTGCTGTCCTGTCGGCTGTCCGTTTCTATTTAGATTCGACAGCACATAGCGCTATGTAACATACGACCAGATGGCAGGAAGGGACTTAATATATTTACCTAGGCGATCTCTTGTTCTGGCGACCAAGAGGCTCAGTTCTATCGTTTAGGGTCCGTTTCATAGGCTAAGATGGAAAGATATACAAATATGTAGAGGTGTGCGTTAATACCGGACCGGCAATTATTTAACAGATGAACACGATCGCGGAGTGATTTTCTTACCGTTTCGCATTGTTGGTGATGGACGAGAGCCTCTCGGTTTTAATGCCACATCTTGGCGGGTCCGGCGTGATGTGTGGCTGCTAGCTGGATGCAAACATTGGTCTTACCAGCTGCGCTTATCTTTCCATCTTAGCCTATGAAACGGACCCTAAACGAGTAAGTATATCTACCCCCACCTCAAAAAAGACTACCCTTGCTCCCCCCCTCCCCCCCGCAAACCGACTGTATCTATCTTACTATAAAACGTGAATGATGGTAAAAAGAACTCATGTTAAATCAACAAAATTTGAAATAGAGTATAATGTGGTGACGCATAGAACTTTTGTACCCAAATGGTGTTATATAAAAATAATCTGCAATGTTATCTGAGGTAGTATTGTCAAATATATGTCCATGAACATGAATATAATAACTTGATCTGTACATACGAGATTATGATGTAATTATGATATGCACTCTTATTGTGGATAATATATAACTGTATATTTGTATCTCCTTTTTAAAAATGTATATAAAATGCGTGGTGTAATGAGATAATGTAAATAGCTATATGTATTATACTGTCCAGTGTATTATAGTGTCTAAGTCTTACGTGTAATATTCTTTCAAAATTTCAGAGCAATACACGGCCACCTGAGGAAGGCTATATTGGCCGAAACGCGCGTCGTGTGATCCATCTTGCCGTATTGCTAACACCTTTCGTCCTTTTGTCATCCACTGTCTGTTTATAACTGCTTTATGTATGAATGTATGTGATTTATCAAAGATATAATTAACTGTTATATAATAATAAGTAAAAAAAGAATTTTATAAATAACAAGAACATTACAAAAAGAGATATATATTTTTGAAAATAACTTCAACAATAAATAAATGAAATAATCTTTTTCTTAATTGGTTTGTTGGGTGACTTTTTCACTTAAACACTGGAAATTTACCATAATAAATATCATATAGTTTTTATGAGATTCGAATACTTGGCTATAGACCGTTTCCAACCTGAGTTACTTCCCTATGTATAGCAAGTACATTTTTATTAATATATAGGGGTCCCCTACTTTCAAAAATAATTGTTCTACATTCTGTCCATCAACTGTGTTTTTTGGAAACATGGAACACAGAATTCCCCATTCTGTCCTATGGGCAAGATGGCCTTGCAACAGTGAAAAAAGAATTTGGCAGTATTTCACTGTCAGGACATAGTACACACCTCAGTACATGTCCTACCTTTCACATACACTGCACCCTGCCCAGGGGGCACCTTGGGCCTACTATAGGGGTGTCTGATGTGCATAAAAAGGGAAGGGTAAGGCCTGGCAAGTGGGTGTTCTTGTCAGGACAACATGGCAGTTAACAAACTTCCACAGGCATTGCAGTGGCAGGCCTGAGATCTCTTTTTAGGGCTACTTTTGTGGGTGGCACAATTAGTGCTGCAGGCCCACTAGTAGCATTTGCATTACCAGCCCTGGCACACATAGTGCACTTTACTAGGGACTTTACTAGTAAGACAAACATACCAATTATGGACAACCAATTACCATAACACTTTATAATTAAAACCAACTTTACCAACCTCTTGGTCGAACAAATTGCTCTGCATGCCCTAGCAACCAGTAAGTTTCTCCTATTGGGAGATTTTAATTTCCATGGAGAAAACACCTCAAATCCAGAGGTTAGCAAACTTTTTTCCCCCTTGGAAGCCATAGGACTCACTCAAAGAATGGAAGGTCCGACTCACCAAGCTGGTCATCTGTTAGACCTAGTGTTCACTAATGATGACCAATTGAGCCGTAGCCCCCCTGCCCCCTTCACATGGACGGATCATTCTCTGATCACCTTCTCTATATACCAGCCTCTTTTAAGGAAGACGGAAAACTTTTTACGAATAAACCGGAACTTCGTAGGCCATGGCGCAATCTTACCATGGAAGCATTTGGCGAGGTTTTCACTCGAGAATCAGTTAACAATCAGGCAGAAGCCCCTAATAAGTTAGAGGCTTTTAAGGCTGCTTTAGAGTCTGCTTTTGACAAGACCATCCCAAAAAAACGGTGCTCTGTTCACCGGCGACCTCCAATCCCCTGGTATATAGAGGACCTTAAGACAGAAAAAGCCAATTGTCGACGACTAGAAAGATCTTGGTGGGCCGGTAAGGCCCTCCAAAACAGACTGTTATATAGACAGACCATCTGAACCTAAAAGCAGCGAAACTGAGTTTTATTATTAAACAAATGGAACAGTCCTGCAATTCCTTAAAGACTGTTCAGTATAGTTAAAGACATCACTTCACCCAAAGCCTGTAGTCAGTCTCTAAATGAATCCCAGGAATTATGCAATTCCATAGCCACCTACTTTCAGGATAAGATATCTAGCATTTACGACAATTTCCCTCAGATAGCCCCCTCAGTCTCTGAAACTCTGGCCGAACTGGAGGAGAAGCGGAAGGTACCAAATTGCTCTCTGGAGAGTTTCAATTTAACCACCATTGAAGAGGTCCAAAAAGGCTTGGCCTTGGGAAAATCAGGGTCTCCCAATGATTCATGCCCCCCAAAAATCATGGCTTTCTTGGCCAAGAGCTGCGCCCCAGCAATTTGCGATATCTTTAATTGCTCTATACGGCTCCAGGAGATTGGTGTTACTGGCACGGCTTGGAAACTGATTAAATCTTTTCTAACCGATAGAGGCAGACAGTTTCGCTTGGCAATTTTTATGCTAAGCCTTTTTCTCTTCCCTGTGGAGTTCCACAGGGATCATCTATGAGCCCCACATTCTTTAATGTTGATGTTTCTCAGCTCGCTCCCCTTATTGGCTCTTTCGGACTCAAACTGACCTTATACGCTGACGATACTCAGATAGTGGTCTCCGTTCTTCCTAAGGAAACCCAGGAGCCAGGAAGGCGCTTTCATGACAGTATGACAGCTGTAGGTGGCTGGATGGCCCAAAATTGTTTAAAACTTAATTCGGCTAAAACGGAGGTGATCCTTTTCGGAAATAATCCTCAATTTTGGACTCCAGATTGGTGGCCAGATTCTCTGGGCCTTCTTCCTACACCGGTGAGAAAAGTGAGAAATCTGGGGTTCATTATTGACAATAAACTAACCCATAAAGATCAAATCAACTCAGTTGTTGCTACAACCTCTTACATCCTCAAATCATGTAAAATAATATCGGACTATCTCCCCACAGCAAGTCAGAAAACGGTGGTCACAGCCCTAGCGATGTCTAGGCTGGACTATTGTAATGGCCTATACGTCAACGTACAAGAAGGCCTCATTAGAAAACTGCAACTCTTACAAAATGCAGCTGCCAGACTACTATCGGGCAAGTCAAAATACAAACCCATCTCGGCAGAAATTAAAAAGCTACATTGGCTGCCGGTTAGGAAACGAGTGTTGTTTAAGGCCCTGTGCATAACCCATAAAGCACTACATTGTATGGGTCCTAAACACCTGATTCAAAATACAAAATGGTATGTTCCGTCCAGGTCTCTACGTTCCTCGGGTGCCAAATTGATTCGGATTCCATTGGCAAAGAAAGACAATTGGGGTGGTAGAAGTTTCTTTGTGAGCGCAGCCAAGGCATTGAATGCCCTCCCAATCTCACTTAGAGATACAACGGAGCTGCTCGATTGTACCTCTATATCTACACGTACAATCCCATCCCCCTGGAAAGAAGCAGTGGTCCGCCCTATTCTTAAGAAACCCACAGCGGACCCCTCAACCCTTAGCAACTATCGGCCTATTTCCCTTTTACCTCTCTTGGGGAAACTGCTGGAAAGTATTATAAACCAACAACTTAGTTCCTATTTGGAACAGAATGAAATCCTGGACCCTTCACAGTCGGGCTTTCGCCCAGGCTTCTGTACACAAACCGCCATTTTGGCGGTTACTGACTCACTAAGACAGACTATAGATTCGGGCGGTTCTGCGAAACTGATACTCTTAGATCTCTCCGCAGCTTTTGATACTATGTCTCACACGAAGCTAGCAGAGAGACTATCTGCTTGCGGTATCAAAGGAACAGCCTTAAAATGGCTACAACACTTTCTGATCGAGAGAACACAACCGGTTACTTTAGGACCCTATTCCTCGGCCAAAATGTCCTTAGAGAAGGGGGTTCCACAGGGCTCTTGTCTGAGTCCTAGCCTTTTGAATATAAAGCCTGTTTTGCATTCGAAACAGGCCAATTCTGTGAATTGGCCCGCTTGTGAACTCAAAATAGCTTCAAACATGTAGCCCTATTTTTTGCCGCCCAAGCCATTCTTATAGCTTTGGGGGCCTGAAATAGTCTGAATGTTCACACTTGTAGGAGTGTGATGCTTAGTAGCTGTGTTGTTACTATCATTGGCAGCATAGCAGGGGCAATGTGTTTTGCAAGCTGCAGTGACCTCCTGAGGAGGGCCCTGGCACCTATTATTTTACAAATTAAGCACTATACCGTGGCCTGTGGCACAGTGAGAACAAAACCCGTTTCTGTGCTTACACGTTGAACTCCGTGCGATTTGGCGAAGAAGACGAAAAAGTGAAAAGTGGATATGCTGAAGTTAATTTCAGCCACTGGTAAAAGTTCTGCTGCACCTGGAAAAGACTTGGCCTGGCAGTTGAGTTCAGTTAAACAAGCAATCAACATTAATGCATAGTTGCCTGACATTATTAGCCTATCGTGGCTTTCTAACCAGCAACACTTTGCATGCTGTGGCTACAAGCCACACATGTATAATGGTGACTGAAACTACAAGTCCCAGAATGCAAAGTGCAACTAACCTTAACGGATTAACATAGTATACGCAACATGGTACCATTTGACAGGTATGATGACTGCTGTGCTAAAGAGTATGTAATTGTGTGCTGCATCTTTAAGTAGATTTTGGCACGAGCCCAGTTGCATCACACAGTGGTATTCTAGTTTGTCGGTATCATAGCATGTTTATGGGTTGCATAATCAGGAATTCTCTCCCTCCTACAGCTTAAGTAAGAAAAAACACTGCTCACAGGTAAATTAATTGCACAGTCAGTTTATGTCCTCCGGCGTAGGTTTAACGAGCCCACATGGCCAGCAGATTTATAGAACATTTTGTTGCAGTAAAGCTACAGCTGTAAATTTGCAAAATAGCGCAAAATGCAAATGAGATACTTTCAGATTCCGGCCACATAGGGTTGTTCCAGCAGCGGCCCCAGCTGTGTTTGACTACCAAATCATTAGCAGGCACATGTAAAATGAGCCAAGAGCATTACACTCGTCACGCTCTCATGTTCTCTAAAGTGCAAGTCATGCTTGAAACACTGTTTAATAAGCACTGGCAAAACCCATGGGCCTGGCTT